>NW_024412405.1:29846323-30248910 GCF_014898765.1 Herpailurus yagouaroundi
CCCATCAGCCCTCAGTTTATTCTCAGTTTTTAAGAATCTCTCATGCTTTGGCTCTCTCCCATTCTAACCTCTCTCTCTCTCTTTTTTTTTTCCCCTTCCCCTCCCCCATGGGTTCCTGTTAAGTTCCTCAGGATCCACATAAAAGTGAAAACATATGGTATCTGTCTTTCTCTGTATGGCTTATTTCACTTAGCATAACACTCTCCAGTTCCATCCACATTGCTACAAAGGGCCATATTTCATTCTTTCTCATTGCCATGTTGTACTCCATTGTGTATATAAACCACAATGTCTTTATCCATTCATCAGTTGATGGACATTTAGGCTCTTTCCATAATTTGGCTATTGTTGACTGTTCTGCTATAAACATTGGGGTACAAGTGCCCCTATGCATCAGTACTCCTGTATTCCTTGGTAAAATTCCTAGCAGTGCTACTGCTGGGTCATAGGGTAGGTCTATTTTTAATTTTTTGAGGAACCTCCACATTGTTTTCCAGAGTGGCTGCACCAGTCTGCATTCCCACCAACAGTGCAAGGGGTTCCTGTTTTTCACATCCACTCCAGCATCTATAGGCTCCTGATTTGCTCATTTTGTCCACTCTGACTGGTGTGAGGTGACATCTGAGTGTGGTTTTGATTTGTATTTCCCTGAGGAGGAGCGACATTGAGCATCTTTTCATGTGCCTGTTGGCCGTCGGGATGTCTTCTTTAGAGAAGTGTCTATTCATGTGTTCTGCCCATTTCTTCACTGGGTTATTTGTTTTTCGGGTGTGGAGTTTAGTGAGCTCTTTATAGATTTTGGATACTAGCCCTTTGTCTGATATGTCATTTGCAAATATCTTTTCCCATTCCATTGGTTGCCTTTTAGTTTTGTTGTTTCCTTTGCTGTGCAGAAGCTTTTTATCTTCATGAGGTCCCAATAGTTTATTTTTGCTTTTAATTCCCTTGCCCTTGGGGATGTGTCAAGTAAGAAAGAAAGAGGTCTTTCCCAGCTTTCTCCTCTAGGGTTTTGATGGTTTCCTGTCTCACATTCAGGTCCTTCATCCATTTTGAGTTTATTTTTGTGAATGGTGTGACAAAGTGGTCTAGTTTCAACCTTCTGCATGTTGCTGTCCAGTTCTCCCAGCACCATTTGTTAAAGAGACTGTCTTTTTTCCATTGGATATTTTTTCCTGCTTTGTCAAAGATTAGTTGGCCATACGTTTGTGGGTCTAGTTCTGGGGTTTCTATTCTATTCCATTGGTCTATGTGTCTGTTTTTGTGCCAATACCATGCTGTCTTGATGATGACAGCTTTGTAGTAGAGGCTAAAGTCTGGGATTGTGATGCCTCCTGCTTTGGTCTTCTTCTTCAAAATTACTTTGGCTATTTGGGGCCTTTTGTGATTCCATATAAATTTTAGGATTGCTTGTTCTAGTTTCGAGAAGAATGCTGGTGCAATTTTGATTGGGATTGCATTGAATGTGTAGATAGCTTTGGGTAGTATTGACATTTTGACAATATTTATTCTTCCAACTGATGAGCACGGAATGTTTTTCCATTTCTTTATATCTTCTTCAATTTCCTTCATAAGCTTTCTATAGTTTTCAGCATACAGATCTTTTACATCTTTGGTTAGATTGATTCCTAGGTATTTTATGCTTCTTGGTGCAATTGTGAATGGGATCAGTTTCTTTATTTGTTTTTCTGTTGCTTCATTTTATTAGTGTATAAGAATGCAACTGATTTCTGTACATTGATTTTGTATCCTGCAACTTTGCTGAATTCATGTATAGAACTCTTTTTTAAAGCATAATCAAAACATCCAATATCATAGCTAAAAGCAAACTGAAAAAAAAAAACCCCTTAACAATAACTCTTAATATTATCAAATACTGAGTCATTAAACAAACAAACAAAAAAGCCAATTGTCTTTTCTGACTTTAACATCAAATTTCAAGGTTGTCATCAATTCAAGGTGACCGATCACTTGGTGTCAGAAGCATTAGAGATCAATATTCAGGAAATGAGCTCAGTGTGTTTTATTTATTATTTGCTAACAACAACTAAAAAAACTCCACAAACATACTTAAAAATAACTTTAGGCTATCCAATTATTTAAAATAGGCCAAATAAACCTAATAACAAAAACAAGTTACTGCCTCACACTCATTAGGATGGCTATTATCGAAAACAAAACAAAACAACAATAGCATAACAGAAAATAAGTGTTGGTGAGAATGTGGGGAACATAGACTCCTTTGGCACTGTTGGTGGGAATGTAAAGTGGTGCAGCCATTGTGGGAAGCAGTATTGTCATACCATTTGATTGTTTAAAAAATCAAAAATAGAATTACTATAATCCACCAATTCCACTTCTGGGCATTCACTCTAAAGAACTGAAAGCAGATTCTTGAAGAGTTATTTGTACACCCATGTTTATAGCATCATTATTCAAAATAGCTAAAATATGGGCAACCCAAAAGTTCATGGACAGAGGGATGGATAAGCAAAATGCAGTATATACATACCATGGGATATTATTCAGCCTTAAAAAGCAAGGGAATTTTGACACATGCTACAACATGGATGAACATTGAGGACATTGTGCTAAGTGAAATAAGCCAGTCACAAAAAGACAAATACCGTAGGATTCCATTTATGTAAAGTACTTAAAGTAGTCAAAATCATAGAGACAGAAGGTAGAATGGTGGTTTCCAGGGGCTGAGGGAAGGGTGTAGTGGGGAACTATTGTGTAATGGACTAGAGTTTCAGTTTTGCAGGATGAAAAGAGTTCTAGAGATGGATAGTGATGATGATTGCACAACAATATGAATGGACTTAATACCATTGAACTCTGCACTTAAAATGGTAAGATGGTAAATTTTACGTTATATAGTTTACTACAACAAAACAATTGGGCAAGAACCATATGATTCTCTCAATAGATGCAGCAAAAGCATTTGACAAAATACAGTATCCTTTCTTGATAAAAACCCTCAAGAAAGTAGGGATAGAAGGACCATATAACTCGAGAACATAAAAACCATATATGAATGAACCAATGCTAGTATCATCCTCAATGAGGAAAACCTGAGAGCTTTCCCCCTAAGGTCAGGAACAAGACAGGGATGTCCACTCTTGCCAATGTTATTCAACATTGTATTGGAAGTCTTAGCCTCTGCAATCAGACAACACAAAGAAATAAAAGGCATCCAAATCGGCCAGGAGGAGGTCAAACTTTCACTCTTCGCAGATGACATGATACTCTATATGGAAAACCCTAAAGATTCCACCAAAAACTGCTAGAACTGATTCATGAATTCAGCAAAGTTGCAGGATATAAAATCAGCGCACAGAAATCGGTTGCATTCCTATACACCAATAATGAAGCCACAGAAAGAGAAAGCAAGGAATCGATCCCATTTACAGTTGCACAAAAAAACCATAAAGTACCTAGGAATAAATCTAACCAAAGAGGTTAGATTTCAAAGAGGAGAAAAACCTATTACACTGAAAACTATAGAAAGCTTATAATTATAGAAATTGAAGAAGACACCAAAAACTGGAAAAAGATTCCATGCTCCCAGATACGAAGAAAAAATATTGTTAAAATATTGATACTACCCAAGGCAATCTACATATTCAATGCAATCCCTATCAAAATAACACCAGCATTCTTCACAGAGCTAGAATAAATAATCCTAAAATTTGTATGGAACCAGAAAAGACACCGAATAGCCAAAGCAATCTTGAAAAAGAAAACCAAAGGAGGAGGTATCACAATCCCGGACTTCAAGCTATATTACAAAGCTGTAATCATCAAGACAGTATGGTACTGGCACAATAACAGACACTCAGATCAATGGAACAGAACAGAGAACCCAGAAATGGACCCACAAATGTATAGCTAACTAATCTTTGACAAGGCAGGAAAGAATATCCAATGGAATAAAGACAGTCTTTTCAGCAAGTGGTGCTGGGAAACCTGGACAGCGACATGCAGAAGAATGAACATGGACCACTTTTTACACCATACCCCAAAATAAACTCAAAATGGATAAAAGATCTAAATGTAAGACAGGAAGCCACCCAAATCCTCGAGAAGAAAGCAGGCAAAAACCTCTTTGATCTTGCCCACAGCAACTTCTTACTCAACACGTCTCTGGAGGCAAGGGAAACAAAAGCAAAAATGAACTATTGGGACCTCATCAAAATAAAAAGCTTCTGCACAGTGAAGGAAACAATCAGCAAAACTAAAAGGCAACCGACATAATGGGAGAAGATATTTGCAAATGACATATCAGATAAAGGGTTAATATTCAAAATCTATAAAGAACTTATCAAACTCAACACCCAAAAACCAAATAATCCAGTGAAGAAATGGGCAAAAGACATGAATAGACACTTCTCCAAGGAAGACATCCAGATGGCCAACCGACACATGAAAAAATGCTCATCATTCATCATCAGGGAAATACAAATCAAAATCACAATGAGATACCACCTCACACCTGTCAGAATGGCTAACATTAACAACTCAGGCAACAACAGATGTTGGCAAGGAGGCGGAGAAAGAGGATCTCTTTTGTATTGTTGGTAGGAATGCAAGCTGGTGCAGCCACTCTGGAAAACAGTATGGAGGTCCCTCAAAAAACTAAAAATAGAACTACCCTATGACCCAGAAATTGCACTACTAGGCATTTATCCAAGGGATACAGGTGAGCTGTTTCAAAGGGACGAATGCACTCCAATGTTTATAGAAGCACTATCAACAATAGCCAAAGTATGGAAAGAGTCCAAATGTCCATCGATGGGTGAATGGGTAAAGAAGATGTGGGATGTATATACAATGGAGTATTACTTGGCAATCAAAAAGAATGAAATCTTGCCATTTGCAACTATGTGGATGGAACTGGAGGGTATATATGCTAAGTGAAACTAGTCAGTCAGAGAAAGACAAAAATCATATGACTTCACTCATGTGAGGACTTTAAGAGACAAAACAGATGAACATAAGGGAAGGGAAACAAAAATAATATAAAAACAGGGAGGGGGACCAAACAGAAGAGACTCATAAATGTGGAGAACAAACTGAGGGCTACTACCGGGGTTGTGGGAGGGGGAATGGGCTACATGGGTAAGGGGCACTAAGGAATCTACTCCTGAAATCGTTGCTGCACTACATGCTAACTAATTTGGGTGTAAATTAAAAAAAAAAATTAAATTAAAAAACATTGGGGGTGGCACCTGGATGGCTCAGTTGATACAGCACATGACTCTTGATCTTAGAGTTACAAGTTCGAGCCCAATGTTGGGTGTAAAGATTACTTAAAAATAAAACCTGGAGAAAAAATTAATTCACAGACTACACTGTGCTACTTGCAACATAAGACAAACTATAGCGTAAAAGGTGAAACAAGAGATATTAATAAATATTTTGCGGGGCGCCTGGGTGGCGCAGTCGGTTAAGCGTCCGACTTCAGCCAGGTCACGATCTCGCGGTCCGTGAGTTCGAGCCCCGCGTCAGGCTCTGGGCTGATGGCTCAGAGCCTGGAGCCTGTTTCCGATGCTGTGTCTCCCTCTCTCTCTGCCCCTCCCCATGCTTCCCTCCCCAGAGTTCATGCTCTGTTTCTCTCTGACCCAAAAATAAATAAAAAATGTTGAAAAAAAATTTTAAAAAAATATTTTGAACATGTGTCTGAAAACCTAGCATAGACAAATACATGAGTGATCCCTGTACATCCTGAAGAAGAACAATATTATCATATAGGAACTCAGTCTTGCTTGGAGATTTTATAATTTCTAACTACTGTGGAGAACATGATTAATTAGAAAAAAATGTGAAGAAAACATAAAAAGTTGATGATAAATGTTTGTGCTGAAAGGAAATAAATTGTTTCATTCAGTTACAACATCCTACTCACAGGCAGAAGTAAGAGAGATGGGGGCGCCTGGGTGGCTCAATCGGTTAAGCATCCAACTCTTGATTTTGGCTCCTGTCCTACTCTTACGGTTCATGAGTTTGAGCCCTGTGTTGGGTTTTTGTCTCTCTCTCTCTCTCTCTCTCAAAATAAATAAATAAGTATTTAAAAAAAAATAAATAAGAGAGATGGGCTGTTAAATGTTTGACCTATTTAGCATAGATTCAGATACAGGGATGACTATCATCCTATCATCATATATATATAAATATATATATATATATATATATAGGATCATCAGAATTGAGGTCACTAGTTACATTTACTAGATGCATTAAGGAATGTGGTAGACATAGTGTGATTTTATGGTAAAGAGAAAGAAAAACAAAGAAAAGACAAAGAATCAAGGGCAAAGAAAAAAAAACAAAACAAAACAAAGCAGCAAATATAGCTGAATATGGACTCAGTTTGATAAGGTGTATGTGTACCTCTGAGTTACATTTAATTTTTAAATTATGTGAATCTACAGTAACTATAAACTAGACTATATGAACTCTGCAATCCTTTTCCTTTCTAAGTATAATATTCTAAGTTCCAGTTGTCTTTTAAAATTTAAAAGGCATCTTAACACTTCTTCCTCAAGAAATAACTTGTTGGCTGCTTAATAATTTTTTAATTTAATCATTCAGTACTTCATCCAGACACTCTTCCCTTGACAGAGTACCTACCACAATAGCTTATGATGTTGTGGCATATAATGAGGTCACCAAAATGAATGTAATACTTTGTTTGCCATCCAGGAGCTCACTATCAATATAGCCAAGGTACAGGAGTTAACCCTAATCCCTTCATCTTAAATGATAAGGAGTAAGGTTAAGAAGTGGGCTAAAGGTGTTCCAGGTATGAGGAGCTTTGAAGGTGCACAAGAAAAACCTAAGAAACAAGAATGCAGTGCCTAGAGAGATTGTGGTGGTTAAGGATTCTTGGGGAGAAGGGTACTGAGTGAGTGGTTAGGAGTAGCCATATAATTAAGAACTCTATCTGGTATGGTAAGGATCTTGGATTTTATCCTGAAGACAAGGGGAAGTCAGTAAAGAACTCAGATTAGAAATGTGACAAGATAGGGGCACCTGGGTGGCCCAGTCAGTTGGGTGTCTGACTCTTGGTTTTGGCTCAGGTCATGATCTCACAGTTGTGAGATTGAGCCCCGGGTTGGGCTCTGAGCTGGGCATGGAGCCTGTTTGGGATTCTCTCTCCCACTCTCCCATTGCCCCCCACCTCTCTTTCAAAAGTGAAAATTAAAAAGTGGAAAGCAAATTAGTCTTTCTTCTTGGTTTCCTCTTTTGTTTAAGACACACTTGAATACTCAAAAGTCTTAATTCATAGAAGTGTGTGTGTGTGTGTGTGTGTGTGTGTGAGAGAGAGAGAGAGAGAGAGGGAAAGGGAAGAGGGAAAGGGAGGGAGAGATTTTAGTAAAGGAATAGCCATTTAAAAATACAGCACTCTTGGGGCGCCTGGGTGGCTCAGTCGAGCATCCAACTTCGGCTCAGGTCATGATCTCACGGTCTGTGAGTTCCAGCCCCGCATCGGGCTCTGTGCTGACAGCTTAGAGCCTGGAGCCTGCTTCGGATTCTGTGTCTCCCTCTCTCTCTTCCCCTCCCCTGCTCATGCTCTGTCTCTCTCTGTCTCAAAAATTAAAAAAAACATTAAAAAAAAATTAAAAAAAATACAGCACTCTTACTATAATCCCTTGCTCATCTCCATCTCATTCCCCAGGTAAAATTCTTTTAACACTTACACTTTTTTTTCCTGGTATTTACCTCCATTTTTCTAAATAATCTGCTTATATTGGTATGTCTTATTTAATCAATTTCAAATTTATTTATTGATATCCTATTATGGTAAATGAGGATTTACATCTCTTATACCACCAATCCCACTTCCTTATATTTGCCACCCTCCCAAGATAGTTACATCGCAATTTTTGGATACATGAATATTCAGTATTTACGTTTTTATGGCTGTGTAAATATTCACACTTCAGAGTCATACTCTTTGCTATAAAACGTTGTTCTTCCTAGCATTAATTGCCATACTTTGTCATTTCCGTTTTTTTAATCTTCACTTATTTTTGAGAGAGAGAAAGAGAGACAGTGCAAGCGGGAGATGAACAGAGACACAGAATCTGAAGCAGGCTCCAGGCTCTGAGCTGTCAGCACAGAACCTGACACGGGGCTTGAACTCATGAGCCATGAGATCATGACCTGAGCTGAAATCAGACATTTAACCGATTGAGCCACCCAGATATTCCTGTCATTTCTTAACATTAGGAACTGCTCCATTTCTCAATTTCTCATGAGCACTTTTTATACATCAAGTATCATTATTTTTCAAGTGCTGAAACATAACAAATCTATCAATTTTATTTTTTTCCCAGAGAGAGCCTCCCCCATCCTCCTGTTCTGATATTCATTGATGTATTATTGGGCTTGTTGCCCAGCTCTCACTTAGGGTGATCTTTCACGATTATTACTCTGGGACTTTGCTTTGCCTCCTACCTGTGTTGGATCCCTTTCTTCCTGTAGTCTCTGAAGTTTGCTATCATGTATACTCCCTCATCTGCTGGAGTATATTCTCCAGTAGTTTCCTACAAAAGTCATACATTTGAATTCCCATGTGTCTGCAAATGTCCTCATTTACCCTCATATTTGACTGTTAACTTGTCTAGGTTGAAATCATTGTCTCACAAATAATGGAAGAATAGTTATACTGTCCTTTAGGATGCTAAATTACTGCTAGCAAGTCTGACTCTTTCATCCCTGATATTCTGAAATTCCATGACTGTATGCCTTGGTTTGGATCTTTTTCCATTTATTCTGCTGGTAATCAATGGGGTCCTTTTAATCTGAAGACTCATGACCTCATTTCCAGGAAATTTTTTTTGTTCTCTTTTTTCCGGAACTACTCTTTTCTTCAGATGTTCTCCTAGATCAATCCTTAGGCTCCATTACAGTTTTGAAGGTCTTTTTCTTTGTCCTTTTGTCCTATTTTTCTGGGAGATTTTCTTAACATTATCTTTCATCTCTTCTAACAAAGATTTTGTCTATTGTATAATTTCTAAGAACTCTTCTTTACTATTTTCCACTTCATCCTGTTTTTTATTTTTATTTTTTAGGAATGCAGTATCTTGGGGGAGGTTAGGTATGCACCAGTATATTAGAATTTGGGGACTGGTTCAGAAAAGATCATTGAAAAGTCTTTAGAGAAATGAGGAAATAATGCATTGACCCACTTTCTAACATCATCAGGAATGATTTAGGATCTGACTTTTTACTTCTCAAAGTAGCTTCAGGACTGCCCTTGTCTAAATCAATGGAACGACAATTTTGAATTCATTTTTTTTAATGTTTTTATTTATATTTGGGAGAGGGAGAGAGAGAGAGCGAGAGAGAGCGAGAGCATGAGCAGGGGAGGGGCAGAGAGAGGGAGACACAGATTCTGAAGTAGGCTCCAGGCTCTGAGCTGTCAACGTGGGGCTCGAACACATGAACCGCGAGATCACGACCCAAGCCAAAGTTGGACGCTTAACCAACTGAGCCCCCCGGGCAGGGCGACGCGGAGGGGGGCTACAATTTTTGAATTCAGATACAGCTCAAATTGTGTGGATTAGCTTACAGCAGGCATTCGACAATATAACAGATGGAGAATGATTTCTAAGAAAAGAAGTCTATTTTCTTATTACTGAGCTCTCACAAGAACCAAAAGATCAATTTATATTTCATTTTGTCTTCTAATTTTCTGGCTATAGGATTCCTTAGGTTCAGATGTAAATCACACTGCTTTAGAAAGAGGGTTTCTGTTTTGATATGATGCACAGTAATAATTGAGGTCCACAAACGTTATCACCCAGAATGATTTCCCTCAGTTTCGTTCTTTATGACCCTCTTTCCTAACTGGGCTAAACTTACACTTTGTAGCTCTCTCAGGTGTTTGTTGCTGTTGTTAGGTCTTTCCTAAAAGCCCAACCAAGTAGCCAAAAAAATTTTTTTTTAAGTTTTTAAATTTATTTTGAGAGAGAGAGCCTGCGCACAAGCAGGGAAGGGGCAGAGAGGTGGGGGGTGGGGAGGGCGGGGAGACAAAGAATCCCAAGCAGGCTCTGCAATGTCAGCATGGAGCCCCATGCGGGGCTCTAATCCATGAACTGTGAGATCATGATCTGAGCGAAAACCAAGAGTTGGATGCTTAACCAACTGAGCCACCTAGTCACCCCAGCCAAAAATCTTTACACCTTATCTAGCTGTTGAATTTGCCTTGGATTTGTTCTTTTTCTCTTTCTACCCCTCCCCCCCCCCCCAAATGATCTAACAGCATTAACTTCTCTTTATGGAGTTCTAGGACAATTTGGGTGGGCAGGGACAAACATCACAGCTTCACCCTTCCCTCCAGCTGGTTAGCCAACATTTTTATTCAGGTAGAATTTCATTATACAGACACAGATCTCAGGACTGGGTCTAGCAGTGGCTGAGCCACTTCCTGTCTCAGAAGAGACTCCCTGCCATGAATCACTGCCCTGCTGTTGCCAGGTACTTGTTTGCTCAGTAGTAACATACTCCTCCCGCACCTCCCCACACACAGAGTTCTGGGGAATTGCCCCAATCTTCAGCTCTGCTGAGGTGCTTTATGACTCATCCTCTTTCTCCTTAGGGCCATTTTAAAGGACAAACATAACTCCTATCTTTATTTATTTACTTCATTTATTTTTGGTCATTTCTCTTGTAGGCATCTCCTTACTTATTTGAACACAAGCTAAATTAAGGCTAAAATCAGTAACTTTGTTTTGCATATCATTTATATAAAATCGGCTTTCTTTTCTGCTTCTCAGTTAAATATTTTCTTTCCATCGGGGGAAAAAATCCATGCAGGAGGAAGATCTTATTTTCTGTGGTACAGTCAACTGTATTTCCCACTAAATGCTATCAGTAATTGTCCAAAATAAGATACAGAACTGCAATCCTTGGCATTCTATTTGGGATCTGTTTATTCATAGCTTTGCATACAATACCTCTCCTGGAATGACAAGGATTCCTAACGCAACTAGAGTTGCAGCACCTGATCTCTGCACTATTCTGCAATGTCAATGGATTTTTTTTAAAAAAATCATGATTCCGGTATATTCGTTTCTTTGTTTTATTTTATATTATAGCTTCAAAGTGTTACAGGTCAATATCCTCCACCTTTTAGAATTGATGTCTTATGTTGGAGATCTTGGCATGCTTATTTGCAACTTAACCTCCCATACAGTGGAGTACCCACGTGGAGGGGCTATGAAACATGTGTCTTTGTGAATGTCCTCAACTCCTGTCACTAGCCTGGAGCCAACTGGATTAGAGAATTTTAAGCAGCCCAATTTTGTTGGAACACAAGGTGCGAAGGTGGGAATGGCAGGAGATGACGTAGGAGAGACAGTGTTAAAGAGCTTAAGTTTTGTAATTTTAGAGTTTGTCATAGGTCTGGAGAGAAAAACTGGGCATAATCTAATTTTGGGAAGTCTAAAATCTAAAATAAATCAATTTTCCTAAATTTAAGAAACTATATTTCAAAAAACTCAGAGGAACAGATTCTAAGGCTCCTATATAGCTCAAGAGGGTTTAAAACTCCAGAAATCTAAAAAAAAAAAAAAAAAAGCAACTCCAGAAATCTATTTCTCATATATAGTTCAAATGGCATCAGTAATCACACCAATAAATACTCTAGACTATATAGTGTTATTGGTTTAGTATGAGTGAGTGAATGGGGGGATATCAAAAGAAACAATATGATTCACAGTGAATTTTTTAGTAAACTCTCATTTAAGTTATATTTTTGATTGTGATATTACTTATACACACATGCACACACACATGCACACATGCATGTACGTATGTATATGTAATGGAAATAAAAGCATGTAACTATGGGCAATGTCAGAGGGCAGTAATGTGCCTAAATAAAGTGAGATGATTTTTAAAATACCATACACAGCAGGTTGTTTCTTTCCTTTCTGCTCACTTCCCTGCATCCCCCTTCTCCTCCCTTCTTCCTTCTTTTTCTGTTATATTTCACAAAAAAAAGAAGGAAGGAAAAAAGAAAGAGATAAAGAAAAGGAAAAGGAAAAGAGAGGAAAAAGAAAGGAGAACACGAAGTTCAAGCTCCTAAGGCTGGCACCCACATGTGATGGGTCCCAGCCAGGCCTGCCATGCCACATGCATGTTTGCAGACTGGTCACTGTTGCATAGTGCCAAGGTAACATGACTGCAGTGCCACTCTACATGGATAAGCCCTAGTCATTTTTATATAACCGATGTACCATGTAGCAATATGGTATTTATGACAGTAAATATTGTACCTAGAACCTGGATGAGATGCATGTAATGTACTTTTAAGACAGTTTAGAAACCGTAAAAGGTAATTATCCTGGAGTTTCGGGTGAACATAGTTTGAATAAGAAGAACAGTAACAGATTCAGGTTTTCTGTGGTCTGAAACGTAGTCAGTTTGGGAGCAGGGCCCTATTTAAGAAATAAAAACTGACAAATTCAAAATTTACATGGTCTCTCCAAAGGCCTGGGGATAGGCTTAAGCAAGCAAAGGCCCCTAAAGCTTGAGCTTAAATCTGCCTTTGCTCCAACGGGGGACTTTCTTTAGTGTGGCAAGACCTTACCCTGAACAATCACAAAACCATCAGCACCATTCTGTGGGACACTAGAAGCCATATTCTCTACCCATCTCAACCAAAGAACATGGAAAAATGATTTGAGTGACAATTTTCTTAATTTTCCCAAGTTGGTTCCATAACTAGTACCACTCTAGATGCATAGGAGAGAAGTCAATCCATTGCATGCAAGGGATGCCTTATTGCAATAAGGCCTGATTCTCTCCAGGAATTAGTTAAGAAAGACTTCCCTAGCTTCATACCTTCTGTTATTCTTTCCTGCAAATGTATCACTGTAAGTTACACAATAAAATGTATAACACATAAATGTCAGAGTGCTTACTTTTGCTACTCTAAAGCCAATTTCTACAAAACTAACATTACATTATGGTCCCAGAAATAGGGCTTACTCAGAGAGGACACATATAAGTGGATATGATCCTCTGGTTAGTATCAGAAGAATTTTATCAATCATTAGGAGCAAGAGGCAAAGATCAGATCATAAAAAGCAGGAAGTGAGGAAAAGCATCAGGAACCATGGTAGGAAAGAAATATCAAGTCTAAACATAGAGGAAATGTTGCAATCCTGTTCTTAACACTGCTACCCACATGACACATGAAAGACAGATGCAGAGAAGGAGTAAAATAAAGATTATATAACATTCAGAAGAGATAAGATCATTCCATAAATTTTTGAAATGATAGATTCCGGGAGGATTCTAATTGGATTATTAAGGAATGCTTCATGTCCTCCTAGTTCCCAGCATGGATTAACTTGAAAAGATCAACACACCCTGAACTCATCTCTCCAAATTTCACACTTACCATTCATTACTAGGAATAGAAGAGTGTGTTTGTGATCTTCAAGAAGAGGGAGCGGGGAAAAGGAGGGACACTGGCTACAGGGCTGCAATTTAAGTTAGCATAATATTACACTGAACATTAGGGCAGGCAATTAAAAGTCTTTGGCAATGGGAAATGTCAAGGTCAGGTGACTGAGGAAAAAAAGAGAAAAAAAATGTGCTAACTTGCAATAATGTTGGAAAAAGAGTTACAGGAATTTAAGGAAGAATGTGGTGTGAAGAATATGGAACCCCAGATAATAATACCAAGTGCAAACAGTTTGGGACTAAATGGAAGGAAAGGGAGAGAAATGGGAGATAATAGAGGAAGTAGGCCCTGAGTGGTTGCTCTAGAAAACATTGGTTCTTAAAGTGTGGACCCCAGATGAGTATCATATGAAAATTTGTTAGAAATGCAGGTTCTCTGGTCCTGCCCTATGACTACTGAATAGGAAACTCTTAGGCGGGATCCAGCAACCCAGATTTTAACAAGCCCAGGAGGTGATTTAGTACACGCTAAAGTTTGAGAACCACTTCCCTATAAAATTAGTGTTTGCAGCTTTTTTAAAAAAATGTTTTAATGTTTATTCTATTTTTGAGAGAAAGAGAGCACAAGCAGGGTAGGGGCAGAAAGAGAGGGAGACACAGAATCTGAAGCAGGCTCAAGTCCCTGAGCTGTCAGCACAGAGCCCAATGCGGGGCTTGAACCCACAAGCTGTAAGATCATGACCAGAGCTGAAGTCGGATGCTTAGGATGCTTAGCCGACTGAGCCACCAGGCACCCCTGCAGCTTATTTTAATGAGAGTAGAAAGCTCAGTCTAACTCTAAGGGCCAGTATTTGTCTTGATTGTTATATGTTAACGGTTTTTATTAAAAAAAAAAAAAGCCATCCAAAATTTTTGCATTGTGTTTACATTCCAGGAATCTGTCACAAATCCTTTTGTTGAAAAGGTCTGTTGCAGAAAAAAAAGTGACTGTTTTTTTCTAACTACTGAGAGTTACAATGAACTTTTCATAGTTCTGAAAATGAAAGACTTTAAAAACCAGTAAACTTGCTGCTGATTCATTTGCACCAACGGATAAAATTTACGAACCGTCATCAATTTTCACTCCATGACTTTAGGCAATTATTTATGACAATGTTTCAACAAAACTTTTACACTTACTCAAGTACAAAGGTTGCTATTGTGTATTTCCTAATAGATGAAATCAAGTTCCATAGCACATCTTCTTTTTGGGGACAGGAGCTTAGAGAACAGAAAGTTCACTATAAAACAAAATGCAATCTGATGTAGGACATTTATTCGTAACCTAGTAAACCAATGAGCAATAGGCAATTTGCGATTCAAAAAAATGATATTCTTTTCAAAGGGTTTATGAGTCAGAGTCCAGTCAGGAGACAGAAATCACACCAGTTATTAGAACAGGAATAACACAATATAAAGAATTGCTAGAAAGTAGAAGGTGGTCATCTACCAAAATGAATAAAAAGAGTCCAGAAATGTCAGGTGTAAAAAAGCAGCTACTTTTTATAGACTGTGAAACCATAGATAATAAAGGAACTAATCACCAGAAGCAGACTATCCCATAGCTCAGGCTGAGATTCTGACGTCTTCAGAGAGAAAGTGGCTACCACAGTAGCACATAGCCTGCTGGTAGCCGAAGAAGTTGACTGAGTATAGGTCTGCAGAAAAGGGTGCACCATTGCTGGCAGTTGTGAGTGGGCTGGAGCTGGTTTCTAGAAGTGATACACCATTGCCTGAAAGCGTAGGCAGACCAGAGCTGCTCAGGCTTCTGGTAGGGAGATCATAACCTTAGGGTATGCCAGGAGCTCCTCTGAACAGCCAGCTGCTAATCTGCTCTAAAGAATAATATTGGAAGACAGGAATCTGGAAGAGAAGTATGTTCCTGCTGCTATTGCCTGGAGGGTCACACTAGTGTTTAGAGTCCAGCTGTAATATTACAAAGTAGGGCAAATAATGGTGGATTTGTAGCTGACAGACAATAAATTGATAACCTCACAGCCCATCCTCTGGCTATTCAGCTTCCATATACACTTTTCTCCACACATTTAGACCTCTATTCTATGACAAAACAACTCAAGTTCTCCACCAGTAAGTTACAGCTGTCCTCTGTACACGTGAAAAAGTTCTTACCCTCTTCACAAAATGGAGAGACACACAGTGCCAAGAGTTACTGTATTATAATTCAATCATAGTCCAATTGAATATTCTGTTATCTAAAGGCTAAATTGTAAATGTAACCTTCAAAAACACGTATATAAAATCATAAATGAGAGAGGGAAAAAATCACTAATATATGCATTTAAGCAAACAGAAAATATGCAAAGCTGCTATAGCCCCAGCTTTTGTAATTGGCCGAGACTGTAGTTGACATCTGTGACTTCTTTCTTCTACTATCCTTTCCACATTTTGTTTGCTCTCAGGAAAGATATCAGCTAGCTGGGGCTCTTCACTTGGTGGAATGATCTCAAACTTAATTCCTGAGGAGTCTGTATTCTCAACAATCTTGTCATTCATTTATCCATTCATTCATTTTTGGTTGCTGAGTTTTCTATTAACCTCAGAACATAAAAGTACTTGGACAACTAGGTAACCATTTGGAAAAAGATAAAATTAGATCCATATCTAAACTCCAAATAGATTAGAAATCTAAACCTAAATTAAAAAATTATAAAAGTACTAAAAGAAAACATGAGTGGAGTGCCTGGGTGGCTCAGTCGGTTAGGTGTCCAACTTTGGCTCAGGTCATGATCTCACAGTTCATGGGTTCGAGCCCCACATCGGGCTCTGTGCTGACAGCTCAGAGCCTGGAACCTGCTACAGATTCTGTGTCTCCCTCTCTCTCTGCCCCTCCCATGCTCATCCTCTGTCTCTCTCTGTCTCTCAAAAATGAATAAACATTTTTTAAAACTTTTTTAAAAAGAGAAAACATGAGTGAATTCCTTTTTAACCTTGGTGTAATGAAAGACTTTCTAAACACAATTCAAAATCCAGAGACAAATAAGAAAATAATAATTTTGACTACATAAACATTTAAAAATTTTGCATGACAAAAAAAGTAAAGTTTGTCATAAACTGGCAAACAGGGAGAAATACTAGTGACATATAAGATGGACAAAGGGCTAATAATCTTAATATACAATGAATCTTAAAACTGATAGACAATCGCTAAAGCAGTGCCTACTAGGATATTTATAGCATTAAATATTTATATTAGAAAAGAAGAAAAGTCTCAAATCAATAATTTAAGTTTCTAATTCAGGAATTAGCAAAAGAAGAGAGAAACCCAAAGCAAGAAGAATTAAGGAAATAACAAAGACTAGAGCAGAAATCAACCAAGTTGAAACAGAAACAATAGAGAAAACAGAAAAACAATAGAGACAGCCAATGAAACAAAAAGGAGGGTCTTTGAAAAGAATAAATAGAATTGAAGGGCGCCTGGGTGGCTCAATAGTAGTCGTTTGACTTTAGCTCAGGTCATGATCTTGTGGTCTGTGAGTTTGTGCCCCAAGTCCGGCTCTGTGCTGACAGCTCAGAGACTGCCTACAGCCTGCTTCGGATTCTGTGTCTCCCTCTCTCTCTGCTCCTCCCCCACTCACGTTCTGTCTCTTTCTCTCAAAAGTAAATAAACATTAAAAAAAATTTTTTAAAGAATAAACAGAATCTATAAATCTCTAGCAAGATGGAGGAAACAGTACAAAAATACTAATATCAGGAATGCAAGGGAGGATATCACTATAGATCCCACAGACAATAAAAGAATAATAAGGAAAGGAAAATAAAAAGGGAATACTATAAATAATTCTGTGCACATCAATTTAATAACTCCTATGCACCTAAGATGAAAAGGGCCAATCCTTGAAAACTACAAACTACTAAAATTTATCTAATCTGAATAATCCTATTACGACTCAACAAATTGAATTCATAGTTTAAAATCTGAAAAAGAAATATCCAGCCCAGATTATTTTACTAGAGAATTCTAGTAAACATTGAAAGAAGAAATAAAAACAATTCAATACATTCTTTCCAGAAAATAGAAGCAAAAAATAGAATAAGTAGAAGTAAATAGAAAAATAGAATAGAAGACACTTCCCAACTCATGTAATGAGGCCAGAGTTACTCTCATACCAAATCCAGACAAAGACACTGGAAGAAAAGAAAATTCAGAATCATACCTTCAAGAACATAGATGCTAAAATCCTCAGCAAAATATTAGAAAATTAGATCCAAAAACATATAAAAAGGAATAATACATCACAACCAAGTGGGGTTTGTCCCAGGAATACAGGGCTAGTTGGTTCACTATGAGAAATTCAATCACTGTAATTCACTATACTAATAGCCTAAAGAAAAACACCATGTGATCACTACCAATTAATGCAGAAAAAGCATTGGACAAAATTCAACACCTATTTATGATAAAAACTCTCAAAACCTAGAATAGACAGGAACTTTCTCAACCTAATAATAGCATCTATGAAAAGGCTATAGCTAACCCTAAGTTGAACAGCCTCAATCCAATATCAAGTATATATTCTTGAAATATATATGTTTGCCATAGGCAAGATATCCATATTTTATAAAGTTGATATAGAGGCCTTCTGTAATAGATGACTTGGGTCACCTATTTGCATACATAACACATAAAGAAGATAATCATCCCCTTCTTTCCATTTTCCCAGGATATTGTATCATTATCTTCAGATGATCCAAACTTTTTTGGTTAAAAAAAAAAAAAAAAAAAGCCAGAGGCTGGTCTGAGTGCAGTGGTGTTTACAATTAATTGATCATAGCCAGTTACAGATTTCTTTGTTTTTTCTCCACTCCCACTACTTCACTTGACTCACCTTACATAAAAAATTAATTAAATAAATAATTATTTTTTAAAAAACCAAAATTCCAAAGTATAGTTTATTCTCTTTTTTACCTTTTCTGAGACAAAAGTTTCTCATATAAATGAAATGCCTTTCATTATAATTACAACAAAAAAAAAGGAATTTTGTTGAGAACACTCCCAGGTTTTTCCTTACTTACATTACACTTAAAGTGATTTTAGGGGCGCCTGGGTGGCTCAGTTGGTTAAGCGTCCGACTCGATCGAACCCCAAGTCAGGCTCTGTATTGAGTGTGGAGTCTGCTCTCTCTTCTTCTCCCTCTGCCCTTCTCCTGTGCTCTCTCTCTCTCTCTCTCTCTCTCTCAAAACTAAATAAATAAAAGAGATGCTAATTAAAAGTCCTAGATTTGTCTCAGAGAATTCTGTATTTTATTTATATGAAGTGTTTAGGAAATGGAAGCTCAATTTTTCTCATTAGCCTCATTAATATTTGCTTCTTCACATATGGAACATTTATATAGCTTATAACAGCTACTAAATTGTAATTAGTATACCTAATTTTCCAAGCAAATGCTAGAAAAAACAAATGCTATAATCATAACTCTTATTTAAAAATAATTTAGGCAAAAATGAACTACTGGGACCTCATCAAAATAAAAAGCTTCTGCACAGTGAAGGAAACAATCAGCAAAACTAACAGGCAACCGCAGAATGGGAGAAGATATTTGCAAATGACATATCAGATAAAGGGTTAGTATCCAAAATCTATAAAGAACTTTTCAAACTCAACACCCAAAAACCAAATAATCCAGTGAAGAAATGGGCAAAAGACATGAATAGACACTTCTCCAAGGAAGACATCCAGATGGCCAACCGACACATGAAAAAATGCACAACATCACTCAGCATCAGGTAAATACAAATCAAAATCCCAAAACTCACACCTGTCAAAATGAATAACATTAACAACTCAGGCAACAACAGATATTGTCGAGGATGCGGAGAAAGAGGATCTCTTTTGCATTGTTGGTGGGAATGCAAGCTGGTGCAGCCACTCTGGAAAACAGTATGGAGGTCCCTCAAAAAACTAAAAATAGAACTACCCTATGACCCAGAAATTGCACTACTAGGCATTTATCCAAGGGATACAGGTGTGCTGTTTCAAAGGGACGAATGCACTCCAATGTTTATAGAAGCACTATCAACAATAGCCAAAGTATGGAAAGAGTCCAAATGTCCATCGATGGGTGAATGGGTAAAGAAGATGTGGGATGTGTATACAATGGAGTATTACTCGGAAATCAAAAAGAATGAAATCTTGCCATTTGCAACTACGTGGATGGAACTGGAGGGTATATATGCTAAGTGAAACTAGTCAGTCAGAGAAAGACAAAAATCATATGACTTCACTCATATGAGGACTTTAAGAGACAAAACAGGTGAACATAAGGGAAGGGAAACAAATATAAAAACAGGGAGGGGAATAAAACATAAGAGACTCTTAAATATGGAGAACAAACTGAGGGCTACTGGAGGGTTGGTTGGGGGGGGGGGATGGGCTAAATGGGTAAGGGAAACTAAGGAATCTACTCCTGAAATCATTGTTTCACTATATGCTAACTAATTTGGATGTAAATTTTAAAAAATAAAAAAATAGAAAAAAATAAAACATATATTCACAAAAACAGAAAAAAAATAATTTAAGAGGCACATGGGTGGCCCAGTAGGTTGAGCGTCCGACTCTTTTTTTTTTTTTTTTTTTTTTGAGAGAGAGAGAGTGTGCAAGTGAGCAAGGGGCAGAGAGAGAGGGAGAGAATCCCAGGAGGGGAAGAGGGAGGGAGAGAGAAAGAGAGAGAGAGAAAGAAGTAGGGCTCACCTGAAGTGGGGCACGAGTGGAGCCTGCTCAAGATTCTCTCTCTCTCTCCCCCCCACCCCTTCTCACCTCCTGCTCCTCTCTCTGGTTTGCACTAGCTCTCTCTCTAAAAAATTTAAAAAAAGTGAAATATAAAAATTATATATGTATATATATTAATGTATATTTATTTTGAGAAAGAGAGAGAGAGGGAGCACAAGTGGGAGAAGGACAGAGAGAGAGAAGGGGACAGAAGATCCAAAGCTGGCTCTGTTCTGACAGCAGAGAGCCCAATATGGGTCTCGAAGTCACAAACCACGAGATCACGACCTGAGCCAAAGTCAGATGCTTAACCACTGAGCCACCTAGGCACCCCTAAAATCAAAATTTTAAATAAAAAAGATAATTTAAGTATTTATTTTTGTTTTAGTATACGAACTTGATAAGAGTTAAAATGTATGAGACTAACATAAAGGAATGTAATAGGCTGAATTATGTTCCTCAAAATTCATATGTTGAAGTCTTAACCTCCAGTACTTTAGAATGTGACTGTATTTGAAGATAGAGCATTTAAAGAGGTAATTAAGATACTATATGGGTGGGTCCTAATCTGATACGACTGGTGTCCTTATGAGAAGAGATCAGGACATAGACATGCACACGTGAGAAAGACCATGTGAGGACACAGCAAGAAGATGCACATGTGCAATCCAAGCAGGCCTCAGAAGAAACCCAACTTGCTGATACCGTGGTCAGAACCATGAGAAATAAATTTCTGTTGTGTACATGACCCAGTCTGTGTTACTTTGTTATGACAGCTCTATCAAACAAACACAAGGAGTTTTAAAGTATTTTTTTTCAAGGTGAGTTGAAAATGCTTCCTGTCTGCTAGGCACTGTGGGAAATATGAGCATTTTAAGAAACAGTTATTTCACTCAAGAAATTTAAAATATTCAGATTTAACTAGGCTGAAGACCACAGTGGTAGATCAATCCTGTATTCTCTAACAAGAAGAATAAACAATATACGTATATATTCTCTTACATTCTTTAATAAACAAAAGAAAATTGAGTTTTCTGTTCATGATCACTAAAATCTTAGTGCTTTTTGACTGTAATACGTAAATCCCCACAATAACATGTAAATGTAGCCTAATCATGGAAAATTATTAAGGAAAAACATTTTTTCTTCCAGCTTAACCATACTACTGCAAGAAGCACAAATGCAAAAATGATAAAACTTTTACTACATTTAACGGAGAATGTCCTAATGATCTCCAAACAGGTGTTCATTAACAACTAAATACCCCCTGAAAGATAAAAATTTGAGGCCTGGAAACTGATACCTAGAGCTGAGTAGAGAAAGCATCCATGCACCAGTAGAGCTAGAATCCAAACCACGGTATCTGGGACTTTACTATTAGAAAACAGGAGCAGCTCTTGTATTTGCGATTGTTCTGAAGAGTAATTACAGAGAATTCCTCTGCAGTGAAAAGTTTAAAAATTTATATAACTGCTTTTTCCACTTAAAAAAAAAAACACTGGGTTATTAGTTAAAACAAGATATGTTGATAAATGAGTTTTGTCTGTTCTCTGTGGCTTGGTACAAGCTGTATAATCTGTTCCAACCTACCCATTTACATGACTCCTCTCTATCACTGAATAATTGAAAGTTAGCTTCACATTTGGGCACTTACTGCACTGTCTTCTCATACATTCTTAATATTGTATTGCTAATAAGTTGATAATGTACCCCCTTATATTAGAAATAAATAATTAATTAAAGGTGCTGAACTCTGGGAACATGAGCTAGCAGCTTTCCTTTCCTCCTTAAATATTGAGTTTATAACTTTGATCACTTGGGCCAGTGGTTAAGTCCATCTTTGGCTGAACACTGAATAAGCATCTGCGGGAAGCTCCTTCTGCAAATGAACTAATTTTATCAGAAAAGACAGAAAGAAGCAAGTTTACAGACATATTCATAGTACTTGCTAGGAAATATTCCCAACACATAGTAATTGCGGAAAACTACATGAGACATGTTAAGGCTTTGTCTAAAACTTTTATGATGAACACCGAACAGATTAACTTCATTCATTCATTCATTCATTCAGTCCACAAAGATTTGCTGAATGCCTTCTGTAAGAGATTATCTTGTATCAAGTCCTAGAAGCAGAGCCTGAGGTGAGGATTCTTATTGAAATGATTAGCTGAGGAAGTGATCTCAAGAGGTGAGAGAGAGAGGCAAGGCGGCACATGGGATAAAGGTTAGCAAGGATGTAATCTCATCAAGACATTAACTTCAACTTTAGTCCAGTCCCCCAGTTAATTCTCATCCCATCTTGAGGGAAGGGGCCAACTTATGTGCCCCATGTTAGCCCTTCAAGGGTGTGGCTGCTCCAGTCTCTCTCTGTTCTGCTGAAAGGAAGAGAGCAATTTGCCTGAGATGGGGACATCTATGAATTGCTAACAGCAAATACTCCTAACAGCTAGGGGATTAGGGGTAGACAAACCAGCCAGATCAAGGGAAGGTGGCCACCAACATAGTCCAGTTGATGACTGTGTAAGATATGGTCATGACTTATTAAGTGTTAGGAGGTAGAATGTACTTTACAGATTAGATAGAACATGACCACTCATTTTCTACATAACCAGCACTGAGGCTCAGAGACATAGTTTTAGGAGTACCTGATTTGGCACAACATAGATTAAAGATTAAACAGGGGTGCCTGGGTGACTCAGTCGGTTAAGCAGCCAACTTCAGCTCAGGTTATGATCTCGTAGTTCATGAGTTCAAGCCCCCTGTCAAGTTCTGTGCTGACAGCTCAGAGCCTGGAGTCTGCTTCAGATTCTGTGTCTAATTCTTTTGATTAGTATATAGGTTGCAGAAACTTCATCTCTAGTATTTTTCTTTCAGAGAACTAAAGAAGCAGATAATAGAGTTTGGGACTAAATTGAGTTTTGTAATAGGAAAGAACTAATTGCTTGAGAACAGTAACTGGACTTCTCCCACTTGCAATGAATTTAAAAAGAATTCAACATCCAAAAAAAGAATCCAACATCTAAATATAGATGAGAATGAAAAAATTAAAAAGGTAGCCCTATATTGGAAATAAGAATAAGAAACAAGAGATCAATTTCTTCTCGTCACAAGTGATGAGGCAGAAAAAACCAAAGCTGCAAGAATGCCTAGTAATGAAAGAGCAGAAAGAGATGTCTCATCATTGGAGTTGTTTTTTTGGTTTTGTTTTGTTTGTTTGTTTGTTTGTTTAACAGCTAAGTCGTTTGACCATGTTTTATGAGGAAGAACTTGAAAGAAACTGAGAATTAGGACTCTATTTTCAAGTGCTTTTTTTAAAATTTTTTTGAATGTTTATTTATTTTTGAGAGAGATAGAGAGAGAGAGAGAGAGAGACAGAGCATGAGTGGGGGAGGGACAGAGAGAGAGGGAGACACAGAATCGGAAGCAGGCTCCAGGCTCTGAGCTGTCAGCACAGAGCCTGACGCGGCATTCGAACTCACGAACCGTTAGTCATGACCTGAGTCAAAGTTGGATGCTCAACTGACTGAGCCACCCAGGTGCCCCTATTTTCAAGTCTTTAAACTTGACACAGATGAAACCCAGGGAATTTGACTTTTCTCTTAAAACAGCCTGGCTTAAAGATGTATTTACATGGTCTTTAGGAACCCTGTACCAAATAACCAAAATGTGAGAGTTTATGAATTCTGTTCAATTTATCTATCTGTTTATATCAGGAGTTCTTAATCTGAACTCCTTGGGTACCCAAAAGGTCCATGGATAGAATTCAGAGGGTATTTGAACTTGATGGGTAAAAACAAAATTTATTTTCAGTAACATTTAACTGAAATTTAGAGAGTCCTTCAAACATGAATGTTGGCAGAAATCTTGGTCCCTGTGACCTTGTCACCATTAGAATCCACAGATACTTTCAGACCACAGTGAGGTTGTTATAGACATATTAAAATATTATTTATGCTAATCACTCCTCAAAAGTACTATGGTATTAGCTTACAGCCTCCCTATCCATGGACACTCTTGCACTGGAGTACTAATCTGGGCCTTCACCTATTGAAGCTATATAACCTCATAATAGAACTTTAACTCAACAGCTTCAAAGAATTCTGATATTCCTTGGGGGAACCTATCCACTTCTTGTTAAGCAACCTCTGGAAACTAATTAAATTTATGATAATATATTTTTAATAATCTGGATTGTCAACACTTGTAACCAAAAAAACCCCAAACTGGAAATCAATCGGATATTTTACATGACATACACATTGCCCTGTCAAAGAAAATTTATCGTTCTTATTCATATTAAGTAACAATGGCCTTCACATGGATAAGTGTTATAAAAATACAATTTAACTTTGATTTGCCCAAATTTGAAATCGGTTGTTATGTAGCATATTTTTAAAAATTCATATATTGTTACATTACAAACATAATTTTTTTAAAGTAGGCTCCATGTCCAGTGTGGGGTTCAAACTCATGGCCCTGAGATGAAGAGTCACGTGCTATCCTGACTGAGGCAAACTGGTGCCCCAGAAAAGTAATATTTTATAACGTTGTCAATATAGTTACTTTTTTGGTAATCCTATATATTTTATGTATTCAAAAAATTATTCTTAATAGGAATCCACAGGCTTTACCAGACTGCCAAAAGGGCCTATGATATAAGAAAAGGTTAAGAACCCTTGAGTTAGAAGTTATTTCTTATTTATGTAAATCATGACATTTAAAAGTTGCTTTCACTGGTCTTTGTTTCTGGGTTCTGACTCAAATCAGTTAATTATTTCTTTAACTCATACATTTTTCCTATATTTATACCTTCATGCCTTTAGTGAAATGTTTTACATATTATAAAATCCACTCATTTCAGGTGTACAATTCAGTGACTCAGTAACATTATTGAGTGGTGCAACCATCCACCATGAGTCAGTTTTAGAACACTAACATCCCCCCCAATAAAATCACTGGTGCCTGTTAACAGTCCTTAGTTCATTTTTAGGCATATTGAAAATGTATCCCATAACCTTATCATTGGTTATCATGCTATTTATTTATTTATTTTTAATTTTTTTTTAACGTTTATTTATTTTTGAGACCAAGAGAGACACAGCACGAACGGGGGAGGGTCAGAGAGAGAGGGAGACACAGAATCTGAAACAGGCTCCAGGCTCTGAGCTGTCAGCACAGAGCCCGACACGGGGCTCGAACTCACGAACCGCGAGATCATGATCTGAGCAGAAGTCGGACACTTAACCGACTGAGCCACCCAGGCGCCCCGATCATGCTTTTTATTATTTATTTATTTATTTTGAGAGAGAGCGAGCAAGCAGGGAGAGGGGTAGAGAGAGACGGAGAGGGCTTGGTTAGTGCAGAGCCCAATGTGGGGCTCTATCCCATAAACTGTGAGATCATGACCTGAGCCAAAGTCAAGGGTCCAATATTTAACCAACTGTGCCACCCAAGAGCCCCTGATTATCATGTTTTTTAGCTTATAGTAATTCATCTATAATAAAAGTCCCATGATTATGCTAATGCTTAGCATGGCATGAGTGGTATACATTTTGGAAACAAGTTTAATTGAAAAATACTCATTCCAGGGGCACTTGGGTGGCTCAGTTGAGTGTCCAACTCTTGATTTTGGCCAGGGGATCATGATCTCACGGTTATGGGATCAAGCCCTGTGTTGGGCTTTGCATTGAGTGTGGAGCCTGCTTAAGATTCTCTGTCTCCCTCTCCCTCTGCCCCTCCCCCGCTGGCACTTTCTCTTAAAATAAATAAACATTTTAAAAAATTCTTTTTTTTTTTAATTTTTTTTTTAACGTTTATTTATTTTTGAGACAGAGAGAGACAGAGCGTGAACAGGGGAGGGGCAGAGAGAGAGGGAGACACAGAATCTGAAACAGGCTCCAGGCTCTGAGCTGTCAGCACAGAGCCCGACGCGGGGCTTGAACTCACGGACCGTGAGATCATGACCTGAGCCAAAGTCGGACGCTTAACCGACTGAGCCACCCAGGTGCCTCCAAAAATTCTTATTTTAGTTAGTAGTAGGTAGTAGTCATCAATGGATGCCAAAACTAGTGTGTAAATGTCTGAGGAGTGACAGGATAGTTACAGAATCTCAAAGTATCTTTCCAAAAGTCATTTATTAATTATAAGAGGTAGCATAATAATGTCAGAGTGGAGACACATGACAGATACCCCTTTAGTCAAACGATCAAGGTTAAGCACAAGTAGTGAGACAAATGAACAGTATACGCCTTCTGATGTGCACTGAAGAACAGAGCATCCTTTCTGTGATATTCCTGCATAACTTGAATCTAATAACAAGAAAACATCAGACAAAACCTAATTTGAAGGACACTCTACAAAATAATTGTCCTGTACTCTTTAAAGATGTCAGCTTCATGAAATACAAAGAAAGTCTCAGGACTTCCATATTCAAGGAAAGTAAAGAGATAGGACAACTGAATGTAATGCATGATCTTAAATTCCTTTTGCTGTAATTGCTACTACTGATCTATTAGTAATAGCTGAATAAAGGCTGTATAGTAGGTAATAGTGTTGTATCAGTACTAACTTCCCAATTTTGAAAATGTGCTGTGGTCATATAAGAAAACGTTCTTAGTTTTAGAAAATACACACTGAAGTATATAGCAGGAAAGAAGTATTGTATCTGTAACTTACTCTTAAATGATTCAGAAGCGCAAGTGCGTGTGCGTGTGTGTGTGTGTATGTGTGCATGTGCACATTCACGTGTAGAGAGAGAATGAAGAAGAAGATTATGAGACAATAAAAGTTAACATTTGGGGAATCTGAGTTTAGGGTTTTCTGGAATTCTTTGTACTACTTTTGAAATTTTTCTATAAGTATGACATTATGTTAAAACAAAATAAAAGACAGCCAGCTCTACATGTACTCACTGTCATGGCAAATACTGAAAATTTTAATACCTCAATTTACACACCACTATTGGTTATTTTTAGGTACTGGCAATTTTTCTCCGTAGATTTTTTTGGCTGTGCCCTATTTGCTTCTTTCGTTTGAGTATTTGTGCTCTCCTGTTTTGTTTATTATTTCCCTGGGGCAGATGATGCTGAGCTTCAAACATATGGTCATTTTCATTTTCTGCCATTCACCTACAAAAAAAATGCTAAAAAGGAACAATCATGATAAACTAAAATAAGGTATAGAAATGTGGAGCAGAATGAGTCATATTTTGGGAGTCTGCAACTTTGGTTAGCTACTAATTCAATTCGTGACCTTGGAAAAAAACCACATCACTGCTTTGAGCCCCATTCTCCTTATAATCTTGTACAATACAGAGTGTTGAAAGGATTAACTTATGATTGTGCATCACTTTAAATCTCTTTGATTTAGGTATTTAAAGAGCTACCACAAATAAATATCCCTATAAATAGCATACTTATGAAAAACTTCTTCTTGGTACATTGGTAGTTGTTTTAGAACTACAAAAGCTTTTCATAATTCTCAAAGTATTACCAGCACTGGCCTAGAGTATACTTTCTCCTTGTGGACATTGTTACTGAATAATTTTGAGAGAATAGGAATCATGCAAGGGATTCATAGGTCACCAGTATTTTGCCTATTTTGTCTTTTCATTTCTGGACTGAAAATACCTGAATTAAACTTCTTCTTCAAAGTTATTACCCTCTGCACCAGGCCTGTTGTTTTTGTCTGCCTAGCATCCATTCATCTTTTCCCTAGCATTGAGGTTAATTTGGAAAGACATATCTCCTTCAACTCAGTTCATATGGTTTAGCTTGGACTGACCTGGGAGGATGAGGTCCACAGCACAGATCTGACCAATCGGAACAGCACATACTCTTATCTACAATGATTATAGGATTAGGCACATGATACCAAGGACCATGAGTCCCTCTTATGAGTCTTTCTAAAATGAAGAAACAGGTGATCTCTTTCCACTGAGATCACTAAACTGGGAGAATGTAAGATCATTATTTCTAGTAGTTACCTTGCCACCAGAAGGGAAGAATATGTCAAAGCCTATTTCCATTCCAGATAAAAACACAGGTGACAGATAAAGAAAGTGACTTCCTAATGCTTATTTGAACATCTAGATGGGGTATGCTTGCATAGAGACATATGCATGGACATATGATGGTTACAATTCCTGTTGCCATCTTGTGACACTGAGGATAGGAGCCATGAATCAAGAAAAGCACTGTAGACATACAGAAAGTCCTGGATTCCTGTTGTCTTTGTGGAACTCCATCTGGTATGGAAAGCCCACAGTTGAACTTCTTTTATGTAAAACAATAAACACTAAGGTGTTTAAGTCACAGTAGTCAGGTTTATTGCTAGTAGTTGTCAAAATTCTTATGTAATATGATACATCTCTGTAGTCAACTATCAATGGTACTCCATGAAATGCTTGGATTTATTTCCTGTAGTGGAAACTAAGGAGAAATGGAACAAATATTTTTGCTTCAACCTATCACTAATTTCTTTTACTTTTACCTCATTTGTGAATTTTTTGTGACAATAATTCTGATTGCTACTACCTCAATTCTTTTTTTAATTCTCTCTACACGATAGAGAAAATTTTAGACTGGTCAAATGTGGCAGTTCAGAGTTATGATACTCTTATTATGAGCTTGTAGATGATCCTAATTTTTTGCCTTCTCTATTCTTATGCTCATTATTCCATTTCAGACCATCATCAGTTTATTATGTGGAATTTCTTGGATCCAACCTTTGTTCACTAGACCCAATTCTCTGCACTGACACTAATCATTCAAATACATCATAATTTTAAAAATTCCTTAGAAAACAACTACCTAAATGAACTGGAGAGTAACCAAAATCAGGCAGAAACTGGAGGGAGGGCAACACTTGAAGTAAGTGGCTACAGGTTTAGATATGTATATATAATTTCTATCTTGAGGGCAGGCTCCAGTGAAGGAGCTAAATTTTGGAGAGAAACCCACATTTTGGCTTTAAGAAATAAGCAAAGCGTAGAGTTTGGGATGACAACTATAGCTGGAAAGAAAAAAGGAAGATTTCATATAAGAGAGGTCCAGAGTTCCAAATACTCTGCTCATATTTTAGTTGAAGCCTAAGCTCTAGCTGTTCAGGGTATATTTAATGCAACGCAGGGGCACTTGGGTGGCTCAGTTGGTTGAGCAGCCAACTCTTGATTTCAGCTCAGGTCATGATCCCAGAGTCCTAGGATCAAACCCTGTATCGGGCTCTGTGCTGAGCATGGAGCCTGTCTGAGAAACTCTCTCTCTCTCTCTCTCTCTCTCTCTCTCTCTCTCTCTGTCTCTCTGTCCCTCTCCCCTGCTGATGCTTTCTCTCTCTTTCTAAAATAAAAAGAAAATAAAAAATAAAAACATAAAGTAACCTAGATAAGGCCAAAAGATCTGAATAGAGATTGCAGCTGTTGCCCTCCATAGGAAAGATCCTGTGAGTTCAGTGATGTTAACTACCTTAAACAACAACAAAACGAAACACAACTCTTAGCCAACTAGGAATAGAAGCAGAACTTTTTCAATTTGATAAATCACATCTACAAAAACCTGAGAGCGAATGTCATACTTAATAGTGAAAAACTTGAAGTTTTCCTGCTAAGATCAGGTACAAGGCAAGGATGTCTCTGGCATCATTGCTTTTCAACATCATACTATAAGTCCTAGCGAATGCAATAAGCCAAGAAAACGAAATGAAAGTTGTACAGATTGGGAAGGAAGAAATAAAACTGTTTCTGTTCATCGATGACATGATTGTCTATGTAGAACCCCCCCTCCCCCCCGCAAATTGACAAAAAAACCCTCCTGGAACTAATAAGCAACTATAGAAAGGTTGAAGGATACAAGATTGATATAAAATCAACTGCTTTCCTATATACCAGCCATGAACAAGTGGAATTTGAAATTAAAAATACATTTACCACATTAAATTAGCAGCACCCCCCCCCCAGAAAAACCTATGTATAAATCTAATGAAATATGTACAAGAGCTGTATGAGGAAATTCCAAACAATGAAGAAAGATTTTATGAAGATGATCTAAATGAAGAGATATTCAATGTTCATAGACAGCAAGACTCAGTAGCATCAAGATGTCAGTTCTTCCCAATTTGATCTATAGGTATAGTATAATCCCAAACAAAATGCCAGCAAGTTATTTTATGGATTCTAAAATTTATATGGGAAAAAGTCCCAGAATAACCAACTAAATATTGAAAGAAAAGAACAAAGTTGAAGAACTGAAAGATTTACTATAAAGCTACAGTAATCAAGACAGTGTGGTACTGGTCAAAAAGAGACAAATGGACCAATAGAACAGAACAGAAAGCCCAGACATAGACCTACATAAATATAGTCAACAGATATTTTGTAAATTGAAGTGTGACTGACATATAACATATTAGTTTCAGGTGTACAATAAAATGATTCAATATTTGTATATAATGTGAAATGATCACCACAATAAGTCTACCCAAATCTGTCATAACATATAGTTAAAATTTTTTCCTTTTGATGAGAACTTTATATAAAAGATTTTTTAATTAAGTTTTTCCTTTTTTAAAGTAGGCTCCATGCTCAGCATGTAACCTAACACAGGGCTTAAACTCACAACCCTGAGATCAAGACCTGAGCTGAGATCAAGAGTCAGACACTTAACTGACTGAGCCACTTAGGTGCCTCTTTGATGAGAACTTTAAAGATCCACTTACTTAGCAACTCTCAAATGTGCAATACAATGTTATTAACTATATTCACTATGCTGTACATTATATCCCCATGACTTATTTACTTTGTAACTGTAAGTTTATACTTTTTTGATGTTTATTTTTGAGAGAGAGAGAGGGAGAGAGAGAGAGAGAGAGAGGAGGAGAGATCGTGAGTGGGGGAGGGCCAGAGAAAGAGGCAGAATCCCAAGCAGGCTCCGCACTGTCAGCACAGAACCCCAAATGGGGCTCCATCTCACAAACTGTGAGATCATGACCCGATGTGAAATCAAGAGTTGGACACTCAACTGACTGAGCCACTCAGGTGCCCCCAGAAGTTTGTACTTTTTGACCCAGTTAACCCATCATGCCTCCACCCCCCGACCCACCAATATGTTCTTTGGCAACCACCCATATGTTCTCTGTATCTATGAGCTTGTCTGTTTTTTTGTTTTTTTAAGATACCACATCTAAGTGAAATTATATGGTATTTGTCTTTCTCTGTCTGACCAATTTCACTTAGCATAATGCCCTCAAGGTCCATCCATGTTGTTGCAAATGGCAAGAAGTCATTGTTTTTTACGGTGGAATAATATTCCAGTTTGTGTGTGTGTGTATGTGTGTGTACCTTTTTTTAATCCATTCATCTGTTAGTGGGGACTTAAGCTGTTGCAATGTCTTGGCTATTGCATATAATGTTGCCATAAACATGGGAATGCATATCTATTCAAATCAGTGTTTTCATTTTCTTTGAATGAATATTTAGAAGAATTGTTGCATCATATGGTAGTGCTAATTTTAGTCTTTTGAGAAACCTACATGTTTTCCATAGAAGCTGCATCAATTTACATTCCCATCAACTGTGCACAAAGGTTCCCTTTTATCCATATCCTTACCAACACTTGTTACTTTTTGTCTTTTTGATAATAGCCATTCTAACAGGTGTGATGTAGTATCTCACTGTGATTTTGATTTGCATTTCCTTAAGATTTGTGACAATGAACATATTTTCATGTGCTGTTGGCCATCTGTATGTCTTCTTTGGAAAAATGTCTATTCAAATCTCTGCTTGTTTTTTAATGAGATTATTTGGTATTTTTTGCTATTGAGCTGTATGAGTTTCTTATATGTTTTGGCTATTAACCCCTTATCAAATAATGATTTGCATACAGGCAAATAGGTTGCCTTTTCATTTCACTGATCATTTCTTTTGCTAGCAAAAGCTTTTAGTTTGATGTAATCTCACTTGTTGATTTTTGTTTTTGTTGCTTTCACTTTTGGTGTCATATCCAAAAAACCTTTCACAAGACCAACGTCAAGATCTTTTCCCCTAAGTTTTCTTGTAGGGGTTTTACAGTTTCAGGTCTTATAGACCTTAAGTCCTTAATCTATTTCAGTTTAGTTTTTGTGAGTGGTTTAAGATGGGGGTCCAATTTCATTCATTGTTTTGCATGCTTTCCCAATACCATTTATTGAAGAGACTATCATTTTCTCATTGATTCTTGGCCCCCTTGTCAAATATTATTTGATCATATATGCATGGGTTTATTTCTGGGTTCTTAATTGTTTCATTGGTCTGTATGTCTGATTTTATGTCAGTACCATGCTGTTTTGATTACTATAAGTTTGTAACAGAATTTGAAATCAGGAAGTGTAATGCCTCCAGCTTTGTTTTTTCTCAATATTGTTTTGGCTACTTGGGGTCTTTTGTGATCCCATACTAATTTTAGGCTTACCTTTTCTATTTATGTGAAAAATGCCATTGGAATTTTTATAAGGATTGCACTGGACCTGTAGATAGCTTAGGGTAGTATTTTAACAATAATTTTAACAATATTAACTTTTCCAATTCAGAAAACTGGAACATTGTTCCATTTGTTTGTATCTTCAATTTTTTTCTTATAGTTTTCAGTGTATAGATCTTTACCTACCTTGGTTAAATTTATTCCTAAGTATTTTATTATTTTTGATACTATTGCAAATGGGACTGTTTTGTTTCTTTTTGTTGTGTATAGAAATGCAACTAATATTTGTATGTTGATTTTGTATCCTGCAAATTTACTGAATTCATTTATTAGTTGCCATGATTTTTTGGTGAAGTCATTAGGATGTTATACTCTATTGGCAGTCTTGGAACATTTTGCTACCCATCTGGAAAAATGAAGTTGGTTCCATAATTCACATTGTACTTCAGAATACAGTTCAAATCCAAAAATCTATTAAAAAAAAAACCCCAGGGGCGCCTGGGTGGCGCAGTCGGTTAAGCGGCCGACTTCAGCCAGGTCACGATCTCGCGGTCCGTGAGTTCAAGCCCCGCGTCGGGCTCTGGGCTGATGGCTCGGAGCCTGGAGCCTGTTTCCGATTCTGTGTCTCCCTCTCTCTCTGCCCCTCCCCCGTTCATGCTCTGTCTCTCTCTGTCCCAAAAATAAATAAACGTTGAAAAAAAAAAATGTTTGAAAAAAAAATAAAAATAAAAAAAATAAAAAAAAAAAACCCATAAAATTATTGGAAGAAAACATGGGAGAATTCTTTATAACCTGGGAGTGGGTATGGATTTTCTAATTGTGACTCAAAATCTAAAAGGCTGTAAACAAGATTGATAAATTTGACTATGTAAATATGGAAATTTCTGCATGCTAAATATATACCATAAGTCAAAAGACAACAAAGTGGCAACACATATCACAAAGGGCTAATTGCCCTAATAAGAAGAGAATGCAATGTAATAAGGACCAACAAACCAACAGAAAAATGAGCAAAAGATTATGAACAGTAAGGTCATGAGAAAGAAATACAAATGGCTCTGGCACTGATGTTCTATTCACTCATAATAAGAGAAATGTACATTATACCTAGATACATGTCATCTATCAGATTGGCAAAATTCAGAAGTTTGATAACATTCAGTTGACAAATATTGTTATGAAATAGGTACACTGGTCCTGAGAGAATATAAATTGATAAAAATCTTCATATATGGTAACTTGGCAATATCCATCAATATAATAAACTCATATGTCCTTTTACCTAGCAATCCCATTTTTGGGATTTTATCCTTCAGGTATACTCTTTACATATACAACTTGGTACATGTATATAAGGTTATTATTGAATAATTATTTGCAATAGAAAAATATCAGAACCAACTCAAAATGTCCCACCAAATGGGAACATATAAATAAATTGTGATATATTCATAAAACACTTGCTATCCACTATACAAATGTTTTTTTTTTTTAATTTTTTTTTCAACGTTTATTTATTTTTGGGACAGAGAGAGACAGAGCATGAACGGGGGAGGGGCAGAGAGAGAGGGAGACACAGAATCAGAAACAGGCTCCAGTCTCCGAGCCATCAGCCCAGAGCCTGACGCGGGGCTCGAACTCACGGACCACAAGATCGTGACCTGGCTGAAGTCGGACGCTTAATCGACTGCGCCACCCAGGCGCCCCTACAAGTGTTTTAAAAAATGATTAAGTTCTCAATTGTAGACTATGGAAAGGTTTCCAAGATATATTAGTGATAAAACCAAGATACAGAATAGGGTGTATGAAATGCTACTTATTGTATAGGAAAAAGTGCATTAGAATGAGACTTTATATTCATATGTGTCTGTGTATTCATAAATAAATTCTGGAAGGATACTTACAAAAATAATAACGAATGGTGTTTATGTATGTGGAGGAGCTGAGAAATGAGTGAATGGGAATATGTTCCTGTTTTATTACATATACAAGAATTAAACTTAAAATGTGTCATATTTTATCTACCATGTTTAATGTTTATAGCTGGAAAGTTTCCATTTTAGTTTCGTCCACCTTACCAGAACCAGAAATCTTGGTTAGAAAAATTTTTTGGAAGTGCAGGCTATTGGAAAAAGTAAATGGAAAGAATGTAATTTCAATTGCCTGACATTTCTAAATAAACTAAGTGATATTGATGTCTTCTATGTGAATATATTTTTAACTGAAAGACTTTTTATGAACACATTTTATTATTTAAATTATAACTACATATTTTTGAGAATCTAACACCTTTTAAAAGAGAAAATATTTTCAATAGTAAGTTAAAAAACATAGCAAAAATGTTTGAGCTCCCTCTGCCGGCTCTGTAGTAGCATATCAGAGTGTATTTTGGTTTTATTTAGAAACAGACTAGCACATGGTTAATGCCATTAATTCATTTGCCAATATTAAAGAGAGTAGTTTTAAACTGTGTGTTTTCCATAATCTTATATACGTTAAGTTCTGCTAATATACCACTAATATTAGCAAGTAAGATGAGCATTTCAACATAAATATTAAAGTTTTATTCAATATGTCCCTGTTCCTCTTAATACATCTTTAAATATGGTACCACATAAGTGGATTGTACAACAAAAAATCTCTACATGCACAATATATACACGAAGGAGTATTTTAGCTTTTTAATTTATTATGGCTTTCAAACTACAGTGAACATAAATGTTACTGTTGTGTTAGTATATTAATGTTTAATAGATTAAAAATATCATATGCATATTTTGAAGCTAAGAGGAATATAAAATATTTGCATAGCTAAAAAATAATTTACATGACAATTCTGAGTATCTATAGTTTTTTGTCATGGCAGCACAATCAATGATGTACTAAACTACGATGTGCTTTGCAAAATTACAAGTTACCTCTTCTCTTTTTATGATTTCTATTTTTATCTTCCAGATCATTGATTAATGTCTCAGTGGTGACCATCTTATCCTTCTCTTTATCTACTAAATTCTTTAATTTTGAGAGGGGTTGAACTGAAATCTCTTTAAGGATGCGTTTTAGAAAAAACAATTCAGGGGGAGCTCGGGTGGCTCAGTCTGTTGAGCATTCAATTTCAGCTTAGGTCATGATCTCACAGCTTGTGAGTTCAAGCCCTGCGTGGGGCACTGTGCTGATAGCTCGGAGCCTGGAGCCTGCTTCAGATACTGTGTCTCCCTCTCTCTGCCCCTAACCCACTCTCTCTGTCTCTCTCAAAGATAAATAAACATTAAAAAAAATTTTTTTAATAAAACAAAAAAAAAATTCAGGTTTTCATCCCTCTTTTTTATCAGTTTCATTTTTCTCTTGTTTGTTCTGACCGATATTACTCTCTTAAACTACTTGTGCTTCTTGTTTCATGTGTTCAATTCTGGTTGCTGAAAAATTGAGAATACCTCATGTAGTGGAAGGTAAAGGTGTTTCCAGTCAATGGTGTGCTGGAGCTGGCTGTTAGCACCCTGTAAGAGCTTATTTTCAAGAATTTTACAAGCTAGAGGTTTATACAACTTGTATTAAAAACTAAGCTTAAAATTACATCAGTTGTATTTTAAAAGGCAATAAATACTAAAAATTTATCACTTCTTATTTACTCTATTTTATTATTATTTGTACACCTTAGGTTATTTACAGCTATTGTATCTTCATGGTAGAAATACTACTGTATAATGATGTGTTCCTGTGAATCTCTTTCTAACTCTGCATTCAGTGATATGTTGATAACCCGAAATTGGCTATTTTGGGAGCATTTACACCATGGAAATTGGCAATTGCTACAGAGCTGGGCTTGATTTTTTGTTTCGTTGATTGTCTAGATGTAAAAAAATGATGCATAAAATGTTACAGATACAAGCATTTGGTAAAAATCAGCAAAAACATGGTCAGAACTGATTTGTTATATGGAATTCATAATAAAGAGTATTATATATTTTATCATTTGTTGTGTGCTACATATCTTTTACAGCAGTAAAACTTATATACATACATATGTATCCATATATTCTATTTTCTAGAAAGCCAGTTGCTAAATATTAACCAGCACACCACCAGTCTCTATCTGCAAAGGTAGTATACGCAGGCAAACAGACAATTCTCTGCCAGGGTTCCTGGAGGAATCACTGATGTCCTACTCACCCAGCCTCATTAGAAGTGCTGTGGTTTTCAAATATGTCCACACATTCTTTGATGCACCTCCTTTCTAAAGATGAGGCCTAATTCTCCTCCCCACCAAATGTGGGCTGTATGGTGACTCTAAAGAATGGAATGTGGTGAAAGTGACAGTGTTAGATTACCCATGCTAATTCATAAAAGACACTGTGACTTCTGACTTGCTCTCTCTTGCATTGCCTGTCTTGGGGAAAACCCACTGCCATATGATAGAGGACACTTGAACATCTATGCAAAGAGGCCCATGTGGTGTAGAACTTAAGACTCCTACCAACAACCATTTTGGAAGAAGATTCTTCAGCCCCAGTCAAGGTTTCAAAGACTGAGGCCCCAGTAGCCATCCTGACTGCAACTTCATGAGAGACCCTGAGCCAGAATCTATCAGCTAAGCAGCTCTCATTGATCATTACTACTTCTTCAGCTCCAAGAATAGAAATTTCTATTGGTTTTGTTTGGGGGTATTTGTGAGCCTGAGTGTTTTATTTGTGATTTGAATTTGCCTTTTCGACATCAGCTCTCAAATTAAATTAATATCCACCTTCTGGAAAATTATATGCAAAGAAGATCATTTACTGAAGGAAAAGACTCAGAATTTTAATCTTGTTAGTGTTACTGTTTTAAAGTTGCAACTTTTAACATGCCAACTGTGATAACATGCTTTGTTCTACAACTTACGTTGGAAGTAAAATCGCTCATTGAGTGAAAAGATAGGAATATAATCAAGCTAAGTCAATTAGCTTCTCTATACCTATTATTCGTGTCTTGAACAGAGAAGCTCAGAGTGGGTGGTTGTTATTGTGTCATTGGAATGCAGGAGCATTCAATAGAAAAGGTCCAAGAAGGAACAAGTTGGCTGGTACGATTCTTAGAGGTGTGCTGGTTCTGTTGCTTGGGAGGCTTGGTGTTAAACATTTTTTTATGCCATGAGTTACCTTAATTTTGTTTTAAAAAATCTCCTTGATATACATAAATCAACTATGAATATTGGTTGAATGAATGATGGAATGAAAGTTAAGTCTGTATCAAAAGAAGAGTATATGTTGATAGAGAGTATAGGCCTCAGTGTACATTGGCGTTTGTAACAATTAATGTTTATATAACTAGCCAACTCAAACTAACCACCACCTAGTGGCTTAAAGGCATTTATTATTTCTCATCATTCTGTGAGTTGCAACTCACATTATGAGCATGATACCATGATAATTACCACGCAGAAGACCACCAAAAAACAATAAATGACAATTTTAAAATGTATCATCTTATTACTCCCATTTTAGAAATGAAGAATGTAAGTTGCAGAAAGCTTAAGTAACTTGTCCAAAATAAGCCAAGGCATCATGATTCAGACTCTGGTGGCCTAACTACAATTCAGGCTCTCATTGGCCACACTATATACCACTGCCCCTAGTAGGAACAAATATAGGGCAAAGGGACCAGGTCATTCTTAGGTTAAGTTAACCAGTTGATACAACTAATCCACAAGCACACTCTATAGAAAAAAAAAAAGATAATTTCCTTCATTTTCAAAATGTGCAGTTGAGGGCTCATTAGCTGTTGCCACCACTTTTCCCTGATGCTGTGAAGACCCTGAATGCCATAACAAAAATTGACACAGATCATCACTTGTCCAGAGTCTGCAAAGATCTTTCTGTGGTCACAGCTCCTGATTGAGAGCACCTGTCATTAGTTAAATAAGCAAATCACTAGGTTGTAACAAAAAGGTCAATACAAATATATCTGCTAACTGGTTGATGCACCCATGTTCCAACAAACCTGATTGAAGCTCCGCCGCCCAAGCGCAATCAGCATTTCGGTTCTTAGCTTTTTGGATTATCTCTTGCTGTCCAAGGAGTAACACTGGCTGAGGACACTATTTTAAACCAATGAATCCCAGTGATGCATGCAAACAGGGGCAGGTCTGATGCAGAAAGGGGCAGGGATGGATAAAGCTCTGTCAAGTCCCCTCCTCTTGGCCCTGGCACTGCCCTCTCTCTCTACACTGCTAGCTCTCCAGACATCTGACTGCCTGCTCTGTTTGGGATGTTCTGTACTTCCACAAGCTAAAAGATCTCAGACTCCTTAAGGCCATGTGGTAGAACAGGCTCTGAAATCAGGCAAATTGGGTTGAAAATTTGGCTCTACCACCTCCCACTGTGCTATGGGCCCAAATCCCTGCAGTCCTCTCTGCCTTGGTTTCCTCATCTCTACAGTTGAGGAATGAATAGTATCTACCTTATGGGATTGATGTGAAGAATAAATGCGTGTCAGCTCCCAGAACCCCATAAATAAAAGCTCCTATTCAGGAACCTGGATTGATTGAAGATGATGACATATTTTTTCTTTAATTTACAAGGACATAGACATTCAAATGGGCCTTATGCTCTACAAAGCAATTGCTTTAAGAATATCTAAGCAGCATTTTTTCCCTAAAGGTCTCTTTGCTTAACACATTCTTGGAACTTTTCTTCTGAAGTTGCCTCCAGCATGAATATCTTTACTGGTGACAAATCTCTTTCCTTTGGGGATGCATTATGACCAGAATGGTCAATCAGAACCAAGTTCAGTATTAAGAGGGGAATCCTTTTGGTTAAATGGGGGCAGGGGACAGGCAACTGTAAAGTCCTAATCTGGTCCCAATACATGTGTCCAGCTCTATTCAGCTGCCACAACTCCTCACTCAAGGCACTCAGAATTTCTCAAACCTCACCATTTCCTGAACAAGCGGAGCTTTCCTGCTCCCAGGGCTCCACACCAGCTATTCCTCCTGAATAAAATGGCATAGTCTTCTCTCTCTGATCCATCTGGAAGTATCCTGCTTAAAACTGTCCTGCTCCAGCCCACAGTCAACTCTTTTGTAAAGCTTCTCCTCTACCAATGAGGCACATCAGCCCAGTGGTTAAGTAAAAAGATGTGAGAGCCCAAGAACAGGGCTCAAGAGAAGCAGCAAAGTGGCCTGGGCTTGAATCCTGCCTCTACAATGTAGTTACAAGCTCTGTGATCTTAGATGAGTTACTTTATTTCCTCATGAATCAGTTTCGTCAACAGTGAAATAGGATAAAGAGTGGTAGCTACTTCAAAGGTCTGTTTTGGAGATTAGATAAGCACCTAGAACAGTTCCAGCAAATATTTGTCTAATGAAGTCCTAGATCTATAACATCTTAGCTAGGTTAACCATTTTGCATCTCAATTTCTTGACTTTAAAATGAGGATAAGAAAAATAACATCAATTTCATAGGATTTTTGAGGATTAAATAATGTATGTAACTTGCCTAGTACATTATCATATATAGAGCTTTACATATGGCAGGATTTCAACAAATGGTAGTTAAAAAAAAAAGTTGGCTGTTTCTTCTGAACTCCATAATGCTTTATTCATATCTCTATTATATCAAGTTATAATAGCCTAGACTGGGAACTTCTTTAGAGGACAGGAGCTTTGTCATTATTCTTTAGATAAAGGGAAAAACTAGTTAAGCTGGCAACCAGGATGTGAAAAGGGAACTAAAAGTTGAAACAGAAACCACAACTTGCAAAACTGTATTGTCACTCACAAAATAGCAAAACTGTATAAACCCATGACATGCACCACAAACTATCTTCGGACCCTTAATACCAACTCATTAGACCCATGGTATTCTGAATAAGACCACAGGCAAACAAACTAACCTAACAAAGTCATGTGTCCTAAAGATAAGACCACTGATGGTTCTAGCAACTTTCTAATTTACAAATTTTGACCAATTCCTGCCAAGGCCATCCTGACTAATTCTGGTTCTTCAAACTCTATAGGTATTCTTTCATAACTGCCACCTGTTGAAATTTGAACTCTCCATGGTGTACACTCTCCCTTGCAGCAGCCAACTAGTAAACCTAAATATGAAGAAAAATAAAGGAAAGGAAAGGAGAGGAAAGAAAGGAAAGAAAAAAGAAAAATACTGTCTATTATACATTAGATATTTGGAATAAAACAGTGAATGGTAAAAAAGCTTTTGCCTTCAAGGAACATAATCCTTCAATGTGGTAGACAGACAACTATTAACCATACAAGGTCATATAATTATAACAGGAATAAATACTGTGAACACTCAGCCCAGTCAGAAAAGGTATCCCAGAGGCAGTGGTTTTTAAGTTAAACACTGAAGTGTGATTAGGAGCTAAATACAGAATAGAGTTGGGCATGGTAAATGCTCTAAACAGCAGGGGCTCCTTGTGCAAAGGACAGAATAAAGGGCAGTGTGTTTTGGAACAGAATAAAGGACAGCTAGGAATAGACTGAGGATTTTATAGGCCCAATGCATCAAGAATATTATAATGCTTTGCCATTTGAAATTCAAAATAAAAATAATGCTAATGATAAAATACATGCAGAAAATTCCTTCTGTCTGGTTTTTCTTATCATGTTCAGTTTGATACTTTAAAAGAAATCCCTTGGATGCCTGAGTGGCTCAGTCGGTTGAGTGTCTAACTCTTGATTTCAGCTTGAGTCATGATCTCACGGTTTGTGGGTTCAAGCCCTGCATCAGGCTCTATGCTGACGTTGTGGAGCCTGCTTGGGATTCTCTCTCCCTCTTTCTCTCTCTGCCCCTCCCCCATGTTTTCTCACTTGTGCTCTCTTTCAAAATAAACATTAAAAGAAAGAAAAGAGGGGCGCCTGGATGGCGCAGTCGGTTAAGCGTCCGACTTCAGCCAGGTCACGATCTCGCGGTCCGCGAGTTCGAGCCCCGCGTCGGGCTCTGGGCTGATGGCTCAGAGCCTGGAGCCTGTTTCCGATTCTGTGTCTCCCTCTCTCTCTGCCCCTCGCCCGTTCATGCTCTGTCTCTCTCTGTCCCAAAAATAAATAAACGTTGAAAAAAACAATTTAAAAAAAAAAAAGAAAAGAAAGAAAAGAAATTCCAAATTCTCTAAAAAATATATTCATGTTCCTGTTTTGATGTTTTCTTCAGAATATACCAGTTCATTTATTGCAGAATGCAGTATTGTTTATTTGGGGAACTACAAATACTTTGGTAAGGCAGTACTGTAGAGTGTGAAAGGTGAAGAAGTGAGATGAAGCTGGAGAGCTAGACAGATACCAATTAATGAAAAATTTAGTAAAATGTGGTTAAAGATGTGGTCTTTGTTGTTTAGTGATCTGAGTTCAAGCTCTACCATGCTTGAGCACTCACTGAATATATTTAGGCAACTCAAGACTTTAATTTCATCAGCTATAAAATGGGAATGCTCAATTGTGAGGATTAACATTCTCTCTCCCTCTCCCTCTTTCTCCCTCTGATATTCTGTCTCTCACACACTCTGTCTCTCTATGGCACTTAGCATGGTGTTTAATACCATAAAACACGCTAAATTTCAATTAGGTATTATTATGAATAAATTTGTACTTCAGCCTGGTAAATGGGGAGTCAATAAAGGATTTTAAGTAGTAACATGATTAGCATGGACTTTTATGGATTTCTTTGGCTTCGGTGTATAGCCTGGGTTGAATGACAATGAGTAGATTCTAGGTGTACTTATGAGGAAGACTCAATAAATACTAAAGATTGATTGGATGGAGAGTGAAGAGATATATGCATACATGCAGGTATATACATTACATATTCATACACACATAAGCACACATTTACAAAGTTCTTGTACAAACTGCTATAGATGATGACAGGTATAAATCTCCAGTATCCAGACGGGGAAAATGTGTAATATTAAAACCATCTGTCAAGGAAATCATATGATATGATGTTTACGCTATCAAAATAATTTGAAATGGAGTAAGAGGAGAGGATGGAGTATCAATGAAATAAGATTGATCATGAGTTGATTATTGTTGAAACTGAATAAGAAAGATTATACTCTTTTCTGCTTCTGTGTATGTTTAATTTTTTCCAAAATAAAAATAAAAAGCATTAAAAAAAATCTATTGAGGTAGGGACCTCACCTGTCTTGTTTATATCTATATTTCCAGGACCTAGAGATATATATATATATATATATATATATATATATATATATATGATGAATATATATTTGTTGAATGAATTAACACTGGAGAACAATTCCTATAACCTAAGTGAGAGTCTGACAACTTAGGTTGACAGCCAAGACTCCTGGGGTTCCCTTTATCTTCATGCTACATATAGCATTCCATTAGCTATTGTAAAGATGAATGCCTGAAAACAAACAAACAAACAAACAAACAAAAACATCCAAAGAGAAAGCAAAGCAGATCGACAAAGTTCATTTTGGAATTCCATGAGAAGTAGGTATTTACATGCTTATATGCATAAGATCCCCAGAGAGCTTCTGTGGGGACTCTGCCATATCATTTCATTTCATTGCTTTTTATCCAACAAATATTTACTGTGGAGATGTGTTTGTCCTTCAAGCCAAGAATCAGAAGAAAATTGTATATACTCTATTGTCCCTTCCCTTCTCATTCTCCACCTGAAATAAGGGGAGGAACAGTCTTTTGGAGAAAGTTCACCTAGATGCTTTGTTTTTGTTTCCATAGTAGCCCTAGGACAAAATTGTCTATTATAAAAGTAATGATGTAGAACCTTAATTAGGGCTTTTGAAATTCAAGCCCACTTTTATTGAAGGCCAGTACCTGACCAGAGGAAAATGACCAATGACACTGAAACAACAGACATCAGCCACAATTAAATACCCACATGAGACACTCTCTAAAGTTTGAAAGCTGTGCTGTCCAATAGAGAGCCACTAGCAATGTGTGGCTATTGAGCACTTGTGATGTGGCGTTGAGGTGAGCTGTAATTGTAAAGTATACACTAGGTATCAAAGACTTAGTAAACAAACGAAGTAAAATATCAATAAATTTTATATTAATCACACATTGAAATGACACTATTTTAGATACTATAGGTAAAATAATATATATTAAAATTAATTTCACCATTCTTTTAACTTTTAAAAAATATGGCCACCAGGAAATGTAAAATTACACATGTGGCTCCTATTATATTTTTATTGGATAGTGCTTGTCTAAAATGGAAGAACTTTTCCTCTTCTTTTAAAAAAATCTTTTTATGTTTATTCATTTTTGTGAAACAGAGACAGAGTGCAAGCAGAGAGAGAGGGAGACACAGAATCTGAAGCAGGCTCCAGGCTCTGAGCTGTCAGAACAGAGCCCAATGCAGGGCTTGAACCCACTAGCCATGAATTCATGACCTGAGCTGAAGTCAGACATTCAACCAACTAAGCCACCCAGGCGCCCCTGGTTTTTTGTTTGTTTGTTTGTTTGTTTGTTTGTTTTTTAAGTGGAGAGAGGAGGTAGAGAAAAAGAATTATACAGAAAAGATCCTGAGCAATGGTAAGAAGGTGAGAGAAAACAATATATGTCAAAACTCAAGGAATTTCAACACAGGGCTCTAACCTACAACCCATGACATCATGACCTGAGCCGTAGTTGGATGCTTAACCGACTGAGCCACCAGGGGCCCCTCCTCTTCTTACAAAGAGTTCAGTGTACTAGTAGCACAACTTCTAGTCCTCTTACTCTGTACTGCTCTGCTAGGTTTTAGATCCCTTCCATTAAAGTACTGCTATAGGGAGTCATTATAATCAATTATGGGTATAAATGGAGTGCCCACTAAAGAATTGGTGATTGTCCTTCAAATTCTTTTATTGTCACCAGAAGTACTCTGATCTTATTAAGGGGGAAATGATAGTATGTCCTCTGCTCCTAGTTTACACTATTAGCAACTGCTGAAGGGTTTCCTCTTGAATTACCTAAGGACATACTTCACCACAGCACAAAGCATTATTTCTCTTTCCAAGTTATTGGTTTCTAGTCTCAGATGAGAAAACCATATTCCCTTTATTAACATGATCTTGATTCTACTTCCAGGGAAATAAAAATCCTAGCATTACATTAAAAGTGATTTGCCTCCTTTTTGTTTTTATTTAAAACTCCAAAATTTGAAAGGGGACCCCCTCTTGCACTGTTGGGGATGCAAACCATTCAGTGCTGGAAAACACTGTGGAGGTTCCTCAAAAAATTAAAAGTAGAACTACCCTATGACCCAACAATAGCACTACTAGGAATTTATCCAAAGGATACAGGAGTGTTGATTCATAGGGCACATGTACCTAATGTTTATAGCAGAGCTTTCAACAATAGCCAAATTATGTGAAATAAGTCAGAGAAAGAGAGATATCATATGTTTTCACTCATATGTGGAACTTGAGAAAACAGAAGATGATGGGGGAAGAGTGGGGGAAACATAGTTACAGAGAGGGAGGTAGACAAACCGTAAGAGACTCGTAAATACATAGAACAAACTGAGGGTTGATGGAGAGGTGCGGGGGTAAGGGGAAAATGGATGATGGGCATTGAGGAGGGCACTTGTTGGGATGAGCACTGTGTTGTATGTAAGCGATGAATCATGGGAATCTACCCCCAAAACCAAGAGCACACACAATAAATAATATTAAAAAAATAAGTTAAATTAAAAAAATAGATTAAAAAACTCCAAAATTTAATTAAGCTTTGTCTTATGAGATGTTCAGGTTTTCAATTCATCCTGCCACATTGAAACCTTCTCAATGGCTTCTCGTCATATTTTAAATGAAATCTTGTTTAAAAATCTTAACCTAATTTACCTAATTTGACCCACAGCTATGTTTACCTACTTTGTTTACCTAATTTGACCCACAGCTATGTTTCCTCCTCATTCAACATGCTTTCACCTCTCTGGCCTTTAAGATGCTGGCCCTTCCTTACCTTGAACATCCCACAAGCTATCATGTAGGCTTGGAATGTTCATCTCTATTTTGTTTTACATGGCTAACCTGTATTCATAATTCACTTTCCTAAACCATTTAAATAACATACCCTCAGAGAAGCCATGTTTGAACATTTCCAGTCTAAATTGCTCAAATGGTTCATATTTCCCTCCTTATAATACCTAACATAACTTGTAAGTATAAGTTTTTTCTTATATGATTATTTGTTAGAAGTCTGCCTTCTTTATTAACTTGTAAGCTCCTTAGGGCATGTATCATGTCTTTTTTATCTACCACTATATTCTCAGCAAGTAATGGCATGATGATATGGTATTGTCAGCAAGTAGAGCAGACCTTCAGGAAACGTTTGTTGAACATTGCCATTAGAAAGGCCCAGTAGAGTACAAGGGTTGAACACAGGAGATAAGGAAGTAACTGATCAAAGTACTCAAGGAGGCCACTGGGGATTACATTCAGAGCATTTGATGGAGGATAAAGTATATGTACACTAAAAAAATAAAATGACAGGTACTAAATCAATGATGGACAGAGCAAGTCAAAGGCTTGTTAGAATGTATGTTTTGGGAGACAGTGTATTTTTTTTTTTAATGTTTATTTATTCTTGAGCGAGCGAGAGAAAGACAGACAGAGCGTAAGTGGGGGAAGAACAGAGAGAGAAGGAGACACAGAATCCAAAGCAGGCTCTAGGCTCTGAGCTGTCAGCAGAGAGCCCAATGTGGGGCTGGCACTCATGAACCGTGAATCATGACCTGAGCCGAAGTCAGATGCTTAACCAACTGAGCCACCCAGGAGCCCCGGGAGAAAGTGTATTAAATTGAGTCAGGTAGGGATGGTTTCAAAGAAGTAATTGAGCCAGAAAGTATGGTTAGATTTTGTTATTAACTATGAATGTTTTTACTTTATGAAAACAGAAATAGTCAGATGACTTAAGTTGTATCATAAGTTGGGCTCTCTGGGGAGATGCTGAGATGAGTTAGAAGTACAAAACATTTATTGCAGAGTGGCACTTGTGAAAGGGAGAGAGCGGAAGCAGGACTGGGCAGGGGGAGCCATGTGACTGCCATGCAGGTCTGACAAAGCTTGTCTTCCTAACGTTGAGTAGGTCTTTATAATATGCTTGACTCAGTCTTTGGCTGAGGATGGGCATGGGGGAAGGGGCTGCCCTGAGAATAGTGTAACTTAAGCTTGAAATCTGAGGCAAACCCAAAGTTAACAGCCAGAGGCTATCAGCTAAGTACATGCCTTCAGCTGAGCAGTGAGTCCTTTCTCGAGGCAGAGCTGAAGTGTACCTGCGACTGCCATACATTATGGGATGCCAATTCAACCCAAATTAATCTATAAATTCAATAAAGGATTTTTTATTAATAAGCTCAACAATCTTCTTGTAGAAAGTATTTGGAAAAAGAAAGGTTTATGTTTAGCTAAGTAAAATTTCAGGGGAAAAAAGAGCAAAAAGGAGGGATTTGCTCTGTTAAGATAGTCTGTAAGATGATGGTAAATATAAACAACATGGCACTGGCATAGTCATAGACAAAGAGACCAACTAAGTTCAGAACCAGAGCCATATATAAATAGAAATATGATATATGATAAAAGTGGCATCAAAAATAAGTGAGGAAGGGACAGACTATTGTGTATAATTACAGAGAAAAATTGGCTTGCCATCTGGAGAAAAAGAAGCTAGATCCCCACCTTACACCAAATAAAGGAATATATTCCAGAGAGAGTAACAATCTAAATGTGATTCTCTGGAGAGTAATGACAATAAAGGAAATAGAAAATGTAGGCTATGTTTGTGAAGTCAAAATGCAGGCTGAGTTTTTAAACAAGAGCCCAAAGGCAACACTGAGAGTGATAAGATTGTATCCATCAGCTAGGAGAGAGAACTGGAAGAACCCAAGGAGGAGTTATGTACACTATACAGAATATTCCTAGGATGAGGGCAGCTAAGGAAACCACAAGGAGATATAAGTCTGTTAGGAAGTGTCATTATGACTTGCCTGTCCAAAATATTTTCCCCTGCCTCTACCTCCTTCCTATTTAAAATTAAGCACATATCCTTCAATAAACGTTTTTGAGCTCCAGACACTGTTAAGTATAGGAAGTACAAAGACGAATATGCTTGAGTTGTAGTCCTTAAAAAGTTCATAATCTAGTCAGGGAGACAGAGCAGAAAACTGAATGTTTTAACTCCTATCCTACAGGTAGAAACCAAGAGGCATCTACCTTCACCTAGGACATCAGTGAGAAGCTGGTTTTTTTTTTTTTGTTTTTTTTTTTAATTTTTAAAAAAATATTTTTTTATTTTTGAGAGAGAGAGACACACAGAGTGAGAATAGGGGATGAGCAGAGAGGGAGACAGAATCCGAAGCAGGCTCCAGGCTCTGAGCTGTCAGCACAGATGTGGGGCTTGAACTCACAAGCCACAAGATGATGACCTGAGCTGAAGTTGGACGCTTAACCGACTGAGCCACCCAGGGACCCCGAAAAGCTGGTTTTTGAGCAATGAGGAAAGTCATTCCAGGCAACATCACTAACAAAGAAACAGGACTTTGAAAGTTTATTGGAAAATGTTAAGTACGTAACCTAATAATGGACATTCTGAAATGTTTGTTATTGAATGCAGAAAGTACTTTATGGAGGTTATTTTAGTCTTCCCTTAGCAGCACTGATAATCACACTAGCTAATTATCACCTTTGAAGGCACAGCCAAAGAAGTACTAAAGTGATAAGGGGTAAATGTTAATGGTTAAGAAAGAGAAGCATGCTGCAAAGCACTGACGACTAAGTGTGGAGTAGTAACAACTGTATAATGGATTTAGAGGAGGAAGAGGTTGCTGTCAGCTTCATTGGTTAGGGAAGATCTCATGGAAGTGGCAAAGCTTCACTTACTCATTCAAGAATTGAGAACTGACTGTATATATCAGGAGCTGTGCTTGGAGCAGGAACTTCAAAACTCAAAACTATAGTTACTGAAGGACAGATAATCAGATACTTGCAAAAAATAAAGCAATGAGTGTTATGACAGAGGCAAGCATAGGCTGATGTGAGAAAACCTCAGAGGGACTCTTGCTTTAGAGCAGGGAGGTCAGGGATGGCTTTCCAAAGGTGATGCTGTATGCACTGAATTATGATGGATGAGTAGGATTTCATCAAGTGAAAGGGAAGGAAAACCATTCCATTTAGTGAGAGTGGCTCCATTTAGTGAGAGAACACACCTCCCTCAAGGAACATGGAATAATAGCTCAAAGTAATGGCTGAAAGGCAGTGAAGGAAGTTTCTTTTCTTTTTTTTTTTTTTTTAATATTTATTTCTGAGAGGAGGGGAGGGGCAGACACACACACACACACACAGAATCCAAAGCAGGCTCCAAGCTCTGAGCTGTCAGCACAGAGCCCCTTGCAGGGCTAGCTCAAACTCGTGAACTGTGAGATCATGACCTGAGCCCAAGTTGGATGCCCAACCAATTGAGCCACCCAGGCGCCCCTGTGAAGGAAATTTCTAAGGCAAATAGGTAGAGATTTGATTATGAAAGGCCTTTTATAGAATGTTAAAGAATTTGGAATTCTATCCTGAAGACAACGTGGGAGTTGATGAAGATTGTAAGCAGGGAAGTGACATGATTAGATTCAAGTTTTACAATGATTACTATTAAAGGCAATGATGATAAAGGCAATTGAAGATGAACTGATAATGGGGGCAGCCTAAGAGGCAGGGAGATTAAAAGGCTGTTGCTATTATTTATGGAAAATAAAAAAAGACTTCAAACATATACTAGCCGTGGTACTAAGAATGGGTAAGGTTTGAGCAGCCAGAGAAGGAAGTAGAGGCATTCCTCGTAGAAATGATAGGTATAAATGTTTGGAGAAGGGAAGGGTGAGCAGATCAGTTTGCGTGGAGTATACAGTATTTGACAGAAGAAAAATGATTGGAAGGCTGGAGCAGAAGGCCAGGTAGGGAACAGTTGGTGATGAAGTTGAAAACAATGTTGGAGTCAGCCCGTGACAAACCTATCAAACAGGCTAAACAATTAGGATTTTGCTTTTTCCGTAGCAACATTAAATTAAAAAAATCACTTTTATTGTGATAAAATATACACAAAATTTATGACTTTTATCATTTTTAAATGTACAATTCAATGACATTCAGTACATTTACATTGTTGTGCAACCATCAACAATGTTCCTCTCCAGAACTTTTTCCACATCCCAAACTGAAACATTTTACTCATTACAGAATAACTCCCCTACCCGCCCAGCACTGGCAACTACCATTCTACTTTGTATCTCTGAGAGTTTGGCTACTTTAGGTACCTCATAAGTGGAATCATACAATATTTGTCCTTTCGTTTCTGGCTTATTTCACTCAGCTAAATCACTTTAATCAACACTCTGATTATTCAGTGGTTGAATTCTAATTTCATTCTACTCTACATGCTATATTTTAAAACAAATGTCTAGCTTTCTTGATAATCTTTCCCACTTATTGCTTAAGGACACTTCAATCTAGCAAATTATAAAAAAGGGCTCCTAAGGGCAATTTTACTCTACCACTATCTATCATTAAAGAGCTTTTCATTGTCTACTTACTCTAAGCGTCTTTATATTGCAAATTATTTTCATTTCATCACAGTTTTACAGGTACTAGACCTTTTGCAAAATCCCACCTGGTACCTTTAAATTTTATTTTATTTATTACTTTGAGAGAGAGCGCGTGCGGGAGCAGGGAAGGGGCAGGGAGAGAGACAGACAGACAGACAGACAGACAGACAGACAGACATAGAATCTGAAGTAGGTTCTAGGCTCTGAGCTGTGAGCACAAAACCCAACGGAGGCCTTAACTCGTGAACCGGGAGATCACGACCTGAGCCAAAGTCGGAGGCTCAACGACTGAGCCACCCAGGCGCCTCCTACCCCGTCCCCGCCCCCACCTCCACCTAGCACCTTAATGATAGAAAATAATAGCAAATAGACCAACTCAGGCAGGATCCGAACTTCCTCAGAAGGGAAGTTAATTTAGGATGCTGATATGAAGGCTCTGTCTTTTGATACTATTTATTTTCCCTATCTGTGACTGAATCGGCTCTACATAAAGAGAATTAAAAACACACTGTTCTTATCTTTAGCCAGGGAAAAGTCTGAAGTTTCAGATGCTTGAAAACTATTAGAGAACTAATAAGATTATCTCACCTTTCTTTTGGGGCATCCCTAGATCATTACTGTTCTACCATCAAGTTGAGTAATTCTGGACAAAACACTAATCCTCTGGAAGTTTCACTGGGTTAGATTATACCAGCCTGTGCTTCCCAACCTTGTCCACACCACAGCACACACTATACGGTATTGCAGGACACTGAGATAAACGGAGGAGGCAGTACAGCACACCTGGAACCCACTGGCCGCCGTGCGTCCTCGCACAACGTGTAGACGCTCTCAAGGAGCGCTCCAGTCCGCAGGTTCGTTCCGGCTGATGCGCCACAGCCGTCTATACACAGGACGAGTGGGGCTCCCGCTGTTTCTGAAGTCAGAGGCCTTTCCCTCCGTGCATAAAAATAAAGTCTTTATTCCATAAGCGGACCAAAGCGTGAAAAGGCACAAAGGCCTCAAACGAGGTAAATACGCAAAGTATCAAAGTACCGCACTCGCCCAGCGCGCTCTCCGCCGAGCTTACGTCTCCTCCCAGCAGGCTCCGGGAATCACCGCGAGACTTCATCAATTCTCGCGAGATTTCTCGGCAGCCATCTTCTTGGGGGTGCTGGGAGCCGGGAAGACCCCCCGAATCGTTTCCATTGAGCTGTCCTTCGTTTTCGCTTTCTTCACTTTTGCCTGTTCTGCGTTGCCAACACCACCTGGTTCCGAGGCTGAGAGAAAGCTCGGATCTAGGCGCGTGTCGACCTCCCGGTCCAAGAAGATTTGCTTGGGTGGAGGGGAAGGGGAGGGCTCGGGCAAACCGTTGCTGCCTCAGCCCGGGCCGGGGTCCGGGGACGGGGAGCTCCTGGCACCCCGTGGATTCGCGGCCTGCGACGGTACCCGCAGAGCTGTTCGCCGATCCGGGCTCGCGGGAACCTGCCACCGGCGCCTCCCACCGCGGCCCACGCGGGCGGCGCGCGGAGGAGGGGGCGGGGGCAGCGGCGGCTGTAGCGGCCGAGACCTGGGCGGGCGGAGGAGTGTGACGGGCCTCGGGGCCGCTGTGGATGGTTTCTAAAATGATCATTGAAAACTTCGAGGCACTCAAGTCCTGGCTCAGCAAGACTCTCGAGCCCATGTGAGTATCCGGGGGCTATCTCCTTGCAGGGATGGAAGTGGGAGATAGGCGGACACATAGATCTGTGCAGTTTCCCCCAAGTGCCTGTGATGGAGGCCGAAGCGGTGAACGGAGGTCCCAGGGTTTTTTTGTTTTCTCCTTCTTTTTCACCGTCGCTCCCAGGTTTAGGAGAGCCTGAGCTGACCTTTATCTTATCACCGAGTTGGTCCTTGAACTGGTATCTTCTCTTGTTTTCCCGTTATGTGTAGATCGACCCCAAGCCGCACACACATTAGACGAGGGCCCCCAAATCGGTTTCCTTTCGTTTAATGAATCCAATCATAACGTCTTGCCCACAGACTAATATACCTTGTTTCTTTAAGTGAAGTGAAATGGCCCTTATTAGGGATTAGGGCAGTTGTAGTGCAGGCCACTCACGTTTTACATAAATACAGTCCCTGAAAGAAAGGCCACGTTTCCCATGTGCTGTCTGGCTCATCCGCACCTCTTCTAACTGATTGAAGATGTAACAGGTGCTAAGGTACCCAGTAAGATTCCCTTTTCCCACCTACACGTTTGTTAAGTTGGAGAGGAGGAAGAAAATGTTATCTATCCATATGGAATATTTAGCAGTTTTAAGTGGGTTGCTGTAGATGGATTGTGTGTGTGTGTGTGTGTAGGTTTGTGTGTTCAGGGTGCCGGAATGTTTTAGATTGAAAAAATGAGTGTTTTAAGGATTTGTCTTTACAGCAATACATACAAAATATATCTTGATCCAGGTGCTTTATCGAGATTGGTTGATTTACAGTAAACAACTTAAAATATGGAAAATCCACTCATTTAATGAGTTTATCCAGTGCCTGCTATGTACTCTGGGAGGCTTTGGTAGAGCTTTTAAATTCCGAAGTTGACAAGACAATAATAAAGGAGTATTAAATAAGATAACTTCAGATAAAAATAGGAATGGCGGTTGTAATAATACAGGATCATATAAAAGGGTGATTAGAAGACTTCTCACAGGAGTTAGCGTTTGAACAACACTTAGGCGAAAACCATCTGTGTCAGAGTCTGGAGAAAGACTTTTCCTTGCAGAAGGAACAGCAGGTGCAAAGGCCCTTTAGCAGATATGATCACAGTGTGTTCCAGGAAGACAAAGAAGGCAATGTGACTGCAAGGAACCTTGTGATGGGGGTGGGAGAGAATGGAAGGACATGAAATTGGAGAAGTTGTTAGGGCAAATTATGTAGGATTTTCTAGGCCATGGTCAAGAGCTAGGATTTCATTTATAATGAGAAGACCTTAGATACTTTAAAGCAGGCAGGGACTGGTTTGAACTCTTTTTTTTTTTTTTTTTTTTTAAATATGTTTATTTATTTTTGAGAGAGAGAGAGAGACAGAGCGTGAGCAAGGGAGGGAGGGTAGAGAGGGAGACACAGAATCTGAAGCAGGCTCCAGGCTCAGAACTGTCAGCACAAAGCCTGACGGGATCCTGACCTGAGCCACGAGATCATGACCTGAGCTGAAGTCAGATGCTTAACCAACTGAGCAACCCATGTGCCCCTCATTTGATCTTGTTTTTTTTTTTAATTTTAATTTTATTTTAATTTATTTTATTCTTGAGAGAGAGAGGGAGATACAGAATCCGAAGCAGGCTCCAGGCTCTGAGCTGTCAGCACAGAGCCAGATGTGGGGCTTGAACTCACAAACTGTGAGATCATGATCTGAGCCGAAGTCGGACGCTTAATGGACTGAGCCACCCAGGCCTGTTCTTGTTTTAATGCTGCCTGCTTTGTGGAGATTAAGGGGGCAGGCATTAATGTGAGGAGACTGTTCTGAGGGCATTGTAGGCAGAAATGTGAGTAGTTTGTATTAGAGTGGTAGTGGAAACAACAAAATATGTTTTATAAGTGGATCTGATAGAACTTGCTGATATTGATTGGATGTGGGAGATGAGGGAAAGGGAAATCAAGGATGATGACCAAGAAGTTAGCAACTGGATGGGTGATGATAGAGAAGGCTGGGAGAACACATTGAGGGGAGGAGGAAAGATAGTTGGTTTTGATCAGTAAATATAAAGTGTTTGTTATACATCTGAGTTAGATGTCAAGTAAGTTGTTGGGTTATGAGTCTAGAACTCAGGTGAAGACTAGAGAAATTTGGAGTCATGCAGATAGTATTTGAAACTATGGAGTTGTGGGAGATTTCCTAATTAAGAATGTGTTGATAGGGAAGAAAGGAGGGCCAAGGTCTGAGGTAGAAGGTTGAGATTTATGTTACTAAAGAAACAAAAGAGGTGAGTTGTCAACTTGATGGGATGTTACATAATGGCCGAAAAGGATGAAGGCAGATAAGTGGCCCTTAAGTTTGGAATGGTAAAAGTCATTGGTAGCCTTAGCAAAACAGCTTCATTGAAGTGGGGTGCTCTAGATCCCTTATTTCAGCAAATGGAGAGAAAATACGCAACAGTGTAGTGTAGTAGTTGAGAGGACAAACTCTGGAACCAGAATGGCTGGCTTTGAATATCGTCTCTGCCACTTTGCCAGCTGCTTAAAATTGGGTAAATTACTTAACTCAGTGCCTCCTGTTTCCTCATCTGTATGGGGGAAATAATGAATATGTATTAATCTTTGAACACTGCCTGGCTTGTAATTAGTGTTCAATAAGTACTAGGTGAACAGAAAACTTAAAATGTTTTAAGTTGAAATAGCATTCCTTTTTAAAAAAAACTTTTTTGAATATAGTTTACACATAATGTTACATTAGCTTTAGGTATACAATATGGTGATCCAGTATCTTTATATTTTATGCCATAATCTAAAAGAATGTTATTTATAGTTACTTCATGTGTATGCTTGTGTTTTTATTCAGTTTTAATAAAGCATATAGTTACTTCATGTGTATGCTTGTGTTTTTATTCAGTTTCAGGTATCATATAGCTTACTCAGATGACTGTAGCACTGCAGTCATTACTGGTAGAATAAATAAGGCACTGCTAGCTAGAGTACAGCCTAAACCCTGGTAGGAATTGGAATTGGTCCTTTCATAATGTACATTGCTGTGGTAAAATTGAGCCCTTATCCAAGTTCCTGTCCCTTTAATTGCATTTCAGATGAATTCTTGGTAACTTTGAAAGCTAATTCCAATTATTTAAGATTTGTGGTTTCTAACCTTGGTTTTGTGAAACTTTAAGGTGTATTTGTTATCTGAAAGGATTTTTTTTTTACTTTAAAACTATAATTGCCAAATAGCACCTGTTTGAAGGAGAACATTTGAAGGACCAAGGGTAAGATGTAACTCAGAACTTGTATGGAACTATCTAGCTACTCATGCTAGTAAAGCATCTCATGGTTTTGGACTTCCTCTGCATTTTGAGTATGTTAATTCAGCAAACATTGAGTACTTAATCTACTTTGTACTGAGCGGTGTGTTAGATATTGGGGATAGTGGGAAATGAGCAGAGAGGACTGTCTTCGTATTGTTTACCGCTTAGCAGGGAAGACGTGTTGAACAAGTAATTACAAGGCCAGTGAGTGTTACTAAGTCCAGAATGCTGTCAAAATATATGTCTGGGAGGTCAGGAAAGGCTTTGCTGATATGGTAACATTTGATCTTAGCCTGCAAGGATGAAGAGCAGTTTGCTAGGCCAAAAAGATGGGAATGGAGAACTGTGAAAACATCCTAGATTTTGAAAAACAGATTGTATGAAAGCCCAAAAATGGAAGAAAAAAAGTGTCTTGGGGAAATTGAAACAAGTTGGAAAAAATAAAAAAAAGCAAAGGGAAGAATAGCAGTGGATAGCTCAGAGAGAGAAGCAGGAACATTCAAGACTTTGTTGAGTCATGTTAAGGATTTTGGATGTTAATTGAAGGATAGTGGGAAGCCAGTGAAGGGTTTTAGAAGCCAGAGAGCTTTCAGATTGACATAAAAACAAACACGAAATCCAGCCTGGTTGCACTGTTTTGGCATGAAATGAAAGTTGGCAGATCTGCATTTAATGATTGTAAGGTCTGTAGATATGTCAGGGTTTTGAGTTTTGTGGGTTTTTCACATAAATTATTGAAAATGTAGGTGTTAAAATTGGCATCTTAAAATACTTAAGATTGATGCTATATTCTCAAACATTTGCTTAGTCATGCTTGCTAATAAAATGAAATTAGATGTTGGTCTTTAACATTCATTTCTTTTTGCTAATTTGAAGTTCTGGAAAAAATTTTAAGCTTTTTTTTTTTTTTTTCGGTTTTTCTGTTTTTGTTTTCTAAACAGAAAAGATTTTCTGCTGTATTCTAAGACGTTTTTATGAGTTTACACATCACCAAGTGTGGTAATTTAATAAAATCATGGACTTTTTTTAGCTGGAGGGAAGCCTTAAAATCAAGTAAAAATAAAAAAAAAACTCCTTAATTTTTCAAAAAATGGAGAGGCAGATAGACTTAATGATGTACCCTTATTTTGTGACCTTAATAGTAAAGAACACAATGCCGCGTTTTGTCCTCCTGCTGCTGTGTAGTGCTATGGAGGTAATGTGTAGTGGAAAGAAGCCAAGCTTTGATCCACGTGGACTGGTGTTCACATCTCAGTTCTGCCACTTAGTGAGTAATCTAAGCAAATGAACCTCCTCTTTCCTTACTGGTGTGATAGTAGAATTATACTTCTTCTGTAGTTGAAAGAATTGAGACACATTTTTAAGAGTTTACCCCTTCGACCTTCCTTAAATACTGCTTGGTTAAACACAAATAGGTTACATTACTTGCTACTGTTACTATTATCACTACCACTGCTGCTGGCTACCCACCTGTATTTGCATACATTGTTGAAAGGTTTTGCATTACTTCCAAGTTCTATGAGGTAAGCACTGTTACCTCCATTTTGCAAGTGATGCCACTGGGGCACTGAAGCAGGAAGTTAAGGTACTTGTCCAGAGTCACACAGCTAGCTATAGCATGTGACTAAACAGTAATTTAAACTCAGACTTTTTTGATTGTAGAGCCATGTTCTTAATTTACTACTACACAATACCATGTATTCTTTCTTGTAACTGTATGCACTTTTTACTGTTACATTTTCATAATACTAGCTGCAATTATAAAGGAATAAAGTTCTAAAGTGTCATGGTTATCAGTGCTTTACAGTGTAAGAAAGAAACCTCTTCGGGAACTTTTGTAGTCTTTCTCCCTTCACTCACACTTGTTAACTATACCTTTCTCACCACGTTACAATTATTTTTGTTCCTGTTTTACAGGAAGAACTGAAAGGTGGTCTTTTTACCCTGAACTTTATTCCTGTTTCCCTCCTTTGATCTTTCTCTTTTTACAGACCCTTTTGGGCTTAGAAACTCATTTTCCTGGTCTTTAAGGAAGAAAAACTCAGCAACAGTAGTAGTGAAAACAAAAAAATAAAATCATACTTCTAGTTACTTTCATACTAGCTTTAGCTTTCTTTTCCTTTTACTAGTAAATCTAGAAATAGTAGTCTTTATTTTTTCATTCCTTTGCCCCAACTATTTACTTCTTAATCCCTTGTCATGTAGTTTCTTTCTGTTTATATTCAAACCAAATTGCATATTTCAGTGTTACCAATTTATGCTAATGAAATGTAGAGATTTTTATATAAATTTTATATTCTTTGTCCTATATGTATAACATTTAACAATGTTGATGCTGCCTTTTTAACATCACATATCTTGAATCCCTAATGCATTGCTTCTCTTTCTTCGCAAATCAGCCCTACCATTTTTAGTTATTTTTCTTGCCTTTTAATTGTATTTTTTCAAGTTCTGTTTCCATGCCTTTTTTTCCTCAACTGTTTCTACTCCTGTCCTCTCTTGCACATTCATTTCCATGGATGGTTTCTATTATAATCTGTGCCAGTGGTTCTTAAAAACCGTGTGTGTGTGTGTGTGTGTGTGTGTGTGTGTGTGTTGTAGAGTCTTTGAAAGTTTGATTAAAGACTTCCTTCCTTAGGATATTGCATATGCTATATACACATTTGCATTGAATTTCAGAGCTTTTCCAAGAGAACTTCTAGTTTCTGCATTACTTTTTCACATATGTACCTTTAGACTTGATCACTCTTCAAAGCCTTAACCTCTTATACCAGTTGCTAGCTAAATACCCACCTGGTTCTCCCATGAACTTCAAATTACATTTCTGAGAATAAATGTTCTCTGAATTCACTGATTTTCATTTCATTTCCTCAGATTTTCCAGGCTTGGAATTTTATTTTTTGGCTTTTCCTTACTTCATTCCTTTCCTGCATCAGTTAATCATTAGGTCTGTCTCTTTCTTTCCTGTTTTTTTTTTCAACGTTTTTTCATTTTTTAGAAACAGAGCGAGACAGAGGGCACATGGGAGAGGGGCAGAGAGAGAGGAAGACGCAGAATCCAAAGCAGGCTCCAGGCTCTGAGTTGTCAGCACAGAGCCCAGTGCAGGGCTCGAACTCACGAACCATGAGATCATGACCTGAGCTGAAGGTGCCCCTGTCTCTTTCTTTTAATAATTCTTTTTTTTTCAACGTTTTTATTTATTTTTGGGACAGAGAGAGACAGAGCATGAACGGGGGAGGGGCAGAGAGAGAGGGAGACACAGAATCGGAAACAGGCTCCAGGCTCTGAGCCATCAGCCCAGAGCCCGATGCGGGGCTCGAACTCCCGGACCGCGAGATCGTGACCTGGCTGAAGTCGGACGCTTAACCGACTGCGCCACCCAGGCGCCCCTCTTTTAATAATTCTTAATAATGACATTGCTCAGTAGGGGGCCTCGCACTCCTTACCTAAACTTTTGGGTTTTTTCTCCCCTCTAGTTCCATCCTGGATGCCCAGCCTTGTTTATATCTTCTTGTCCGATCAAAATCTTTAGCACTCCTAAATAAGTTGCGTACATTTAGACTTGGCTTTCAAACATATACAGTAATCTGCTTACCTTTCCAGTTTGTATCTTCCTATTTTTTGTGTGTGTCTTAATTTCAGCAAGGCTGAACTTTCATTGTGATTCTGTATCATCGCATTTGTATCATGTGTACATTTGTGATACATTTGTGATACATTTGTATCATGTGTATCATGTATATGTGATTCTGTATCATCACATACTGTCCCCTTTTCCCAACTTTTAGAAGGTAACATTGAGCGCTTATCTTATGCTAATCATTGTGTATTCATTGAGTGTGAGCTAGATTCTGTTATCTCAGTTTTAAATATGAGGAGATTGAGTCTTAGGAAGATTAAGTAATATGCTTCATTCATAGCTAATAAATGATGGAGACAAGATTTGAAACAAGACATTTTGATATCAGAGCCTTGTAGATTATGATATACTGCCTTTCTCTGTTTCACTTCTATATAAATTGAAATCAAAGGTCAAGGGTGATTCTAGTTCTTCCAGAAAGTTATTTATAAGATCCATCCATTTGGAAGGCATGACATGATTCTCCGCCTAGAACTAGTTTGTGTTGATTGTGACAGTCATCACTTGCACACTTGTTTAGTAATCCTTACTTATTTTAGCTTCATTATTAGAATCTCAGGTTCTTGAAAGTAGACTCCAAGTCTTAAATTTTAAATGTCTTCCTGTTGTCTACAGCACCCAGTACAATACCTTGTGTGTGGTATGTTTAAATGCACTGGTTGATATTTGTAGTTTATATAACTATAACCTAAGCAGAAACGAGTGTAAACTATAAAATCTGCCATACGTTAGGGGCACCTCGGCTTTCTCAGTTGATTAATGTTCCCGCTTAGAGGTCGTGATCTCAGTTTGTCAATTCAAGCCCTGAATCGGGCTCTGTGCTGACAGTGCAGAGCCTCCTTGGGATTATCTCCCTCTCTCTCTCTGTGCCCCTCCCCCGCTTATTCTCATTCTCTCACTCTCTGTCTCAAAATAATAAATAAATAAACTTAAAAAAAAAAGAATCTACCGTACTTTAGAATTTTATTTCAGAGCAGCAGATATATGAGCAGTTTGAAAAGTTATTAATTCCTGGGTCTCTTTCTCTTTATTTTTACTTCATAGCATCTTCAGATTATGTAAAGCTTAAGTGATTTTTTTTTTAGGGGGAAAGAACAGTGAAGAGTATTAATGACATTTACTCAAAGCATTTTTGAATACTGTTAGTGCAAGCTGCTGGCCTCCATGGAGCTGCCCGGAAAAGAATTAATATATGGTAATTCTAGTCTAATGAATTTTACAGCTGGTAGAAGAGTTTTTCTATAATTAATTATTGGCTAAAATATTTTTCATTGCCTTCTTCATCCCTTTAACATTTGTTGAGTTGACTCATCACCACATTTCACTGCTGTATAGCAACTTGGCTTTTCCATGTGAACGCTGACTAGTTAAAATGGATTTAGCATTTTCTATATGTTTTAGCACTTTCTTATCTTGGGCTTATAATGTTTTCAAATAAAATTATTCTATATGCATAAATCAAGAGACAGGGATAGTATTATTAGCAAAACAAAAAATAAGATATTCCAGTGTTTGGTGTCTAACATCTAGAATGACTAATTCAGGCGTGAGCTAAATGGTTTCTAGGAATTTTTTGTCTTCCTCCTGCTTCCTTAGCCCCAGAAACTAGAAAATGAGAGAAATGAGTGGACGGTATAAGCCCTCCCCTACCAGACTTACTTACTCCCATTACCTCTTCTCAGTGGAAAAAATCTCAGTGGAAAAATCCTCAGTCTACAAATAATAACCTCAAATTGGTAAAAGTTTATTTTTAACTTGGGGTCATATTTACTATTGTATATGTGTATGAAATAATGAAATTCACTTGAAATCTGGTACTCAGTGATTCTTGAGCTATTTTACCAACATACAAGCAAATAAGTTAATGTATTCTTTCTGCTTCTTATATAATTAGTATCATATTTGGATGTCATTCTGTATAATACATAAAAGTGTTGTCTTTTTTTTAAGGCTGCATAGTATTTCAGTGGATATGCCATAATTTAACCATCTGTATTGATGAACTGAACAAATACTATTGTAGTGTGTACATTTATCACATGACGCACCCATATGTACCCATCACTTAGGTTCTGCTGTTAACATTTTAGTGTACGTGCCACTATCCTTTGATTTATTTCAAAGTAAATTGCAAATGTCAGTGAATTTACCCCTAAATACTTATCATGCATATCATAAGAGTTCAGTATTTGTAATTTTAAAAAAGTTGATATAATTTATATACAGATCTTAAAGTGTACTCTTTGATAACTTTGACAAATGCATACATCTTTGTAACTCAATTCCCTATTAAAATAAAGAACATTACCCTCATTCTGGAAAGTTTCCTCATTCTCTTCCCCATACTCCCATCTATCCATACAAACAATCACTATTCTGATTTTTTTAATTTACTATATATTAGTTTTGCCTATTATGGAACTTCATATAAATGGAATTTTAAAATGGGTACTCTTGAACAAGACTTGTTTTTACTACTCAAGATGTTCTTGAGATTTATCCATATTGTTGCATATATATGTAGCTCCTTTTTATTGCTGTGTAGTATTCCATTGTCCAATGCATGCTGTGTAGTTACAATAATGCCCATGCTATTTTTAGTTTTGACTAGTTAATTGGACACAGTTTTTGTTTTTAATTAAAAATAATACATATTTGTAATAAAATTTGAACAGTATAGAAATATAAACTAAAAGTGAGTCTTCCTAGCCCCTTCTTGATCCCTGTACATAAACACATAATTGTATATATATAAAAATATACATGTATTATGTTTATTTAGGTGTGTACAGTTGACCCTTGAACAACCCTGGTTTAAATTGCATGGGTCCATTTATACATGGATATTTTACAGCATTTTGGATGTATTTTCATAATAACTCAACATTTTCTTTTATCTAGCTTTATTGTAAGAATACAGTATGTAATCATATATAACATACAAAATGTGTGCTAAATGACTGTTTCTGCTCAGGTCATGATCTCACTGTCACATCCGTGGGTGGCTCATTCAGTTAAGTGTCCAATTCAGGTCAGGTCTTGAACTCAGGGTCATGAGTTCAAGCCCCACATTGGGCTTTTCCTGTGCATGGAGCCTACTTAAAAAAAAAAAAAAAAGAAGAAGAAGAAACAAAGATGTTTGCAGGAGTCAAAAGTTATACACAGATTTTTGACTGTGTGGGGTTGGTGCTTCTAACCCTTGTTAGTTCAAGAGCTGACTGTAGTTTTTTAACATAGGATAATTTTATTCATTTTTACTGTAACTGATATTACAGGTAACAGACGTGCTACATATCCTCTCATGAGTATATTCTTAAGTAGTTTCCTGTTTTTTTTTTTTTTTTCCCCAGTGGTTCCATAGTATTATGTTATGGGAATATACTATAATTTGCTTTTTTTTTTTAATTTTTAATGTTTATTTTTGAGAGAGACAGAGTATGAGAGGGGGAGGGGAAGAGAGAGAGGAAGACACAGAATCTCAAGCAGGCTCCAGGTTCTGAGCTTTCAGCACAGAGCCCAATGTGGGGCTCAAACTCACGAACCGGAAGATCATGACTGGAGCTGAAGTCAGACACTTAACTGCCTGAGCCACCCAGGAACCCCTATAGTTTGTTTTAATAGTGCTTTATGTAAGACATGGTCATTACTTTTTAGGAAAAAAACACCTTAGTGGGGTGCCCTGGTGGCTCAGTCGGTTCAGCGTCTGACTTCACCTCAGGTCATGATCTCACGGTTTGTGAGTTGGAGCCCCTGCTTGGGATTCTCACTCTCCTCTCTCTCTGCCCCTTCCCCACTTGCACTTTCTGTCTCAAAATGAATAAACAAACTTAAAAAAAAAAGGAAGAAAAACATTAACTTATTTTCTTAAAGTATTAAATTCCTGCACATAGTTACAAGAAGGAAAACTTCCCAGAAGGCTTTGACATGAAAAGTTAAAGTCCTCTTCATATTTCCTACCCTAGCATTGTTAATATGTAGTGTTTATACTTTTAAAACAGCTGATTCCAGTTTTATTGAGTGATTCTTCCATAGTTTACTTAGCCATATTCTTGTCATTTAGTTCATGTCCTAGGTTTTTTTTACTTTATAAATAACTGCAATGAACATCTTCCTGTATGTAGTTTCTTTTCTCTTTCTCTCCCTTATTCTTTCCTTCCTTTCCCTCCCTCTCTTTCATTCTATATCTCTCTCCCCTTCCCTCCCTTCTCTTTTTTCTTTGTTTCTCCTCCTCACCCCCACTCCCAGTCTCATTAGAGAAGAATTCTTTTCCAAATGTCACCTAATGCTGCTGTTGGAGGCCTTTTTAACATTAAGAGATGTGTATTTGAAAGCTTAACCAGGTGTACTTTTGGTGGTGGTGGTTTAAATCCAGTAGTTCAGATGAACTTGTTTTATGAAGTTGCGTACCGCGTTGTGGCAAGTAATTTCTCTAGTTTTCTTGCCTCAGCCATTTAAAAAGTGACAGAAGGAGAGATAATATGTCTGTATAAATTCTGGTCTGTTTTTGCTTTGTAACTTTCTGTGTCCTGCTATTCCTACACTCCCTGCTTCTATGCCCATTCCCCAGTTACTACTTTTCCATTGCTTATGCAGTTTCCATTGCTGGCAATTAAAAAGTTGTTATGAAAAAACGTCTATACAAACCTTAAATTTAAGATTCATACAAATCTTAAAAAGTTACTGCAAATGATAAATAATTGAATGATTACAAATTATGCATATAAGCATTAAAATATGCAGTTCAGCAGGTCATTTGTTGCTCTTTGTTAATAGTTTCTTTTAATTGAATAAATTTGCTGGGTAACTATGTAAGTTTAAGGTATAAAGCATGTTATTTTGATACATTTATATATTTTCATATGTATGATTGCCAGTGTAGTGATACTTATCACATAATTATAATACAATATTATTGTCAGTGTCCATTATGTTGTGAATCAGGTCTCCATGACCTATTTACTATTCATTACGAGTTGTACCCTTAAACACCATCACTCTTATCTCCCTTCTCCCCCCACCCCCACCCATTCCCTGGTAAGTATCATTTTACTCTGTCTTTAATAGAGTTAACTTTTTTAGAAACACTGTAAATTTCAGTGTAATGTGCTAAAGGTCCATCCATGTTGTCAAAAAGGGAAGATATCTTCCTTTCTTGTGGCTGAATAATATTCCATTGTGTATATGTACCATATCTTTTTTATCCTTTTATCTGTGCACGGACATTTGAGTTCTTGTCAGATCTTGGCCATTGTGCATAGTGTTATGATTAAAATGGGAATTCATATATCTCATCAAAATCCTGTTTTCGTTTTCTTTGGGTATATACCCAGAAGTGGAATCATTGGCTTGAATGATAGATCTTTTAAATTTTTTTGAGGAACCTCCTTGTTACTTTTTGTAGTGGTTGGGCCAGTTTATGTTCCCACCAATAATGTAGAAGGGTTCTCTTTTCACTACATCCCTACCAGCATCTGTCATTTCTTGTCTTCTCAGTGGTAGCTATTCCAATATGTGTGAGGCAGTATCTTGTTGTTTCTGCATTTCCCTGATGATTAGTGCTATTTAGCATCTTTTCCATGTGTCTGTTGACCATTTTGATGTCCACTTTGGGCAAATGGCTGTTCTCATTTTTTAATTGGAATGTTTGGTTTTGTTTGTGTTTGAGTGACGGTGTTCTTATATCTTTTGGATATTAACTGCTTCCAATTTATGCTTTACAAAAATCTTCTCCCTTACTGCAGGTTGTCTTCATTTTGTTGACAGTTTTGTTTGCTCTGCAGAAGCTTTTTAGTTTGATGTAGTCCCACTTGTTTGTTTTTGCTTTTATTGCTTTTGCTTTTGGTGTCTGCTTCAAAAACTCATTGCCAAGACCTATGTCAAGGAGTTTATCACGTATATTTTCCTCTAGGAGTTTCATGGTTTCTGGTCTTAAGGTTAGACCTTTAGTCTATTTTGAGTTAATTTGTGTATATGGTATAAGATACTGGTCCAGTTTTATTTATTTATTTTTTTGCATATGGCTGTCCCAGTTTTTCCAACACCATTTTCAAATTATTATTTTTATTTTGAGAGAGAACGTGAATGGGAGAGGGGCAGAGAGAGAGGGAGAAAGAATCACAAGCAGATTCCACACTGTCAGCACAGAGTCCCCACATGGCACTCCATCCCACGAACCATGAGATTGTGACCTGAGCTGAAATCGAGTTGGATGCTTAATCAACTAAGCCACCCAGGTGCCCCTCCCAACACCATTTATTGAAGAGACTATAGACTGTCCTTTCCCCATTGTGAATTCTTGGCTCCTTTATTATAAATTAATTGACCATTTGTGTGTGGGTTTATTTCTGGGCTTTATTCTGTTCTGTTGGTCTGTGTGTCTGTTTTTATGCCAATACCATGCTGTTTTAATTACTACAGTTTGTAATATAGTTTGAAATCAGGGAGTATGGTGCCTCCAGCTTTGTTGTTTTTTTCACAAGATTGCCTTGACTATTCAGGGTCTTTTGTGGTTCCATACTAATTTTAGGCTTATTTTTTCTATTTCAGTGAATAGAATATGTGGGTTATATATATATATATATATATATATATATATATATATATATGTAATACATATATATAATGTATATATATAACATGTATATTATATGTATACTTTATAATAGAATATATACATTATATATTTTTTCTATTTCAGTGAAAATGACATTGTAATTTCTATAAGGATTGCACGAGCTATAGATTGTTTTGGGCAGTGATGGACATTTTCACGATATTAATTCCTCCTGTCCATGAACATGGGATGTCTTTCCATTTGTTTCTTTTATTTTTTGTATTTTTTGTTGTACAAATCTTTCACTTCCTTGTTTAAATTTATTCCTATATATTTTATTATTTTTGGTGCTGTTGTGAAAGGGATAGTTTTCTTTATTTTTCAGATGATTCATCATTAGTATAAAGGAATGCAGCTGATTTCTGTATGTTGATTTTGTATTCTGCAACTTTACTGAAATCAGTGATTAGTTCCAAAAGTTTTTTGGTTGAGTCTTCAGAGTTTTTTTTTTTAAATAGATAAAATCATGTCATCAGAAAATAATGACAGTTTTACTTTTTATTTTCCAATTTGGATGCCTTTTACTTTTTTGTCTAGCTTAATTGCGCTAGCAAGGACTTCCAGTAGTATATTGAATAAGAGTGGGCATCCTTGTGTTATTCCTGATCTTACAAGAAAAGCTTTCAGTTTTTCTCCATTGAGTATAATATGAGCTGTGAGGTTTTCCTATATGATAGCATTTATTGTGTTGACTTCTGGCCCTTCTCTACTCAGCCTGTTAAGATTTTTTATCATAAAGGGATATTGTATTTTGTCAAATGCTTTTTTTACATCTATTGAGATGATCATGTGATTTTTGTTTTTCATTTTATTGATGTAATGTATTACATTTGTTGATTTGCATATGTTGAACCATTCTTCCATCCCAGGGATAAATCCCATTTCGTTATGATGTATAATCCCTTTAATGTGTTCTTTAATTTGGTTTGCTAATATTTTGTTGAGAAATTTGCATTTGTATTCATTAGGGATGGTAGTCTGTTGTTTTTTTGTTTTTTTGTTTTTTTTGGTGGGGGGTGGGGGGTATTCTTACCAAGTTTTGGTGTCTGTAATGCTAGCCTCATGAGTTTGGAAGTGTTCCCTCCTCCTTGCTATTTTGGAAGAGTATGAGGAGGATTGGTGTTAACTCTTTAAATGCTGCTTGGAATTCTCCAGTGAAACTGCTTGGTCCTGGAGTTTTCTGTGTTGGGAGTTTTTGATTACTGACTCAGTCTCTTTACTTGTTATTTGTTCAGATTTTCTATGTCTTTTTATTCAGTTTTGGTCAGTTGTATGTTTCTAGGAATGTATACATTTCTTCTAGGTTATATAATTTGTTGACATATAATTCTTCATAGCAGTACTTTAAAATTTTATGTATTTCTGTAATATGAGTTGTAATGTTTTTCATTTCTAATTTTATTTTTGTTTTTTGAGGCTTCACTTCTTTTCCTCTTAGTCTAGCTAAAGGTTTGTAAGGTTTGTTTATCTTTTCAAAGAACCAGGTCTTCGTTTCACTGATGGTTTCTAATGTTTTTCTGGTCTCTATTTCATTTATTTCCACTCTGATCCTTACCATTTTCTTCTTTCTGCTAACTTTGGGCCTAACTTATTCTTCTTGTTCCTTTAGGTGTAAATTTAGGTTGTTTATATGAGCTATTTCTAATTTTTTAATACATGCATTTACTGCTATAATTTTTCCTCTCAGAACTGCTTTTGCTGCATCCACAATATTTGATATATTGTGTTCTTATTTCATTTGCTTTGATATAATTTTTTATTTCCTATTTGGTTTCTTCTTTGATCCATTGGTTTGGAAGTGTGTTGCTTAGTTTCCATATATTTGTAGATCTTACTTTTCTCTTGTTGGTTTCTAGTTTCATACCATTGTGGTCAGAGAAGATAGTTGGTATGAATTTAGGCTTCCTAAGCTTGTCATGATTTGTTTTGTGGCCTACCATATGCTCTGTGTTGGAGAGTGTTCCATGTGCACTTGAGAAGAATGTTTATTTTGTTTATTTTGTTAGATGGAATGTTCTATATGTCTGTTAAGAACACTTGGTTCTGAAATGTGGTTCATTCCAGTGTTTCCATGTTTATGTTCTGCCTTGATAATCTATCCTTCACATAGTGGGATATTGAAGTCTCTCATATTTACTTACTGTATTGTCTGTTTTTCCTTTAAGATTTGTTTTAGTTGATTCATATATCTCAGTGCTTAGGATTTGGGAATGTATATATTTACCATTGTTATATCTTCTTGATGTATTAACCCCTTTATCATTATATAATGACCTTCTTTGACTCTTGTTACCCTTTTTGGCTTGAAGTCTATTTTTTTTTTTCATGTATTATGGCTGTGCTCACCTGTTTTTTTTGGTTTTTTTTTTTGGTTTGTTTGTTTTCTTAGAATATCATCTTCTGTCCTATCACTTTTCAGCCCGCGTGTCATTAGGGTGGAATGAGTCTCCTATTGGCAGCATGTAGTTGGGTCTTGTTTTGTTTATATATCCAGCCCCTTTTGTTTTGCTTTGTTAAGTTTATTTTGAGAGAGACACCCATGTGTACAGGGGAAGGACAGAGGGAGAGAGAGGGAATCCCAAACAGGCTCCGTGCATGGCTTGATCCCACAAACCGTGAGATCATGACCTAATCAAGAGTCAGATGCTCAGATGATTTGAGCCACCTGGGTGCCACCACTTTGTGTTTTGATTGGTGAGTTAATTCATTTATGCTTAGGGTAATTATTGATATGTAAGGATTTACTACAACCATTTCATATTTTTCCTTCTGGTTATTTTGTTTCTCTCTTGTTTTTCATTTTGTTTCTGTCTGTAAGTTGGTTTTCCATGGTGATTTGCTCAGTCTCCCATTTTTTGATGTTTCATGTATATGCTGTCAATTTTTGCTTTGTGATTACTATGAGGTTACACAAAACATTTCAGAGGTAATGAAGTCCTTTTTCTGCTAATGAAAAATTTATCTTCATTTGCCTATAATGGTTCTATCCTTTTACTCTTCCCCTTTTATATTTTTTTGATGTTGTAAGTTATGTCTTTTTATATTGCGATTTCATTATCAGGAGGTAACTATAGTTACTTCTTAATACTTTCTAAAATCTTTATGCTGTAGTTAAGAGTTTAATATACTATCTTAAAAAAGAGTTACAGTATTCTAATATTGAGTACTCTGAGTATTTATTACCTTAATCAGAATTTTCTGTACTTTGGTCTTTTCATTTCAGCTTGAGGCACTCCTTTTAACATTTCTTACAAGTATGTCTAGTGATGGCGAACTCCCTCAACTTTTGTTTGTCTAGGAAAACTTCTCTTTATTTTTCATAGCTCAAAGATAACTTTGCCAATGGAGTATTCTTGATTGTTTTTATCAATCAGTGTTCTGAATGTGTCATTCCATTCTCTCCTGGCCTATAGAGTTTCTGCTGGGAAACCTGCTGATAGCCTTATGGGGTGGGATACCTTTGTAGGTTACTGTCTTTTTTCCTTGGGCTGCCTTTATAATTCTTTATTGTTGACTTTGACAGTTTACATACAATGTGTCTTAAAGAAGTTTTTTTTTGTGTGTTGGTATAATAATGTGTTTTGTCAGCATTGTGGAGTTGTATCCAGTTCTTTCCCTGGGTTTAGAAAGTTCTCAACTATCATTTAAGTACATTCTGTGCTCCCTTCTCCCTCTTTTTTTTTTTTTTTTTTTTTTTGAGATACCCTTATTATGGGGCTTGAACTCAAGACCCTGAGATCAAGAGTCTACTGACTGAGCCAGCCAGGCACCCCAGGGTTTTTTTTACTTTTTAAAAATCTTAAATCTGGGGCTCCTGGGTGGCTTGGTTGAGTGTCAGACTTTGGCACAGGTCCATGATCTCATGGTTCAGGAGTCAAGCCCTGCATTGGGCTCTATGTTGACAGTGCAGAGCCGGCCTCAGATCCTCTGTCTCCCTTTCCCTCTGCCCCTACCCCGCCTCTTTCTCTCTAAAATAAACATTTTTTAAAAATCTTAGTTTTTTCTCCCCTTCCACCTGGATCATTTCTATATTACTATCCTTGAGTGTGCTAATTCTTACTCTTCCATATGATCTGTTTCCAGGGTATTCTAATTCATTCTTCATATATTCATTTCTTTACCCCAGAATTTTTTTTTCTTTTTTTTAGAATTTTAACCTGTCTGGCAGAATACTCTTGTTTGTTAATTTTGTTCCTGGGATCATTTATTGCCTTTCTGAGTTTTTGAGTGGCTCATTGAATTTCTTCGTAATAGCTGTTTTACAGTTGTTTTATAGTCTTTATCAGTTAGATTACAATATTTTATGTCCTTTGGGTTCAGTTGCTGGAAAACTGTCATTTTCTTTTTGTGATTTCATATTACAGATGGAAAGTGCCTCTGCTCCATTTGAAGTAGTGAACACCTTTCTTATTTAGGCAAGGTTTTGTTTACTTTGATTCTTAGAATTCAACAGATTTGTAATTAGGAGCCTTCATTTTGTTTTCCAGAAGGTGGCACTATAGCACAAGTCTTTCGTTTCTCTTACCAGAACTAACTCATATTAAGGTTGTAAGCAGATGCATTAAAAGGAAAAAGAAAAAGGAGCAAAGGTGGCTGCAGAGCTTGAGGAGAGGTGTATATTTAGCACTTGGGGCTTTGGGTATGCCAGGGGCCTGCTGGGGAATCTTCAAGGTGGGGTGGGTACCAGAGGTCCATGAGTTATTCTCTTACTCCCCCTTTCCCCCTCCTCCCCCTGGCAGATAGCAAGAGACACTTTCCTTCAGTTTTCTTTGCCTACTTCCCTTTCCTTCTGCTGTTCGCAGGCACTATGGTCTCTCTTCAGAGAGAGCAGCTGGGTTTGCCGCTACTGCATGCATGGTCAGGTAGACAGACTCCTAGTCTCCCGCCTTTACCTTCCACCTCCTGTGCCAGAAAGGCTTGCTGGCTTGCTGCTGGACCAGCCAACACCTTCTTTGCTCTTGTTGCAGCCTCTCTGGTTCAGTCCACTCACTTTAAGGTGCACAGATGGATAGATCTCTCAGGTGTCCTGGTATCCCGTGTGGAGGTACTTTTTTTTCTCCTTTGGTTATGGATGTCCAATTAGTTGTAAAGCAAAGAGGAGAGAAAAAGGGAATGACTCAGACCACTGTGATGCTGATGATTGTAATACAGTTTAAAATGTAATAAGTACTTTAAGATAGGTAATTTAGGACTTCTTTGGGGCATTTTATAAGAAATTGTCTATGTGTTTGTACTATTTTTTAAATGATATCTCCAATTCTTTAAAAAAATTTTTTTTAATGTTTTTATTTATTTTTGAGACAGAGAGAGACAGAGCGTGAGCAGGGGAGGTGCAGAGAGAGAGGGAGACACAGAATCTCAAGCAGGCTCCAGGCTCTGAGCTGTCAGTACAGAGCCTGACGCGGGGCTCGAACTCATGGACTGTGAGATCATGACCTGAGCCGAAGTCGGATGTTTAACCGACTGAGCCACCCAGGTTCCCCATGATATCTCCGTTTCTTATTTTACTTTTTCTTTTTTTTTTTTTTAATGTTTGTTTATTTTTGAGACAGAGACAGAGCATGAGTGGGGGAGGGTCAGAGAGAGGGAGACACAGAATCCGAAGCAGGCTCCAGGCTCCAAGCTGTCAGCACAGAGCCAGACGCAGGGCTCGGACTCACGGACCGTGAGATCATGACCTGAGCCAAAGTCGGAAGCTCAACTGACTGAGCCACCCAGGCACCCCCTTATTTTACTTTTCATAAAGTTTAATTCTTTATAATAGGAGTGCAAGACACAGATCCCATTTTGAAAACTGTTCTTAAACTTTCAGTGACCAGTCTGTGAAGTTTTTCATGCACCTTCTCAAATTGGATTGTGTTAAAGTTTTGATCTTCTGGTTACATTAAATAGCCAAAATTGGAAAAACAATTCTGCGAGGAATTATAACTATTCATTTTGGTTAGGAAGAGTCTTTTGAATCTAGCTAGCATTTGTTGGTTTCAGAGTAAAGAATAGGTTTTATTGCCATGCTGAAATGTTTGGACATTTGGGGGACTAGGTTTTGGAATACTGGGGAAGATCAAGCTGGGGAGTAACTTAGTTAGATCTTTTTTTTAAAGAATGATACTGTGGTGTGTAGAGATTTGATTAGATTGTAGCATTTTGGAGACATAATATTAGTTAGCAGGGTTTTTTTTTGTAGCTTTAAGAGTGAGTTGTGAATGCCTGAACTTGGACTTTGGCAGGAGGTACAAAGAGAGATGGTGATATTCTTGGGAGTTTCTGTACTAAATGTATATGAAGACCATATCAGCGGTGAGGGTATAGGAGGAAAAGGCAATGAGGAAGCACTTGTCAGTGTGCTAGGAGATGTTTTATTGACTTTTTTTGTATCTGTGACAGATCTTTAAACTTGTTAGTACACCTTTATATGTGTCATAATTGGTCTCGACCTAAACTGAGAGTTGTTTTTTGTGAGTTTTTGTTGATAATGCTCTCGATTTAGTATACCCTTACATAATGTGATAATCAGTAGATATTTCTCAACACATTGTGGTCGGGTCTGGGGTAAAGGTAGACATAGTTACCTAGAATCTCTGTAGGGGAAACAGACAAGCATACCAAGAGTAACAATTTAATAGTGATAGAAATATGCGTAGATCTTAAGGTCTGGCAATTTATAAAATGTTTCTACTTGGTTGAATTTTGTTATTACTTATCTCTCCCAAGGTGTTAAAATTTGCTCATGAGTGTTCAGAAAGGGGGATTCTATGACTGCCATTTCTATTGGATAATTCTGCTGCTTCTTGGTCATGAGAGAAAACACTTCCTAGCTTCTTCCTTCCTTAGTAACTGAAGGAATGAAGTACCTCAGGTTTGGTTTATAAGTAGGTAGAATGTGAATGAGTAACTGAAGGGGATGCCTTTGGAGGCCAGAGTTCTTTCCCAGAAAACTCAACTTTTCCGTGAATTGGAATGTAAAACATGTACTGAAATGTGGGGTTTTATTGTGGGCTGCCGTATCAGCACCTCACTTCCAGTCCCCACTTTTCTTTTAAGAAAGAGTTCTGTGACAACATGCTATAACCACACGTGTCTGTGCTCAGTTTGCCATTTGGGTTATTACTCTTTGCACTGAACAATATAGAGGTTTGTTTATTTTTTCTTTTTTCTTTTTTTAAATCCAAGTTAGTTAACATATAGTGTAATAATGATTGCAGGAATAGAATTTAGTGGATTCATCACTTACATGTGTTTATGTATAATACCTAGTGCTCATCCCAACAAGTGCCCTCCATAATGTCCATTGCCAGTTTAGCCCATCCCCCCACCCAATACCCCACCAGCAACCCTCAGTTCTCTGCATTTTAAGAGTCTCTTATGGTTTGTCTCCCTCTCTGTTTTTAACTTCTTTTTGCTACCCTTCACCTATGTTCATCTGTTTTGTTTCTTAAATTCCACATATGAGTGAAATTCTGTGATATTTATCTTTCGCTTATTTTGCGTAGCATAATCCACTCTAGTTCCATCCACATTGTTGCAAATGGTAAGATTTCATTCTTTTTGATCGCTGAGTAATGGTTCCGTGAACAATACAGTTTTACAATCTGAGTTAGTGGGTCTTATCTTTGAGAAGCTGACGACTGACTTTGTCTTTGAATTAGATACTTAACAGACACTTTCTAAATGAATTCTAAAGTTTATTTATTTTGAGAGAGAGGGAGAGAGTGCATGCGCAATAGCGTGAGCAGGGGGAGGAGCAGAGAAAGGGGGAAGGAGAGAATCCCAGGCAGGCTCTGTGCCCAGCACAGAGCCCTACTCAAGGTGGGCCCAATCTCAAGACTGAGACCATGACCTGAGCTGAAACCAAGAGTCAGATGCTCAGCTGACTGAGCCACCCAAGTGCCCCTCTAAATGAATTTTAAAACAGTGGTTCTCAAGTGTGGTGGGAGGACTCCTGGGCTTTCCTGAGACTAAGGTCTGTGAAGTCCTCACTTTTCCAACTATTCATCTGTTTGAGGTCAGATTTCTCTATGTATTTCAACCAGAATAGCATATCCCAACAGATTGAATATAAAAGTAGATATTAGAATTGGTCTGTTTTCTTTTAAGCCATACATTTAATGGTGTTTCCAAAAATTGTGAAACATCATCAGTCCTCTCACTACATTTTTATTTTGTTGTGGAAATATAATTGTCTTTTCATACAAAAATACCAAAAAAACAAAAACAGGGTATTTAGTTTCAGAGGAGGCTATTAGTCATGGAACTCTGCCCATCCCTGCCTTGTGTAGGGATAGGACCCAAACTGCAGAAGATTAGTTATTTTCAAGGACCAGGGGCAGCTGCCTTTCTCTGGATTCACTAGCTATCAGAATGCATAAGCCTGGAACTGCTTAGGGTCATCTCTGTTGCCACCTGGAGAGGGCCTGCCTTAAAATGAAGTGAATTCTGGGCAAAACAGAATGGAAAAGAGGGTCCTGGTGACATCATTTCAACTCCTGGATCCAGCTATGCCTAAAGTTAGCTTTAGCTTTACACTTCCCATTTATTAAATTCCTCCTTTTGATTACCCCGCCCAAAGGGCTCTTTATGTTAAATTGTAGATTTGTTATTTTTTGACTTATATTTATATAAATAATTGTTATACCTATTTTATGATTTGTTATTTTATACTAAATAATTTAAATTATTTTCAGTTTTAATTTCTAATTTGGTAAATACTGATAGATGTAACCCTTTTATTTTTTAAGTTTATTTATTTATTTTGAGAGAGAAAGGAAGTGCATGTACACACGAGCAGGGAAGGAGGGGCAGAGAGAGGGAGAGAGAGCCCAAGCAGGCTTGTGTGGCTTGAACCCACAAAACATAAGATCCAAAATCAAGAGTTAGACACTCAACCAGCTGAACCACCCAGCAGCCCCAGATAGATGTACCCCTTTTAAATAAAAGCTCTTTGGAGTTCTCTATAATTTGTAACATGTAAAGGAATCCTGAGACCAAAATGTTTGAAAACTACCATTGTTAAGGTATTGCTGCTATTTCTTGGGGGTAATATAAGGAATGAAAGAACTGACTGAACAGTTTTCAGTGTTGTAATTATATATATTGTGATAAGTGTTTGCAGTGATAAGTGATTTGTATGATGCTCATGGATCGATCATGTTTAGATATGCTTATATTTTATATTGTAGAATGAAGTGGTGTGATAATTCTAAAGAATAACCTTTCTTTAAAGATTTTTTTCTCTGAAGGTTTTTGCGGTAGCTCATTACTGCATACAAATAATCTATTTTTGCCTCCTTACTTGAATTGAATGAAGCTGTATAATAAACTATGGCAATTGAGTTTTTCAATATATGCATTATGTTTGTTGCAATGGATTTGGATTTCTAAATGATAATCCTAAGCATAGAATAATAGAACTATGACTTGATGCAAATTAGATATTTTTCTTGAATATAAAGTGAAAATTTGGTAGGAACAGATGTGGGTGTATATCCGTGTTCTAAAGTTACTGAGTTAACATATTTAAATTTAATTTTTAATTTCCACTGCCACCTCCAGCTACACCTTCTCAAGATTACCGAAAATGGAAGCTTGGGTTCAGTTCCTTCATTTATCTTCCACTGAGTTTCTAAAGCCTTGCTTGAGAAACTTGAGTAAAACAAAACAAACTTCTTTTTGAAAAAATGTACTAGAAGGGTACCTTTTTTAATTTTAATGTGCCATTACTATTTTGAAACTCCTAAATTAAAAGGTAAAAACTAATATGAAAAGTGTGTTAGGAGGATTAATTTACAATCATTGTAACTAGGGGCAATTTGATTCATGCTGTTTAAAGTATTACTTAATAAAAGTCTCTTCCTCTGGGGTATTTTATTACTTTTTTTAATGTTTATTTTGAGAGAGAGTGAGCCTGTGCCCACAGGAGAGGGGCAGAAAGAGGGAGCGAGAATCTCAAGCAGGCTCCATGCCCAGCACAGAGCCTGACATGGGGCTCCATCCCACAAACCGTGAGATCATGACCTGAGCCAAAACCAAGAGTTGGGATGCTCAACTAACTGAGCCACCCAGGCACCCCTGGGAGATTTTATTTTAGCATTTGACTTTCTGAATTGCTTTGGCTTCTCCAACTTACTTAGTGTATGTACTTCCCTCCCCAGATACTGTTGGAAGAGAATGACCTTAGATGGTCACCCGTGCTAATGCTTTTCACTATTATTACTCTATCCTTAATATAAATTCAAAGATTGTTAAAATTTTACTTTTATGTCTTTACAATTTTTGGTTTAAATGACTTCATAGTGATTTGGACTTTTAATTTGTCAAAGCTCACTGAAAGAGTTAATTTTAAATCTTTACAGAAGTGAGAGGTTAGAAATCCAGCTGTTCATGAATGCTGTCTTTGCTCCATTCCACTAGACTTCTGTGCCTCAAGTGTCAAATAAGCATCCACTCCAGGCCTTTTCTCTTGAGTTCCCTTGGTCTAGGCTGTCCTTTTTCCAGATAGCCCAAAGCTGGTTTGTACTCCATTTTAATCCGCGTTTAGATTCAGTTTAATGTTACTTCATCAGGGTCCTTCCCTGATGATCTTATCTAATATGTATTCATTCATTCCTCTCCTCTTTCCTGTTTCTTCCTCCTTCCTTTGCGTCATTCCTTTTACTCTGTTTTATCCCCATACTTTACCTCAGAGCACTTGTCTACATGACAGTATGTTGTGTATATCTATGTGTGTATTGTGTCTCCTCACTATACCCCTAATGTAAATTCTGTGAGAACAGGAACTTAAGTTTTTTCAAAGTTGTATCCTCAAGATCTAGAATAGCGCCTTACGTAGTACATGCTTAAATATTTTCAAAAGATGAATGTGATATTTGGAAGATAATCAGTAAATCATGTTATTTTTGGTACTTTATGAAGATGAAAAAGAAAGGATCCCTGAGAAAAGTGAGCGGTTGATCTAGTGAGATAGATTTGAATATATTTTCTTTCTCTGTCTCAGTATTTTGTCTTAGATGCTGTGTTAGGCCCAGAGGCTACATATGTGAGTAAGAAGTTTTATTTTTGGATTTTTGTATGTTTTTGGTAAAAATCTCTTACATAATAGTGTATATTTTGTTTGTAATGCCAGGTAACTTAATTTTTCTTATTACTAATATTTACAAGTCCATAATTATAAACAATACTGTATTATCTTATATTTCATATATCTGCATGAACAAAATTAAACCTAAGGGATTAAACTCTTACAGTTTTGTGAGCAATTTACTATCCATTCCAGTGCTTATCTGCCAGGGGCTGTTCAGCTTATGCTCAAAACCATTCTGATGATGGAAAACTCCCTTTCTTCTAAGCAGTTTATTCTGCCTTTGGGAGGCTTCTGGTTATTAAAAAAAGTTCATCTCTATTTTAAGCCAAAATCTGTTGCTTCCACTTACTGGTTCTAATTATATCCCATGGAGGATGTATTGAATACGTGTAATCTTTTTTGTGATAGCCCTTCAATTATTTGAAAACTCACCAAGTTTTCTCTGACATTTCAATTTTCCAGGCTGAGAATCCCTAGTAAGCTATCTGGTAATGATACTCATTTACTATTCTGGTCATTTCCCAGGAATCTGTTTGAGTTTGCTTATGTAGTTATAAAAGGTGGTACCTAGAAATGAAAGCTTTGGCTCTCTTTACTGTATAGGAGAGCTGCACTGTCCTCTTTAGTACTTAGTTTTTTATTTTATTGCATCTTTATGATTTAAGTTTTTCCCCAACCACTTCACACTTTATCTCATATGACTTAATAACTAAAATACCTAGTTGTTCCTCTTCCACTCCATCTTTCACAAGTGCTGTTGGCAAATCATGTCTTATGCCTGCTTTATTTTGTGGTTTATGGTTTTTTTGTGTTTTGCCCACCCAGCCCTCTTCAACCCCCAACACACACACACACACGCACACTCACACACACACGCACGCACGCACGCACAAGGGTAATTGGAGTTGGGGCACTCTGATGTTTTATTGGCAGATTATGTACTTGCTTGGTTGAGAAGTACTTAATGGAACTTAGATTCAGGGAATTTGGCCTGTTTTCTAAGATAAGGATGAAGTTGGTCACTAAGTATTCTTTGTACTGAAACTATTTTCAAAATCTGTTCTTTCTTTCGCTGTCTCTGGTGTGAAAGGAGATTTCAGTCTCATTTTTCTTTCACTGTTTCTAGAATGCTAGTAACATAGCATAGGGTAAAGTCTAGCTCTGACAAGATATATTCATTCAGTCTACAAACCCCTCATCAACAGTGGCAACTGGTGCAGTAAAGTACCACATGAACCATCTTGCTTGCCATGGAGACTTTTTTAAATAGCCCCTTACTATTTTAATATGATTTTCTTTGGTTAGGTGATTTAAACGTTTTTACTGCATTAATTTTGCATAGCAGGTTATTGCAAGGTGTTCAGGTAATGTAGCATTGGCACATTTAATTAAGATAGAAAAGAGAATACATATTTTGCCTTTTCTTCTTGATTTATGACATTGTGCCATATTACTTCTGTAGTTCAGATTTTTTTACTGAGCTGTAATTTTCAAGTACATACCTTTTTTATTTTTAAAAATAAATATGAAATCTTAAAAGATTTAAGAAAAATTGCCTCTCAAGTATAAATTTACCCATTTTTCTGTTAAATGTGAAATTATAAACCTTGCTTCTACCATATAATTTACAGTCTAACAGATTTTAGAAAGTAATTTGCCCTTTCAGACAATTTCAAGCATTAAGAATATTTGTGTATGGTAGTTGATTTGCTGTGGTGGTTGTTATTTTTATTGGTTTTTGATTTGATTCAGTTGCTTCCTGTAGAAGATGTTGAGTAATCATTGTTCAGAAATGATTCCGTCCTGCTGTTTTATAAAATTATAGTCTGTAAACCATAATATTACAGAAATCGCAAGGGTTTTTTTTTCTAGATTTTTAGCTGGTAAAATTTTAATTGACTTACAGTGTCCTGTTTAGAAAAGTAATGCAGCAACAATGAGATAGATTTGGTGTTTAGTTAAGAGAAATATAAAGTCACAGTTAAGTCATTAGAAAAGCCATTACTAAGTTGAAAATTCACCACAACAGTCAGACCAGTGTTGAATTAAATTGTAGCATTTGGACTCAGTGTAGAGAGTCTGAATTGGTTTATTAACAGCAGTGCAATAAAACAGTATAACACAGTGATAGTATTATGTATCACAGTGATTTCCAACAAATTGAAGTTTGTTTAGCTTGATGTCTGGTGAAGTAAGTGTTTAGTCGACTGTGTTTATTCAGGTTACCTAACATGAATAGGTATTGTTTCAGGGTCTCTCATGCAGTATTACCAGATTGCTGGATCTAAGTAAAGCTATAGGTACATCATGAGATCATATTTGTCCCATTTCTTCATGCTTATTTTTATCACAGATGTAAATATTTCTATGCCCATTATGATAAAACATGAAAAAAATTGCCATAAATCATTTTGTCTCTTTAAAGTGTGGGTTTTTTTTTTTTTTCAACGTTTATTTATTTTTGGGACAGAGAGAGACAGAGCATGAACGGGGGAGGGGCAGAGAGAGAGGGAGACACAGAATCGGAAACAGGCTCCAGGCTCTGAGCCATCAGCCCAGAGCCCGACGCGGGGCTCGAACTCACGGACCGCGAGATCGTGACCTGGCTGAAGTCGGACGCTTAACTGACTGCGCCACCCAGGCGCCCCTAAAGTGTGGGTTTAAGTACGTATATTGAAATAAATTTCAAAGGAAAAGTCTTAAAAAATTTTTTTCATGTACCGTTGGAACAGATTTCTTTTTTATTCTTGTTTAGGTAATAGCCCATTTCAAGTCTTTGTAAATAAATGGAAATAGATCTATGAGGAAAGTTGACTTATGATTACTAACAAATTACCCTGAAACTTAATTTAGTAGCACAGCAGACATTTATCACCTCATGACCTTTATCATTCCTGTGTCAGGAATTTAGAAGCAGGTTAGCTGAGTATTTCTGCCTCGGAATCACGAGATTGCAGTTAAGCTGTCGATCAGTTCTGTAGTCTTCTCAAGGTTCTACTGAGACTGTAGAATCGGCTTCCAAGCTCACTCACATGTGGTTATTGGCAAGAAACTCAGTCGTCTGGCTGTTGGCTAGAGCTCTCATTTCATTGCCACATGGTGCTTTCCATAAGGCTACTTGAGTGTCCTTGGAACATGGCAGCTGATTTCTCTAGAAGTGAATCCAGAAAGAGAGCATTCTTCTGCTGTTCTGTTTAGTTAAGCACCTAAATTGAGCCCTCTCTCAAAGGGTGGGGAATCAGGCTGTACCTTCTGAAGAGAAGAGTGAAGAATTTGAAGACAATACTTATCACGGCAATGTAGACTAGGAAGTCTTACAGTATATGATAAATGCCATATACTATTTTCTTAATAGAGTAGTTGTCAATTCTGACACTGTATTAGTTAGACTTAACCTTCAGCCTTTATGAAACATTGAAGCAAAACATAGATGGTTGTATTAGGCCTGTTGATTGACTTGCATTCAGGTTTTTCCATAGGTGTTTCTATTGTACAACCAAAGCTGTTCACTGTCTTTTTTTTAAGATGTACTTTTTGATTCAGTGACATAGGTTATCGCTATACTTTTGTAGAACTGTTACAGAATAGAGCTAAATACAGTATGTACAGTTCATAGCACAAACTAGATTAGTAGATATTAATGCTTGGCTGTTGCTAGTATTTTATTGTTATTCACCCTGACTTGTAAAATGGTCATTAATTAAATACGTAACAATCTTAGCTTAGTTGAAAAAGAGTTATCTGACTTTTTGTTAGGGTGGGCATGGCCCAGGCATCAAAAACTTTCTCCCCTCACTCTGTTCCTCCTTCACTTGTCCCCACTACCTGCTCCCCCCACTCAAAAAAAAAAAGAAAAAAAAAGAAAAAGAAAAAAAACAACCAATAACCGTAATTATTTGTTTATACTTTCACATATTTGTTACTCAAACATAAGCCAATCCAAATATATAATTTCTTTTCCTTTTCCCACACAAATGGTAACATACCTGGTTTTCTCTACCTTTTTAAACTTGCCTCTTAAATTTAACAAATTCATAGGGAACATTTCTGTAGTAGGAAAACTTCTTCATTCTTTTTTGCATTTTTTTGGTGTATCCCATTCCTTGTATAGATTTACTATACTATAATTGCTTTTTCCAGTCCTCTGTAAATGGACATTTGCATTTTTATTTTCAATCAGTGTGACAGTGAATGACTTGTACATGTGTCATTTTGAGTATGTAAGTATGTCTGTGAGGCAACTTCAGAGAAGTAGAACTGCTGTCCGTTGTACTTGGGATTGTAAGCTGCCATACCTTAGGGGCTACTGCTTTCCTCACAGCAGCCACGGTGTTTGAGAAAAACTGCTTGTATGCTCATAGCCTTATCTCCAGAATATATTTTCATCTTTTTTAGATTTTTGCCAATTTTATAACCAAAAAATAGTATTTCAGTATAGCTTAAGTTTGAATTTATCTTATGGATGAGGGTGTATTTTTACTCATATTCAGACTGACTTTTCTTTTTCTGTTCAGCATCTATTTGTATTCTTTGTCTTTTTTCTTTTATGGTTTTGGTCTTACTAATTGATAGAAACTCTGCATATTAGGAGAATTCACCTTTTGCAAAAAACAATTTGAGCTTTTTTTATTTGTCTTTTGACTCTTCATTCTGAAGTTTTGCCTTTTTTTTGTACAATCAAATTACTCTTGTGAAAACTTGCCATAACTCAAAAAGTCTTCATTATTCCAGAGTTCTAAAGTAACTGTCTTATTTTTTTCCGGATACTTTAATGCCCTTTATAAAAGCTAAAGTTTCTGTTGTTAATGTACTATGTAGTGGGTTTTCAGGTTTTATTTTAGTGCCCTCTCTGTCTGGATTTTCTTAGCTAATTTAGTTATTGGGATGGAGGGGAAGCCTTTTTGGATTTTTATTGGTGCCGCACTAATACTACGTTTTTGATGTTTTGATACTGTTTTTACTTTGTTAAAACTTCTCTTTTAAATAATAGTAAAGCCTGCTGAGTTTTTAATACATATGTTAGTATATATGTGGAAGGATACTGAGTAATGGCCACATATATCATGTAAAATACATTACTATAAGAGAGAACTTCGATTTCTTATTGCTTTATGGGCTAGGTGCTTTTTACATATATTAACTCACTTAACTACCATACTGACTGAGTCAGTTTTATAACTGGAGTTTTTAGAATGTGTAATTGCTTATGGCTAAATTTCCTTCAACATTGTTTTTTTCTTCAGCTGTGATGCAGATCCATCAGCCCTAGCAAAATATGTTCTCGCTTTGGTAAAGAAAGATAAAAGTGAAAAAGAGTTAAAGGCATTATGTATTGATCAACTGGATGTATTTCTTCAAAAAGGTAAAAAAAATCTTTGGTTTAAAAATACTAGTTTATTTCAATAAATCATTTAAAGGAAGATTTTCCACAATATGAAAGAAACTCAGAGGACAGGCTCTAATTGTCATAAACAGTATTATTACTGATGTTAGCCATATATGGAAGCTTTTTTTCCCTTAACATCTTTATTCTCTCTTTTAAAGCATGCTGATACTTTTCCTTAAAAGATTAAATGACTGAATGCTTGTTTATTTAAAAATAGTACTGCTTAAGAAACTGCTTTGAATGTTGTCTAGATAGTGCTTCTAACTTTTTTCATGTTGCCACCATCTAGATAATGATGATATTTATGTTTGGCACACAGGGCACGGGGTACATGGAGACAAGTCATGGCTGGAAGCAACTGGCCTAGAAGCCCTGGCCATCCTAGTCCCTCTACTCTGAAACTGAATGGATTAGTATTACCATAGGATTTGTGCCATGGCACACTGGTTGGAAAGCTCTTGGTGTTATAGTGTTCTAGATTTATAAAAGTCAGTGTATATTCCATCATATTGAACTCTGATGTGTAGAAGGGAAGAATTGATGTCTTAGCAAATCTCTTGAATCTGTGGTTTTTTTTTTTTTTTGGTTTTATTTGTAGAGACACAGATATTTGTGGAAAAACTTTTTGATGCTGTGAATACAAAGAGTTATCTACCTCCTCCAGAGCAGCCATCATCAGGAAGCTTAAAGGTAGAATTTTTTCAGCACCAAGAAAAAGATATAAAAAAAGAAGAGGTAAGGATTTGTGTTAAACCTTGGATGTTCTTTAAAAGCATATAAGGAGGGGCGCCTGGGTGGCTCAGTCGGTTAAGCTCCGACTTCAGCTCAGGTCACGATCTCACGGTCCGTGAGTTCGAGCCCCGCGTCGGGCTCTGGGCTGATGGCTCAGAGCCTGGAGCCTGTTTCCGATTCTGTGTCTCCCTCTCTCTCTGCCCCTCCCCCGGTCATGCTCTGTCTCTCTCTGTCTCAAAAATAAATAAATGTTAAAAAAAATTTTTTTTTAAAGCATATAAGGAATTAGGGGTGCCTGGGTGGCTTAGTTGGTTAAATGTCCGACTTCAACTCAGGTCATGACCTTACGGTTCATGAACAAGTTTGAACCTTTCATCGGGTTCTGTGCTGACTGCTCAGAGCCTGGAGCCAACTTTAGATTCTTTGTCTCCCTGTCTCTCTCTCTCTCTCTGCTCCTCCCCCCACTCATGGTCTGTCTGTCTCTCTCTCTCTCAAAAATAAACATTAAAAAATTTTTTTAAACATACATGGAATAATTAAACTGAATTTTACTTTTTGTATTTGTATTGAGATTTCTCAAGAACATCCCTTGGAGCAGTCATAGGATTTAGCCTGTTGTCATACTCACGGCTGTGATTTCTTACAGCAGAATCAGCATAGGGAAAAGGAAAAAGTGGGTGTTGCAAAGTCTGGGGGAAGATAGGCACAAGCTTCCATAGGCTTCTCCCAGTGGAATCACAGAAGATCTTAACAAGTAGTTCAACACATGTGAACCAGGGAAGCTCTTAGCGACTCAGTGCCCAGGGTTTCAATTTAGGGCTGGTCACACATGAACCTTCGGCCTAATATGTACCAACATTTCAAACTCCCAGAGGAGAGCATGTGTTCAGCCTAAAACCATATTGTTTACACAAACAATTCAGGCATATAGTGAGCTATTATTGTCAGGGAATGATGGGAACCCTTCAGAAATCAAAGTTCACAGATGCAAGCCAAGAGCTTACCTTACAAGAAGCAGGCCTTTCTGAGGCTAACAGTCTCAGGTTTACTTTTAACTCTTTTATGCATAGTATCTTACACTATGGACTCGCATTAAAAAAGGCTTTTAAGCAGTGTTTCTCGAAGTTTGGCTTAGTGATAGGATTTCCATTTTTCATCCAACATAGAACACTTTTGACAGTGAGAGGCTCCTCCCAGAGGGATATTGGAACAACTGGCATAAATGGACACAGTTATATTATCCTGTAGACTGCCTGCATCAGAATATCTTAGACTTCTTGTTAAAAATGGAAAACCTTGAGCCCTGTCATATTTACAGAAGCCACATGTTCAATATTTCCTCTATTTGTTTATCCTCTAAATCCTGTTTTTCCTGGTAACACCTGTTAATGTCCTATGTAACCTTGTTCTAGACAGTACAGCATGCAAAATTCTGGCCTCAGAAAAGTAGCATTGGTAAAGGGAATATTTTCCAGGGGTGCTTTCTATTAATAATGTAATATGAATGGAGGCCCCTTGTAGAAAGGAGGAATGTATAGCTGCTGTACTGCTATGAGAAACTTGAAGAACTGTTTCACCTTGTTTATTGTTTTTTCATATGTCTCTCTTTCTGACTTGGTTAGTGTTTTGTTTATTTTTGAAAAAAATTTTTTTAAATTGTTTTAAATGTTTATTTACTTTTGAGAGAGAGAGCGTGTGCACACGCACACACAAGTGGGGAGGGACAGAAAGAGATAAGGAGACACGGAATCCGAAGTAGGCTCCAGGCTCTGAGCTGTCAGCACAGAGCCCAATGCGGGGTTCAAACTCAGGAACTGTGAGATCATGATCTGAGCAGAAGTCGGACGCTTACCCAAATGAGTCACCTAGCTGCCCTTTGACTTGGTTAGTTCTAATGCATTCTCCTATATTTATTAATGTGTTTGGTGCCAGACCAAATTCATGAAACCAAAACATGAATGTATGTTGGAATTTTGAAAGAAGGAATAAAAGTGGCTTTAGACTAATAATGTTAAAATGAGAACACTTGTCTAAATGTTTTTTCACAGCTGTTACTATCTAAGATAAACATTTTTGAGTCTTGTTTGAGTTTAACTTTCAACAAGCCTTTTTTCTATTGTTAAATGAAATGATTGTACTTCGAAATGTATATTTTTAATGCTTTTAGAAGAAAACACTTTTCTGTTTTAATATCAGTTAAGTCACTGAAATAGTAATACGGCAAGGAATAACTTGCTAAACTTAGCAAATTTTTCTTTGTATATCAGATCACAAAGGAGGAAGAGCGAGAGAAGAAGTTTTCCAGAAGGCTAAATCATAGTCCTCCCCAGTCAAGTTCCCGATACAGAGAAAATAGGTGATCGATTTATTGAACCATGTTCACTGTTCAGACATTGGATATCTTTTATATGAATGCTTAGACTGATGATCTTTTGTTTAGGGGCAAGTAGTGTGTACTCTTCTATTGGTCTAGGACAGTGCAACTCAGTCCTTTCTTACCAAGAGTATTTGTGTCAGATTTGTAGGTTCTGGAAGTGATGTTTAGAAAAGTGCTTGGCATGCATTAATTATTGCTATTGTTTTTATTTCCATCTTCAAATTCCAGTGAAATCTTAGTGTGAGAACGTTTTCTGCATGAATTTTTCCCTTTAGTGTGAATAAATTATTTTTCCCCACTAAGGCTTCAAAAGCATTTAGAGGCCAATTATATGTGATACATGCCTGTAAGTATGAGTTATATGTACAAGATTGTATGTTCTATACGACAGGATGTACAGATGCTAAATGTAAAAATGTCTTTGTGTATAAGACAAAGGACTGAGTTATTTGGGAGGTTTTTTTCCTTTAAAGGGTTTTAGAGTTCTTGAGCAGATCATGTTCAGTTTTTTCAGTTTGAGTTTCCTATATTTGCGGTGGGTTAAAGAATCATAACATTATAAGAATTAAATAATACTTTTGCATTTAGTGATTCTTTTCCTGTATCCACTTAAAAATTATTTTCCTAAAAGCGATCATTTATTTCTTTAGAAGTCGTGATGAGAGGAAAAAAGATGATCGTTCTCGCAAAAGAGATTATGATCGAAACCCTCCTCGAAGAGATTCATACAGAGATCGGTACAATAGAAGACGAGGCCGAAGTCGCAGTTACAGCAGAAGTCGTAGTCGAAGTTGGAGTAAAGAGAGACTTCGTGACAGGGATAGGGATAGAAGTAGGACTAGAAGCAGAAGCAGAACACGAAGCCGGGGTAAATAATTCATATATATGTATATTCTGATTAGCATTCTTCTATTGTGAAAAAACTGTATTTGAGGGTTTTAAAAACAGTTTTAATTTTTGTTAGTGTTGTCTTCATTTTTTCCATTTTGATGTATTTTGTGGTCCAAGTGAATGGTTTTTTAAAAATTTCTTCTAAAATTTTTATTTCATGCACATTTTAACCACAGTGAATCACCACTGCATGCCTTTCAGAATGACTGAAAGTGAAAAGGCTGACTCTATCTAGTATTAGTAAGGATGGAGATAAACTGAACTCTTTGGAACATACTTTTATAGTATCTTAAAAATTAAATCTATACATACTGAATGACCCAGCTATCCTAACGCCTGAGTATTTATGTAAGAGAAACAGAAGTGTATTTCTACGGAGACTGTACGTGAGTGATCATGGTACGTTCGTTTGCAGCAGCCAAACACTAGAAACAACTCGGATGTCATGTGAATGGATAAACTGATGCATCCGTACAGTGGATGAAAAGAACAGAACTTTGGATAATGTGTGTGACACAAGGATGGATCTCAAAATAATACTGCTGAGTGAAAGAAGCTAGACGAGAAAGAATATATTTATATATAAAATTTTAGAAAATGCAAATTAATCTATGGTGATAGGAAACAAATCCGTGGTCACCAGGCATGGAGTAAAGGACAGATGACTTATTAAGGAGCAAAGGGTACTTTTGGGGGGTGATGATTATGTATTAGTGTGTATATTATTTTGGTTACAGTGTTTGGTTTCACATGTGTATACATAGATACGATTCATTAAATTGTATAAATGTATTCAGTTTATACCTTAAAATTAAGAAAACAATTAAATTTCTCATTTCAGATGTGTGTATTTGCAAGAGCATGTCATTTCCAACATGTATAATTTTTCTTCCAGTGTGTGTTATTGAAAGGAAGAAACCATAGGAGATAAAAACAACTAAAACACCTTCAAATAAAACACCTTTACTCAAGCTTAGATTTTTTGCTACTCTTTCAGCCTATATTGTACAGTCACCTTTAGTTATTGGGAAACAATATTTATTTCTATTATACCAAGTCTGCGTATAAGCTTTATACTTCTTTGTTACTTTTTTCTTAGTGTTTTCCTCCTCTGTGATCTAGGTGTACTAGGCCTTTCCACATATCGCTTTACGTAACTAGTCTCCTTAATCCTTTCTCTTTCCTTGGGAGCATAGACAGCCTAGCTAATGTTTTTGTTCATGTTTAATATGAACTTTTTTTCCTTCCTCTTCGCTCATCCATTTCTATCTTCAATAAATAGCTTTCACCATTAATATTATTAATAATGTATTTATTAAAAAGACATGCTAGGAACTTTAGGTAGATGACAAATGTTCATCACAGAAACAATAACCATATTTTAGTTGTATGTTTTGTGGGCTGAAGTTATGCATACTAAGACTGTAGTGAAGAAAATAAATCTCTTTTTTTCTGTAAACAGAAAAAATGTTCATTAAGTATAGCAACATGATATGTAATTTTATAGTATAAGTCATATTGAAAAGAAACCGCTGATCTTGGAACATTGTATATTCATTTAGTAGTTTTCAAAAGAAAAGGAGGACTGTGTAAAATATGAACATTTTTTTCTGTTCAGCAAAATTACCACTGTTTTGTAGATCTGGGACTTCTTTTTAATAGAGTATAATTTTATAAGTCATTTATATTTTGTTGCAGAAAGGGATCTAGTAAAACCTAAATACGACCTGGATAGAACAGATCCACTAGAAAACAATTATACTCCAGTCTCTTCGGTACCCAATATATCATCTGGTCACTACCCTGTACCTACTTTGAGCAGCACTATTACGGTAATTGCTCCTACTCATCATGGTAATAACACTACCGAAAGTTGGTCTGAATTTCATGAAGACCAAGTGGACCATAACTCATATGTAAGACCACCCATGCCAAAGAAACGGTGTAGAGACTATGATGGTAAGTCTTTCTAATGTTTCATGATGTTCTGAGTCAGTATTTCCAGTTGACAGCATTCCATGAGTCTAGATTTTATAGTTACTCAAAGATAATTAATGTATTGGAAATGGTGGTAAATTAGTCTTAGGCACTTCTTGAATTCCTCATATTATTTAAACCTTCATTAGTCACCACTGACTGTTGTATACCAATTTAAAGATATTGCTTATTTACACATAAATCTTAATATATTTTTGAAGTTTACCAAACAAAAATATTTACTGAGTTATTTGAGAATCTGCTACTGAAACATTCTTGACAAAACTTACTTCTTTAGAAGTAAATAGTTATTGGCATGTAAGCAGAACCTAGACATGTGACTCTCACCTGTATAAGAATTTTATTAATGAAGACTCTTAAAGTTTTACTGTAAAAGTTTTATAATTTGTATTAAGGCTGTAGTTGCAATAGTCTTAAAGTTTTTGGTGAGATTTAAATGAAATATTTCTAGTGACAAAAAGTATATGTACTATATAATATGTATATTATGTTATAAAAGTTATATATTATGTCTTGCTAGCTAAGTAGACTTATTTTAATTTGGTGATGTATTTTTTAATGTGTGTGTTAGCTATATTATCTACTTCAAAATTATATTACTGGAAATTAGCTCTTATATAGTTAAACTGGCCCAATATTAAATTTTTTTTATTTTTAAAGGTCTTGCCTTTGATAACTTATAGAAAATTTATATATCCAGCACTTAACCATATTTTTCATTATTCTTCCTTACAGAAAAAGGTTTCTGTATGAGAGGAGACATGTGCCCTTTTGACCACGGAAGTGACCCCGTAGTTGTAGAAGATGTGAATCTTCCTGGCATGCTGCCTTTCCCAGCACAGCCTCCAGTTGTTGAAGGACCGCCTCCTCCTGGACTTCCCCCACCTCCACCAATTCTTACACCCCCACCTGTGAATCTGAGACCCCCAGTGCCACCACCAGGCCCATTACCACCCAGCCTTCCACCTGTCACAGGTAAGTAACTACATTTGCTTGCTGGTGACTAATATCTGTCTCTTCATAGTCTTTACAAAGTTAATGGTTTGATGCTTGCTTTTGTTAAAAAATATCTAAAGTAATCCTATAGTTGCCTGCTAAAAACTAAGAGCAAGGTACTCTTACTTAGAATATACTCTGACTTCGCAGGCTTTGCCAGACCTATGGTTTACTGTGGTTTGGAGTGGCCCTGACTTAATGCATGTCCCTGATGAATCCCAGCTGCCAGTAGTCCTTTATAGCTTATAAGACAAACCTGTTTTTGGTATACATTAACAGGATATCTTACCTTAGAAAACTAATACAGTTGTAAGAACTTGGGAGTTTGTAGATATTATAATTGTGCTGATAAATGAGAATATCATGTTTGGATATATAGTAACTTATTTTATTTGTTTGCTTTCAGATGATATTTCTTATTCTTTGGTTTTGACAGGACCACCACCTCCACTTCCTCCTTTGCAGCCATCTGGCATGGATGCTCCCCCAAACTCTGCAACCAGTTCTGTTCCTACCGTAGTAACGACTGGCATCCATCACCAGCCTCCTCCTGCTCCACCCTCTCTTTTTACTGCAGGTGCAGTTTTGCCCCTCTTTGTATTCATAATGTAATGAAGTTTTAGAGCAGAGTTTTACGTAGGAATATAAAAACGTCTAGAGACTGACTAGCTCTATTAGGTTTATTTTTCTCACTAAAATCCTATAGAATAAGATGTAGATATAGCGAATGGATGTTAAATGCAAGTCTTCATTTATGATTTGTTTTAAAAACTGAGTTATATTTTGTTTAATAACATTTTCATTTTTATAAAACTAAATTTTCTTTTTGATACATACAGCATGTTAGCTGTATATTAGAATATGTTGTGTAATGTACTTTTTTTATGATCAATGTAAAAATATTACCAAGTGGCGTTTTATAATTGTTTTTTAATTACAGTTTTTGTATTACCAGATACATATGACACAGACGGCTACAATCCTGAAGCCCCCAGCATAACAAACACTTCCAGACCTATGTATAGACACAGAGTGCACGCACAGAGGCCTAACTTGATAGGACTGACATCAGGGGATATGGATTTGCCACCCAGAGGTACCCCGGTTAATCTTCTCTTCTTATCATTTTCTTTTTTTTTTTTTTTTTAAATTTTTTTTTTTCAACGTTTATTTATTTTTGGGACAGAGAGAGACAGAGCATGAACGGGCGAGGGGCAGAGAGAGAGGGAGACACAGAATCGGAAACAGGCTCCAGGCTCCGAGCCATCAGCCCAGAGCCTGACGCGGGGCTCGAACTGACGGACCGCGAGATCGTGACCTGGCTGAAGTCGGACGCTCAACCGACTGCGCCACCCAGGCGCCCCTCTTCTTATCATTTTCATATCATGAATGGCAAGACATTTGTAAAGATTGTGGTCTTGCATTTATTGGGGTTGAGAAAGGGATGGTGATTAAGTTTATTCCTCTGATGCTTTGGTCTCTCTTAAGAGAAAAGGTAGTGTGTGATTCTCTATTTCTGTTACTGGTGCCACTTTATTCTGCCACCTAAGGGGAAAGGAATTTCCCAAAAGTACATATTTTCTAAGGTAGCTTTTTGGGGTATTTTCTATCATTTGCAGTCTTAATTGGTTCATTTAAACTCTTGAAAATAATGCTTAATTCCTGAAAATAGATATTTTTTTCATAGATTGGATAATGAAATCAGCTTTACAAACTTGTGGTTGATACGCATTTTACACGTGTTGAATTTGTTACGTTAAGCAAAAGGAATTATTTTTTAGGAAGTGACTCATTAGCTTCTAAAATTCTCTTAGAGGAGACAAACTATATGATAAGATTTCTAAATGAGAGAAGACGATAAGAGTTTTGATGATAAAGTCAGAAGCTGGGGGGACCTATGTATAGACTGCTGGGAGCAAAGCTGCTGTCCTGGGGGTGCAAACTGATAGGAAGGTTCAGAGGAGGGAGAGCACTGGTATTTGTTTGAAAGAGGGAGCGTTTGCTACAGATAGTATTTGATATCAGGGGATGAGGGATTGTTAGACATAATGGAAAATATTATGCAGGCCAATACTTATAGATCTTTTTCCTTAATTCAACTAATTTTTAAATCCCATTTTCTTTCTAGTCTTGCCTTGCTGTCCTTTTTTTCTAGTCAAAAAAAAAAAAAAGTCATGCCTCATTAATCACAAATAAAATAACCCAACTTGTTAATTAACAGTCAATACCTAATGTGGTTTAGTAAGCTTGTGATTACTATACTTTGCATTTTTTGATTTGTTTGTTGAAACTATCGGATTCTGAGCATCTAACTTCAGTGTTCAAAGCACTTTTTATAATAGAGATATGAGGAACATTATAATTTATATCCAGTTTAATTTATATCGTCTTTGACATCAGAGGAAAGGATTTCATGTGGATGCCACCTTTCCCTTCATACCTTTTAAATTCTCATTGAGGAATTCTAATAGCTATCATTAACAACTAGAGAAGAAAAGATTTTTTAACAGTTTTATATAAGGGACATAAGATTTCTCATAAATGAAAGTTATAAGCCACTTAAGATTGTGGCTCTTTATCCCTCAAATCTCTTACTTGACTAGTTCAGAGAAAACCCTTTTTTTCTTTGGTCACTCACTACTTAGCACGTATTTTCTTTTCATCATGCCAGTCAACACTTCTTGCTCTTACTGGAACCTCCCACGTGAAGTCATCTCTTAACTTGCTGCTTTGGAATGTCATAAATATATGCTACTACAGATCAGTCTTCACTAGACCCATTCCAATGCCAGGCAAACTTTTTTGTTGGTTATTAAGGAAAGGAAGAAGGCCCACACTCCCTGCAAACAATCTTGCAACAATGTAGAAGTTGCACTGAGGGTAGTTTCAGCTCCCCATGCTTGTAGTTACAAGTTACAGGAAGTGGCCCTGTTGAGAGAGAAATGTCTAGTATATATGGTTAGAAATTTAAATGCCCTTTCCTATAGAATCATTGTACGTAGTGATTATTTTAGTACTGTTCTTCAGATACACCCTGTACTATTTTTGTGACCTGGTTTAGGAATATATTTTCCAGTAATAACATTGTTTCTCGGTACCACAGAACTGATTTAGCAGTCCATTTAAATTGAGTAGTACTTATACTTCTATTTTCTCAACTCTTGTCATTCTTTCTCCCCCTAAGAAGTTTTCATCTTTTGCCTATTTGGTTTGAAATTTATTGTCCTGGATGCATAATTAAAAGTTTTTAATATTGTTTATTATATAATACTGTATGTACATTTCTTATAGTCTGTAGATGGCCTTAATTTAAATTTGTCACAGACTGTTATGTGATAATTATGCCATTATGTTTCATACTTTAAACTTATGAGGAATTCTCATTATTAAACAAATGAAAAAATATAGGCACATTGATGCCTTAGAATTCCTAGTATAAAAGGGACCGAGGGGCTCTGAGAATTGTTCTTTTCAGATTTCTAAGGTGGTAGAGAATTTGATGGATGTTCCCTTCACTGGATATATATAGAAATAAGGGCTGAGTGGTTTTTCATTTGCTGTCAGCAAAAAAAACCCAATTCATTAAAAGGATATTGGGGGAAAAACTCAGTACATATAACTAATAGACACTATTTTTGCTAATAGTTTTTTTTTTTTTTTGCTAATAGTTTGCTAATTATATACCAAGAAGAATTTGCTTTTGTTTAACAGTCTTAAATAAATAACAATGAAAGAGAATCTGATAGAGAACATAGATGAGTTGGAACAAACACATCACAGTGACTGGGGGGAAAACTTACTACTGTCTCTGTTAGTGAACCTTCAAGTAAAGAACATAATAAAGTAAAAAAGGATATTAGATAGCTCAAAGACTTCAAAAAATCTAGTGAGCCAGGCTTGGGAGACAGGAGTAAGGTCAAAAATCCTGTTGCAGAGTCCTGCAAATCAAGAGAAGATAGGAGAAGAAGGTGATCAACAGCATTTAATACTCTTGAGAGGTCAAATAAGAGAAGGATTGGGATTTATTTATAAGCTTAAGCAACAAGTTAGGACATCAGGGAATTTAGGATGAACAAGTTCAGTTCAGTAATGGAAGCAGCTGCCAATTTCCAGAGGAAATTGGTGGTAGGGAAGCAAGTTAGCAAATGTAGGCAGATACCTCTTAGGAAATAGCTGGGGGGGGGGAGGGGGGGTTGGGAGGGAGGGGGAGAGAGAGAGAGGGAGACACCTGTGTCTGGAGAGGAAGTAGTTTTATGCAGTTTCTTTTAAAAATGGAGTAATTTGGGGGGCCTGGGTGGCTCAGTCGGTTGAACGTCCAACTTCAGCTCAGGTCATGATCTCGCGGTTCGTAAGTTTGAGCCCCATGTTGGGCTCTGTGCTAAAAGCTCAGGGCCTGGAGCCTGCTTTGGATTCTGTGTCTCCCTCTTTCTCTGCTCCTCCCCTGTTCTCACTCTGTCTCTCTCTCAAAAATAAATAAAGATTAAAATAAATAAATAAATAAATAAATAAATATGGAGTAATTTGAGCTTGCTTCAATTTTTTTTTTAATGTTTTTATTTATTTATGAGAGAGACAGAGACAGAATGCAAGTGGGTTAGGGGCAGAGAGAGAGGGAGACACAGAATCCAAAGCAGGCTCCAGGCTCTGAGCTGTCAGCACACAGCCCAACGCGGGGCTCGAACTCACGAGCTGTGCGATCATGACCTGAGCCGAAGTCGGCCACTCAACCGACTGAGCCACCCAGGCGCCCCGAGCTTGCTTCAATGTTAATGGTAGGGAAGTGTCAGTTTAGAGGAAGAGGCTGAAGAGGGAGGAAAGCAGCAGAGCGGTGGGGCACTGATTTTGCCAGTTCTTTATGTAGGATAAATTTCTGGAAGGAGAATCCAGAAACAGAAATCCAGTTAGTACAGTAGATTACGTGAAAAGTAATGCAAGTTTGTACTAAGATTGTCTCAGTGAGAAATGGGAGGGAATATATGCAAGATGAATTGAAGGGATATGGGCAGAGTCAGAAATCAGTATGATTGGGAGAATGTTAGTTTCATTGATAGTAATGTTTAACAAAGATTTTAAAACATACATTTGATATAAAGATAATTTGTATTTTGTATATACTGTAGTGAATTTTGAGAAACCTGTAGGATTTCCAGAAGATGGCCAAAGAAAACCAACAAATTAAAAATTTAGGACTTATTCTTAGAGCAGAGCTTGTGTGTGGTAGAAAGATTGATACGATCTCCTGTGTGGAGATCATAGTTGTAGCCATCCACGAGAGAGATTGTGCTGAAAAATCCTCAGTTCCTTTGGTTAGCTATTTGTTCAAAAATACTAAGAATATAATATATGCAATCAGTGTATCCATTATATTTTTCTGTGTGGATTAAGGTTTGCATGTTTTAAGCTTTAGGCTCATTTGGGAATAACAGGTTAAATGTACTGTGCTTGTCAAATTCCAACAAAGTAAATGTAAAGTGTTCAAAGTAGCAGATATATATTGCTCTTCTGCACTGTATTTCAGTCTTGAATATTTACTTTTTAAAGTCAAGAATACTTTGTGTTACTATGTTGATACTTAAATAGGCAACTCACTTCAGTCGCAACTCTGAGTTATCAGTTCTTAAAGAAAGGTCATTGGATTAATATTACATTTTGAATCGTTTAGGTTGTGCATTTGATTTCAAAACTATGAACTCAAAGCCTCAAGATAGTTTATTTGTTGTTTATTTGTACATTTACTTATTTATGGCGAGGGTGATGGCAAATGGAAACAGTGATATGGATTTTACCCTCCACACCCCCAAAAAGTAGCTTACAAAGTCATGTTTAACTTGACATGTAAGAATTACTGAGTCTTCTTTACTTATGTATGACATGAACTCAAAATAAGTTAAAATCCCTTAAATTACTATATGTGAACATACATTTAACTATTTCTTCCAAGAATGTATATTTGGACAAAAGCCAGAACTTTGTTTTCACTCTGCATTTAAGGAAATAGCTATGATAAACAGAAAATATTAATCTGTGCTCTCTTTTCTTTTCAAATAGAAAAGCCTCCTAATAAAAGCAGTATGAGGATAGTAGTGGATTCTGAATCAAGGAAAAGAACCATTGGTTCCGGGGAGCCTGGAGCGCCTACAAAGAAGACCTGGTTTGATAAGTAAGCTGGCAGGGAAAATTGAGGAATTTTATTATGCAGTGATTTTTAGAATACTGGAATATTATTATGACAGTATAGTATTCTCTTTTAAAATGACTCTCTGTAACTTTGTTCTATAGGCGATGCCACACTAGTGTGTACATTGGTTTCCAAAAGTTTTTAAGTTAATTGGCACTTGGGAGGCATTTTCAAATGGAATTGGTGTGGTAGTTGAGGACACAGTTTTTCCTCTTTCTGTCATCCTGCATCTCCCCAAAAAACACCACTTCACTTAGAGATGTCACTGAAAACTACCTATATAAAGGATAGTCATGAGCCCATTAAGGAAGGAGGTTGGGTCTGGTTTGGGAGGAGGCTTTAGCATGTAGGCCAGTCCTGTTAAGAGCTAGAAAGTGATCTTTTGGGGAGCAGGGGAGGCTGGATAGACACAAATTGTCAGGGAAGGGCTTCAGAGAAAGAGGTAAGGAATCTGAATTTTGGGGTGCGTGTGATGATTCTCTTATGAATATTTGCAAGTTAAAGGAAAGGATCACACTTCATACTTTAATATCATTTAATAATGGCTAATACCTAGTTCTGGCTCTGCCTGTAATTCTGTGATTTAAGGCAAGCAGTGTAACTTCCCTGGGCCACAGTTTTGTCCTTTATTCAATAGTCAAATTTATGGGCTATAGTTTTGACATTTTTTCTGAGTTGGAAAGTGGTTGAAACAGTCATTTCTTGTTTTTAATCAGTGTTTTAGAATAGGATACATTTCAGTAAGCTAGCTTTTGCAGAAGTACAACAAAAATTATATATGCAAATTTATTGAAAGAGGGTGCTGGATCTTTCCTGCTAAGAATTTTAAGTAGGAATGGATTTAAAGTGGAACATGATAAATGACAAGAACCCTTCTCATTTGGCATCTATGAAAGATACATATACTACTAATGGAAATTTCAGTTTTTGGAAGAAATTTGAATTTTCTTTATCAACCAGTAATTTCAGTTTTGAAAAAAAAATTAAGCTTAAGTTGTAAAACCTCATTAATCTGTACTTGATAGGGGTCACGATTTACAAATGAATGTATTAATCAGCTTGATTTTTGTTACAGGCCAAATTTTAATAGAACAAACAGCCCAGGCTTCCAGAAAAAGGTTCAGTTTGGAAATGAAAATACCAAACTTGAACTTAGAAAAGTTCCTCCAGAATTAAATAATATCAGCAAACTTAATGAACATTTTAGTCGATTTGGAACCTTGGTTAACTTACAGGTAAGAGCTATAAAGTAATTTTGTGGTTTTTGCTTATTTTAGGAGGAAACTTAATACAGTAGAAGAATACTTTTATAAAGGAATATGGAAAATTTGCTTATGTTCTAAATTTGGAAAATTGGAAATGAAATGAAACTATATTTTTGAAATATTGTGTGATTTTGAGTAAGTTTTTTTTACTTTCAAAAAGCAGGAGTTTGATCACATTTTATGTACTGTTTACCTGATAGAAGTTATCATAGAATTATAAAAACTTTAAATCGTCAAACTAGGAAAATCTAGTCTTTATAGTAGTGTTCATTTCCTTAGTTTCTCCACATTATTACTGCAGAAAGTTTCAGTCTGATTATTTTTGCTGCCTGTATGTGTTGGGAAGCATGTAACAGATACCTTTGGGGCCCAAATACCATGTAATCCATAATTAGTTTAAACATTTACTTTTTCCCCTATCACTTTTGAATGTCCTTCAAGATTAAATATCAATGTAATTTGTATTTGACTTCACCTAAAATCAGACCTTGGCTGGAGTGTATGTTAACTTGTAAGGTTATTCAGTATTAAGTTTACATTATTAGGTATACTGAAAGTGTTAAATAATGTAGGGCCTTTTTCTTCCCCCATTTTTGCCAGCTAAAATAATTCTTTCCATTAATCTGATGAAAATAAGAATAAATTTTAGTACAGCTGATGTTATTTGGAAAATTTTGCTTTCTTGACATTTAAATTTTTCTTTTTTTAGTGTTTATTCATTTTTGAGAGAGAGAGAGAGAGAGAGAGAGAGAGAGCATGAGCGGAGGAGGGGCAGAGTGAGGGAGACACAGAATCCGAAGCAGGCTCCAGGCTCTGAGTTGTCAGCACAGAGCCCAATGTGCGGGGCTTGAACCCACGAACCTCAAGATCATGACTTGAGTCGAAGTTGGACACTTAATCAACTGAGCCACCCAGGCGCCCCTCTTAACATTTAAAAAATAATATAAAAGTAACATGAAAAAAATGAATGCTTTCTTGGTATGGGGCAATAGAGATTTATATAGAATATAAAGAAAGTGTTTCTCCTTCAGCTGTGTGTCCTTCTCAGTTCCCCTTACCATATATCCCCATAATTACATTATTGACAATTTATCATGTATTATTTTAGATTTTTTTTGTATTTCTGTGTCTACTTATCATTCAATCAGTACATCAAAAACATATATATATTAAAAAATATATGATCTCACACTTTGTGAGTCTGAGCCCCAGCTCAGAGCGTGGAGCCTGCTTCGGATTCTGTGTCTCCCTCTCTCTGTGCCATGCTTTGTCTCTCAAAAATGAATAAATGTTCGGAAAAAAATTTTTTAATAAATAAAAAATATATAGGCCCGTGGTATACGTATTACCCTGTAATTATCTAATCTTGAATGTCTCTGAATATCTTTTTACAGCAATACAATTGTATCTCCCACATTTAGATCCAGACACAAAAAGTTTTCAGAAGATTCTTTTCCTTGTGCAATTTAACTGCCCTGGTAAAATTAAATTTAAGAAATTTTTCAAAGCTGAGGAGCAAAACACGGTCTCACTGTTGTTTCAGTTTGCATTTCCTCAGTTACTAGTGAGGTTAATATCTCATCTCTTTACTAGGCCTTTTGCTGTGTATGCATACGACCTGTATTATTATATGCAAAACATGTTTTTAAAAATCATTTAAAAATTAACTTTATTCTGATTAGGCCTATGGGTAAAATTGAAGTTTTAAATTCCAATAAATGTATGATTATTAACATGCTACCTAAAATCACCCTTGTAAAAGTAAATATTTATTGAATACTTACTATATATTCTCTGTTCTATATAAATTATTATTTGATTCTTAACACTACAGAGTGAGGTATTGTTATCCCATTTTTGAAGAGGAAACAGTCACAGGTTAAATAACTTGCTCATGGTCTCCCATGAACATAGCAGTCAAGGTTTGAATCATGCAATTTGATTTAGAGTCTGTGCTCTTAGTCCCTATTTTGTATTGCTTCACTACCAATGACTTGTGTACCACACTTTAGAAAACACTACTATTACTGAGAGAACAAGAAATTTGAAGTGAAAAGCCTTGGATCTGTTACCTGTTATTTGTATGGATCTGCAGACTCACATACTCTGAATCTCATTTTCTTTATGTGTAAAGTGTAATTGCTATTGTTATGTAAATCCCTTCCCCCCCCTTAAATTTTCTCACACTCTTGGAAATATTTTTTGACAGCTGCGAATATGGAAATTTTTACAAATGGATTTTTCTGTAATTTTTAGTTAGAGTCACCTCTTTCAAGGTAGTTTACTGGCTTCTCCTGACTCTGGATCTTGGCCTCATCACTCATTGATATAGGGATTATTTCTCAGTATTAATATTGGGGGTAAAAAATGAAACGTTTTGATTGCTTGTATATAACATTTGTGCAATGAGCGTTCTTTACAAAGTATTACATAGAGGAGGCTCTGGTTCTATTCTGAACAGTACTCAGTTTACCTTTCTTCTGGAGTGAAAGTAAACCATGGTAAATAATCTAGCTTTAAAGAAAGGGTAAACAAAGAATAGTACCGGGAAGGACCAGAATCTCATCTCTTGAGGAATTTTATTGGATGAAGCACTGGATTCATTTGTAATTCAGTGTTCTTCATATTTTAAATCTTAGGTTGCTTATAATGGGGATCCTGAAGGTGCCCTTATCCAATTTGCAACATATGAAGAAGCAAAGAAAGCAATATCAAGTACAGAAGCAGTACTAAACAATCGCTTTATTAAGGTTTATTGGCACAGAGAAGGAAGTACCCAGCAGTTACAAACTACTTCTCCAAAGGTAGGAGAGAGATTTGTGTGAAATTCAGTGCTTTCCTCAGAAAGCTCTTAGCATAGTGTTTAAGAACAGAGTTACTGCAGTCAGGTAGACTTGAGTTCAGATTCTGGCTCTTCCACTGCTGGCTGTAGAGACTAAAGGAAGTTACTTAATGTCTCCAACCTGTTCTCTCATTTTATTATGAAGTGAATTCCTAGTTTAGACAATTATAGGATGCTAAGTTAGAGAAAGGTCCCTGGTAGGCAGTAGACACTCAGTATATGGCAGCTATACATTTTCCAGAAACTCAGACTGTGTGTTCATCTTGGAAATCCTTCCCTTCCTCTCTCCCTCCTTCCTTCCCTCTTTCTGTTTTTCAGTCATTGAGCCAATCAGTCTGTAAAGTTAGATCAATTGCTTGTAGGAGAGTTTTATAGCAATTTGTTTCTCGATTTAACTTTCTCCTTTTCATTTAAAAGATACAAAAGATACAGCGAAGGGTAGATTTTTAATTTTTTTCCCCTACTTTACAAATAATTTATGCAAAGAAAAGCGTTTGTGGGTATGTGTGAAGGAATTTGGAAGACAGGTTTTGATTGTAAGCTGTGCTTTTAAAACTGTATCTGTGTGGGCAATTTAATAACAAACTAGCAAAAGTTACTTTCCAAGTTCATGAACTAATCCTCTTGGTTAACGTTTTTTTCTTGTTCTGAGGTAATGCAGCCCTTAGTCCAGCAGCCCATTTTGCCTGTTGTGAAGCAGTCAGTCAAAGAGCGGTTGGGTCCAGTACCTTCAAGTACTATTGAACCGGCAGAAGCCCAAAGTGCCAGTTCAGACCTTCCTCAGGTAAATGAAAAGTCTTAACATTGTGTCTGTCACATAGCAGGTTCTCAGTAAATTAGTTTCCCTTGTGATTTGAATTATAGTTAATTGTATATATTTCATACAGAAATATCATAGTCTGTACATATTTGAACTCCACCTATAAATTTTCTTTTTACCATTACCATAACATTTTCATATTCTACTTTTTCCTGTAGTATTCGAATTTTAAATTCCTCTCTCTCATTAATACTTATTTTTCTTTCACTTTGTGGAGGAGGTACTTTTCAAGCAAAACTGCCTGAAAAATGAAGTTCAGTGTAGTAAATCTTATTTTTCCTGTCATCTTTTACTTAACTAGAATTTTATTCCAGAGAAAATTGTACACCAAACTCAACCAAAAGCTTCTGGGAAGGGAAGGGATAAACCATCAAGTTTAAGCACGCTTTGATACTATCCTGTTTCCAGGTATATATGCAGCAGTCTCCGAACTTTGCATCACTTATTCCTGACTTTCAGATTTTCTTCTCCACATGTCATTCCCTTCCCCTCCCTTCCACACTTGAGTGGCAGTTTCTTGTTTCTACACCCTAAGCGTCTGAAACTTAGCTTTCTTTTGTCTCTAGATGTTTAAGCATTTGCTGTTTAGAGGTAGGATGTTGATAGGATGCCACTTCCTTAAAATAGTGTTCCTAGATAATTCCTGAAGCATGAGGTATTGAGATTCTATGAAAACATGCAGAATGGAAATTGATAAATTCTTAGTTACTAAAAAAAAAAAAAAAAAAAAAAAAAAACCCAGTCCTGTGATCTCAAATCATCACCAGATCCAGTATATTTGGCTACAAACCAAACATACTTTAGGAAAGAATGGCATTTACGTTTAAGCTCGAGAAGCAGTCATATATTTTAATTACTCATACTCACATCTAATATTTACAATGTTCAAACTTCCTACTTGTCAACATAGGATTCTAAGAATTTATGATTCTGTATTGATGGAGGGGGCTTTTAGTAAGTACCTTACTGCATCATTTTTTATGATTGAGTAATACTGCATACTGTTTGTTTTTCCATACACATTTTCTTTCTGTCACTTTGAAAATGGCCCAAGTTTTTGTCATTAACATCAAAATACTTAAAAGAGTCCGTATAAATTAGTAGAATCAGAATGTTCAAAATCCCAACAGACCTATATGTTTGGGGAAACACTGAATATGTCCATTTTAATTTTTTTAGAATGTAACTAAATTATCTGTGAAGGACAGGTTGGGTTTTGTATCAAAGCCATCTGTTTCAGCAACTGAAAAGGTAAGAAGAATAGCATGATGTGTTTGTCTTGGCTTCGTAAATGTTTTCAGGTGGCATCTTAAGTTTTTAATTTTTTTCATAGTTCCAAACTCTTGCTTCTTAATAGTATCTGTACCTCTTACTCCTACCCTTTTGCTTTTCATTTGCTGAAAAAGAAAACTATTTGCCCGCCTTTGTTTACTTTTTGCATTAGCATTTTAATATCTGCCTTTCAGTATGTGTCCATGTGCTTCCTTCTTTTTGTTTTTTCTTTTTATTTACTATATTTTCTTTAGAAATATTGTGCATTTTGATTTGAAAACTCTGGCAGCCTAATAGAAAAGGCCACAAAGTAGGAATTTACCTGAGTTTGAGTTTCTGGCTCTTCACATACTAACAGCATGAGATTGGGCAGTGCTCCTAACCTTTCTGATTCTTCTTCCTCATTGGTAAAATGATGATTGTAATATTTGTCTTGCTCATGGGGTTTGTGAGGATTAAATAAAATGATTGATTTAAAAGTATTTAACTGGACAGGATGATGTAAATGCAAGTTTTTTATTTATTACTAACAGCTATTGTGCATAGCCTGACAGTTTGTCATTTCTTTTTTTAAATGAGGATATAAACACTGATTAAATTAAGACTATTTATGTACCTAACAGTTCGGTGTAGATGTGTTGTTATTGTTTTGTTTTTGTTTTTTGTTTTTTTTTCTATTTAGGTATGAGTGAATGCTTTTGTTCTTTAGTCTTATTTGAGGTATGTGGAATAGAATTAGGTAGTCTTTCTCATTTCTATGTCCTCACCTTAAAAGGAAGGTAAGGCTCAGATAGATACATTAGGAATTTTGAGGCAGGACTGGAATGTGGGTCTCCTATTTCACATCCGTGGCTCTTTCCATTATTAAGATTATGTAGGAAGTTGACTTCATGTGTCCATAGACCAGCATCCCATGAGATGGCTGACTTTCTTTCTCCACTGGTTCTTCAGTGTATTCTTTTCCTTATTTACCATGTTAAACTAAGGCAATTGTAGAAATTTGAATCTGAATCTAATTCTGTATATCCGATTTTCATCTTGGGCACCTCAGCAATACTTCAGGCATGATGTGCCTGAAATGACCATTTCCCACATAAATGAATTTCTGGTACCCCAACCTGTGGAAGTTACATCAGCATTTTCTAAGTTGTACTGTCTCAAAAGCCCAAGAGTCATTCACTTGTGTTTGTCACCCACTTCTCTTTTTCTGCCACCCTCAGTTTCCAGCCTTTAGCTGTGGTGTCCTAGCTGCATGTTCCTCCTGTACTTTCTACTACCACCATCCTGCTCGGAGACTCACTTCAGTGTTAACTCTTGCAGAAACTTTCATTTCCCCGGCTAAATAACTGCTTGATTTATACTTCATCAGACCCCAGTTATTCTGGCGCAGTTACCTCTGCTCTAGTCCTTCCTTTCTACCTTAATGCTCCCTTTTCTGCTCATTGTTTCTCAGTCTTGCCTGCCTTTTTTTCCTTTTTTTGGTGGTGATTTTCCTGGATTGCATTTTCCTCTTAAGTGGATTCACATCATTCTTTTAAAGATTGAAAATCTCTTTATTCTATGAAGTCTTCAATTTTTTTCCATATCATGCCTCCTTATTTCTGTGAATTTGTCCATGTATTAATCTATTGTACTGAATTTAGCTGTATCTAAATATTTACTTTGGTTAGGTTTATTTTCCTTGATAATAAGTAACTAAGGAATAAAGAAAATAAAGTCTGTTATACTTTGTGTAGTACTGAGCAATTCTGGAGAGGCCTAAAAACCTTATGCTTAACATCTGTTTATGTTAAGATTTCAACTCTGAAGTTGATGTGTACTTATTACAGGTTTTACAGAATCTTTCTGGTATGTTTGCATCTGCTTTTGTTTTTTTAAATGTGTTTTGTATAGCTTTAGGATAAAAGGGATATAAACTTGGAATCAATAGTACACATTTACTAATATAGATACCAAAAACTAAATTTGTGAAAAATCGCTAATAGTAGTGGGCTGTTTGTGAAAAAGAATTATTTAGGAAATACTGTAAAGACTCTTTTGAGGAAAGCCATAATGTACAAATGTGTAACTTTCAGTCATCTTCAGGGAACCCGTTTATAGAATAGCGTTTTGTTTTTGCTTATTCTTGGTTGTTCCTGTTCCCCAAGTCTATAGGGGTTTTCTCTGAAGAATCCTTAGAGGTTAGTATTTCAGAGAAGTCTTAGGAAGGTTAGAAGAGTTTCCTGTCATCAAATATTGTTTAAATTCTTTTTTTATTCTTCTTAATTGAAGGCTGGGTAGTACTCAAAGCTAGTATTTATACAGTATTTCTGTCGTTATTAAACCAAAGAAGTACACATATACACAGATTTTCCCCTTTCTATGAACAACACTAAGTAAACCCTTGAGTGATTCTTTATTCTAGAATTCCATTTTTGTGAGAGGGTTGAGAGAGGAAACTTAAAACCTAATTGATAACTGTTAAATCTTAAGGTATTGCAGTAGCTGTTAAATAGGTATTATTTGGAAAGAGTGATCAGTGAAATGATGTTTGAGTACCTGTCAAGAGATAGAGCAATTTATCAAGAATAAGGTGGCACTTGTGTGTATCCCATCCTGGTTAGTCTAGAAAAAAGACTTCTTAGACTGTCCAGATTATCTCCCAAAGCTCTTCTAAAGACTAAGAAGCAAGTGATTAATCACTTGAATATTTAATGTTTGTATGTCAGACCAGTTTTAGGTGTATCAGACTTTTGTGATACAGGATGTTGTTGTTCCTTAGCAGTACTTTTTTTGTTGTTGTTGTTGCAATCTGAAAATATATCTTGGTCTCTGTGTTATGACATGTTAACATATGTACTATGGAACCTTTGAAAGGGAAATTGTGTGGTATTCTGAAGGAACATTGCATGTCTCTTGGAGACTTCAGCTGTTTAATTAGCAGCTGACAGTCTATATGATCCTGCACAAGTCTTACCCTCTGTTTCATGAGCTATAAAATGCAGTCATCTAAGTGACCCTTTGATTTTTTTAATTTGCATTTGTTGTATAATTTTGCTGTTGTAAATATAAAGGCTAAGGGAATGTATGATCATTTCCTACTTTTGATTTTTTTTTTTTTAATTTTTAACATTTATTCACCTTTGAGAGACAGAGAGTGAGCAGGGGAATGGCAGAGAGAGACACAGAATCAGAAGTAGGCTCCAGGCTCTGAGCTGTCAGCACAGAGCCCGACGAGGGGCTTGAACCCATGAACCGTGGGACCATGACCTGAGCTGAAGTCGGACGCTTACCCGACTGAGCCACCCAGGTGCCCCTGATTTTTTTTTTTTAATGCATTAACCTCTCTCAGGATTATTACCTAGATTATTTAGTTAGAATTATTACGATTATTTTTCTTATGGAGAAATAGGATTTCTATAAAATTATTTGCTATGCTGGATTTATTGGAAATCAAGCTGTTGCAGCAGCAATTGATTACTGACTACACATTTTTTTCTTTGACATTAAAATGTTTTTTGTAAGCTCTTTAATCCCTTTGTCTCTTAAGCTGCTTATATTCTTGGGGGAAAAACTTGTTAATCCCTGAAAATATTTTATAAATGTAACTTTATTTTTTAAATATTTTTTTGATGTTTATTTTTGAGAGAGGGAGACAGAGTGTGTTCAGGGGAGGGGCAAAGAGAGAGGGAGACACAGAATCTGAAGCAGGCCACAGGCTCCGAGCTTTCAGTACAGACCTGACCCGGGGCTTGAACCCACGAATCATGAGATCATGACCTCAGCCGAAATCGGACGCTCAACCAACTGAGCCATCCAGGCGCCCCTTATAAATGTAACTTTAAAGTAAAATGCTATTCTCGTTAGAATTCCCAATTAAGGTTGGTTTTTGCTATAGAAAAAAACACATCAGTTTGCTGCTTTATGAGAATATCATATTAATGTTTAGATTTGTTAAAATAATTTACTTATAATAAAAGTTGACCATACAATAATTGTATTAATAAGCTATATACACATAACTCCTCACATATTCTCTTTTTATTACATTTAAACAAGGCATTTCTGCTGTAGAAACCTGTTAGAGCTAGCTTAGTTTGATTGTCACAGTGAACCATAGTAATTGTTCCTTTTATATTTGATTCCAACTTGGACATTAGTTATTAAAAAAATAACACTGATGACTTTAATATATAAGTCTTCTATTTTTAGTAATTTTTACAAAACACTTTTTTTTCCCTTCCACTCTTATCCATGAGAAAAATCTGTTTTTCTCTTTCTTTACAAGTACTAATGGTAGTTATGGCTGGTAATATTTTACATTGGAAATAAGATAAAGAGGTATTAATGGATTTCAACTTCTTTCTTATTAGGGAATTGTTTTTTGTCTTGAAGTAAGAGGTATGAGTGATGTACATTTTAATAACGAAGCATATACTTTTCAGCTCACCTTTTGAATTCAACAGACCTTTGACACCAACCCTGACAAATATATTACAAGGAAGGAAAATTACAAGCCAATAGCTCATGAATGTAGACATAAAAATCCTAAGCTAAATATTACCAAATGTTTAGTGATATGAAAAAAGATAATACATCCTGGCCAGGTAGGATTTATTCCAGAAATGCAAGTTTGAATTAACATTTGAAAATTGGTTTAATTCACCTAGCGGGGAGAAGGGTGGGAAGAACCTCTTATGATTATTTCAGTAGAAAAAGCATATGATAAAATTTATTAGTCATAATAAACAATGTGCAAAGTAGGAATAGAAGGAAACTTCCTTAATTTTATCTACTAACATACTGAATGGTGAATTATTGGATACTTTTCCTCTTGAGATCAGGAACGAGAAAGGATATCCATTCTCCACTTTATTCAGTAGAGGTGGGGCCTAACCAGTTCAGTAAGGCAAGAAAATGAAATAAACAGTATAAAGGTGGCAAAAGAAGAAACAAAATTATATTTACTCACAGATGACATGATAGTATATGTGAAAAATCCAAAAGAATTTACAAATCTTTGGAATTCACAGGTGAATGCAGCAAGTTCAATATATAAAAATATAGCACATGAAGAAACTCATTTGGAAAATAGAGACAGTGTGGTTGTTTGAAAGGCCACAGCCTATGCTTTGACTTTGTTCTTCGGAATTGCAGCATCTTCTTTTCTGTTGGATTTGTTACTTCATTCCACTGGTTTCATTTTTAACAGATTTTCTTCTCTTTTATCACAACTCTGTTCTTTTGAAAATACAGATGTCCCTTGCTATTCATACTCTTACTTTCTAAACTCTGGAATCAAATAGATTCAAATACTGAGCAGTATTTGGATTCATATAGTTCATTGTTTCTAAGACATTTTGCTTTCACTTTTTAACACTTGAATATCTTACGGTATTGGTGCTCATGGTTATAATTGGCACCCTTTTTGTCTTTAATAGCGGTTTATTATCATAATGTGTTTCATAGTGATGTCTTGAGCTCAATGAAATATGTTAGCTGATGTTCTGTTTGTACAGAAGGAAGTTTCTAGATAAAACAAGGAAGTGGGATACTTTTAAAGGAGGCTTGTCATATATTTTTATTTACTTTGAATCACCACTTCTTACTTAGCCTGATATTAGTTAATAAGTATACTTTGAAAAAGGAGTATACTGAAATTAAGGAATGCTGAATTAAACAGATTGCATTACATGGGTTTCTTTACTTCAGGCTCTCTCACAACTTTTATGGTAATAGACATTTTGAAACTAGAAGATAGGGTTATGATATTTGTTACTTATTTGTTACTTCCAACTTATTTGAGTATAGAAATCTTTTTGGTCACAACTTTTCAACTTGTCTTGGAACCCTCGTGAAGAAAAGTTTAGGAGACACTCAAACTCTGTCTTTAGCATATAATGTTGTGTTTCTCTCTTTATGAATTTACTGTCTAATCCTTGTACAATCCTGCAGTTTAACATTGTGTAGTATGGTAAGGTAGCATGGAAGAAATTTGCCTCTAGTGTTACAGAGAACAGTGACTGAAGTCAGACTGCAAAGTAACTCTAGATTTACTCCATATTTTACTGAATGCAACAATTTCATTATTTGTTAGTGATGTCAGGGTATTACTTTTCATTATATAAGAAAATTACCAGATTTGATATATGTGAAGTATTATAAAGAACTTTTATTTTTAAACATCATCTGCCTTGCATGCAACCAGTATAATAGTATTCTAAGCTTTTTTTTTTTTTTTTAAGTTTATTTATTTTGAGGGGAGGGGGCGGAGAGAACAAGGTATGGGGGCAGAGAGAGAAAGGGGGAGAGAGAGAACCCCAAGCAGGTTCCACACTGCCTGCAGAGTCTGATGCAGGGCTCAAACTCATAACTGTGAGATCATGACCTGAGCCAAAATCAGGAGTTGGTCACTGAGCCACCCAGGCACCCCAACAGTATTCTAGATTTCTGTTTCACATGGAGGCTAAAACATTCTTGAATACTTAGAACAGTGATGAATTGCCTATTCTTTGTGATGTTCCCTAGTCTAACTGTATGATAGATGATTAGAAAATAGTGTCTGCTTGTTACTTCTCTAATAGACCTGGATGTTTACATTTTACTAGCTAAAATGGTGGGCTCTTTTTCTCATTGATAATCTTGTTTGTGTAGTTCCTTTAACCTCTTTTAGGTCATGAGCTCCCTTAACTCTTTGGAAACTTCTTTTCCTCTGGAAAGTTACACTGTTCACACATATGGTTCCATGTTTAGTTTTTATAACATTCATGGATTTCCCTTAAGGGATCTCTAAACTCCTAAGAACCAGTAACTAACCACTCCATTGAACCTACAACTTTTTGCTTTTGAAGGATAAAAAAGGTAGCCTGTACAGTTTATTTTCTTGAGTTGACCCTTGTGTAGAAAAGATTGTCCATCCTGATCTATCATCATTTCAGTTTAATTTGGTGCAGAAGTGTTCATTGAGTATTGACTACGTGCCCTGGCACTGTTTTAGGCACTGAAGATAGAGTGATAAACCAAGCCAAACATCCCTACCCTCATGGAATGAATTTTTGAATTTGTAAGGACGTTAGATGCCATCAACTTAAACATTCTCATTTTAGAGATGAGCAAGCTGAGGCCCCAAAAAAGTGCCTAAAGTTAACCAGGGTCTCATAATTATTGGTAATAAGGTTTAGGTACTAGAAAAAGCACAAAGAGGAGAAAAACATGGTTTTGTAGACAGGGAGAGAGACACATAAATTAATATACCATCAGATGATTTTTATTAAATATTTGAGTAACTGTAGGAATAAAATTTCATGGAAGGATCTGGGTAGAAGAAATAAATGATTAGGGCTTTGTGACTATATCACGTCAGTGTTTTTTTCTTGATTTGAAGTTTTTGTATGTTCTTTTTTTTCTATAGGTATATTCTGTTAATTTTTTTATTTTATAGTTTAAGCCTCATTCATACCCTTCCTTTCAAATCACTAAATGTGCTTTAGTTATTTTATGTATATAATACATTTATTTCAATGTACTGAATTTTGACAAAAGTGTTTTAAAATTGAGTTTTATAGAAAACAAGATAGGTAATCATGAATGCTTGGTACATTTTTTAAGAAACTGAATTTGTATTGGTAGGTGTTGTCTACATCTACTGGCCTAACTAAAACAGTATATAATCCAGCTGCTTTGAAGGCTGCACAGAAAACCTTACTTGTTTCCACCTCTGCAGTTGATAATAATGAAGCACAGAAAAAAAAACAGGTAAATACAGTTAGCAGTGTACAAAATTTGCATGTAGGAAAGCTTTTCTGTCTGTGTGTGTGTGTGTGTGTGTATTTTTTTTTAAGGCTTATCACAAAATAGAGCTAAAAGAAAAGTGTATGTTGGCTGCCACTGAACCTTTATTTTTCATTGTATAGCAGTAAATATTAATTTGGGAAGGGGGACAAAAGGTTCTCTTGATTGGTCTTAGAAACTTACATACATAGTTAACTTTTGCATACCAAAACTTTGCATTTAATTGTTATTGCCAAGCTTCTGCATCCACAACCATTTGTCTCCTCTGGAATATCTGTTTATCAGAACAATAAACAGTAAGTATACTAGTGATATTTTGATATCTTTCTCTAGGAGGCACTGAAACTTCAGCAGGATGTAAGGAAAAGGAAACAAGAAATTTTAGAAAAGCACATTGAAACACAGAAGGTAAAATATTTAAGCTAGATTTGGCAAAATATAGATGGTATAATTTTAAGTAAATTTAATCTCACACTATATAGTTACTTTTAAGAAACTTTAAATTGATAAGGGTAACACTGAAATGTATATAAATGATAATGTGTATGTCAGTTGATTAATGTGTATTGGGGATGAAGAGCATACATTAAATGGTGAAGTGGGGATTATATTGGTTTAAAGAAACTGTGGTGGCCGGCGAAGTAGAAATAAGGAATGTTTATCCAGATACGCTGCTGCACAGTAGTTTGTCAACAGATAGTGAATTGGAAACTTTTTCTCAGTGTTGAGATATGTACCTTTCTTTAATTTTCTTGGGATCCTCTACTTTTGTGTTGTCCAGTGGGGTAGTAATAGCTACAACCAACTTTTGAGAACTTGAAATGTTCCAAGTTCAAACTGATATGTGCTGTAAGTATATAAAATATAGGGGCGCCTGGGTGGCCCAGTCAGTTGAGCGTCCGACTTTGGCTCAGGTCGTGATCTCACGGTTCGTGGGTTTGAGCCCCGCATTGGGCTCTGTGCTGACAGCTCAGAGCCTGGAGCCTGTTTCAAATTCTGTGTCTCCCTCTCTCTCTGCCCCTCCCCTGTTCATTCTCTGTCTCTCTCTGTCTCAAAAATAAATAAACATTAAAAAAATTTAAAAAAAAAAAAAATACATACCAGATTTCAAAGACATAATACAAAGAAGAAAAGTAAAATGTCTCAATAATTTTTGTTGAAGCTTATAACATTTTAGATATACTGAGTTTAATACAGTATTAATTAACTTTACTGGTTGGGTGTTTTTTGTTTTATGTTTTTTTATCTTTTTAATGTGGCTGCTAGAAAATGTAAAATTACTTATGTGGCTTACAGTATTTCTTTTGTACATTGTTGCTCTAGGTTATGACATTTAATTAGTGCCAGTTCCTGATTATGTCTCGTAATAAAGGTTATGGCATCTCAAAATATTAAAAACACAGAAACTTTTTACATATTGGCTTAAAATGTATCTTTTCTAATTTAAATTTGGGTATACAGTACTTGATAAAGAAATCACAGTACTTGACACCAAAACCTGCAGCTACCTTGACTCATAAAACCTATAATATGTGGTATCTTTCACCCCATAGTACCTTGTTTATCTTTTGTTTCCTGTCCACGTTGGCGATACCATTTATACGTTAGCCAGTTCCTATTCCCTGTGACAAAGAAAGTAATTAATTGTTTTAAGATCTCATTATGTGAAGGGAACCATAAAACTTCTGTGCGTCTCTCTGGGTTGTAGACTACATTTGGAGTGGGAATACTTAGAGACCATAATACCCACAAATACATTAGAAAGTAAAAGTATTACTTTTTGAAGTATTGCTTCAAATTGACAGCTTTTCAGTTGAATTTCTTAAGGTTGTATTCTTTGAACTTACATTCTGAGAGACAAGTGGCAATATAATTCTTCACAAAATGTTCCAAGATTAAGGTTTGAGTTGAGATAGCATCACCAAATCTGTTCTGCTGTCTTAGTGGTTGTAAGCCTTGCCATGAATATGTAAACTAAAACTAGTAGTTACTTATTTTTATATTTATTTTGCTATGTTTACTTTGTGTATCTTAGTTTTTCACTTTTTAAAAATTTGGCAGATGTTAATTTCAAAACTAGAGAAAAACAAAGCAATGAAGTCTGAAGATAAAGCAGAAATAATGAAAACCTTAGAAGTTTTGACAAAAAATATTACCAAGTTGAAAGATGAGGTCAAAGCTGCTTCTCCTGGACGTTGTCTTCCAAAGAGTATAAAAACCAAGACTCAGGTATTTTAATTTATGTTGTTATTCATATTACTACTTACTGAAAACATTACAGTGCTGCATTGTTTAACATTGTTTTCCTTTTAGGTAATAACCTTTGCTTAAAATCTGACTATTACATGCTAACGTTTTTCCCTCCATTAATTAATAGTAAATATATACAAACAAAACTCTATTCATCTTTTAAACTTTTTAGATTTCAGTTGGAAAAGTCCATAATTAGAATATTTATGGATAATAATAATAATAATAATTAAAAAGATATCTTGAGGGCAAAGTGATACAGGTACTTGAATGCTTGATGAATACTTGACTGAAGAGTTTGAACTTTGTAAGTTCATAGTCTAAAAGGTTAATAAACAAAAGTAACATTTTAACAGCATTATATAGAATTGATTAAAAGGAGGGAAATTTAGATAGATCAATCCATTAGATATAAATAAGGAAGGAAGATAATTTCACCTGATAAGTGATTTTTTAAAAACTTCAGAGTTATATAGTATTTATATTTGGTGTTGTGTGTATGTACATACATGTGTAGAATCATGAGTTCATATTGATATTTCTGATTCTAATCCAACACCTCAGGGTTCTTTTCCTCCTTATTCCATATTTTATCTTCGTGTTCCGTTCCCATAATGACAACTTGCTTCCCACTAACACCAGTACGGTACTCATTTGCACAGTCATTTAATACATTCCAAATAGTTCCAGAATTGCTACAAGAAGCCCACTTCCAACGACTAAGTAAAAGATTCAAAATTTATTTGTATTCTTTAAAAGTTCACTGTATATTCGACTAAGGATATAGAGTCAGAACTGTGGCCTAGGATTACTTTTTTTGTTTGTTTCTGCGGTTATGTTATCAATTTGGTAAAGTTAGGTGTATTTCTAGTGATAGTCTGTTTTGAACCCCTTCCCTTCATTCTTGCTGATTTAATATTATTTTGAATAAATAAAACATAAACATGATTGAAAAGTTAAACTATATAAAAAGGTATATATAGAAGACCGTTTCCCTTTGATTCCTGCCACTCTGTTCCCATTCTTCCCTCCCTCTTGGCGTGTATGTATTCTTTCCTACATAAAAGCATACTGTATAGCGCTCATTAACACTTTGGGTTTTTTTGTTTTTCTTTTCCCAGTTATTTCCTGAAAATTAGTTCATATGAGTCCATAGAAACCTCACTTTGGCTTCTGTACGGAAAATGAATTATAGGGAAATCAGCGGAAGTAGGAACAAATTAGGAAGCTATTGTAGGAGTGTAGACCAGACATGATTGATGGCTTGGACTAGGGCTGTAGGACTGGATGGAGATAGAGAAGGAATGTATGGATTAAATGGGAATGTATAAAAGTTCTTCGTAAAAAAAAAAAAAAATATATATATATATATATATATATGTGTATATATATATACACATATATATATAAAAATACAGAAACTATTATATATATAAGTAATATATATATTAAACATTTTTTATTAAACATTTTATAAATGTAGGATATGAATTATTGTCATTTAAATTATTAATTACCATTTTCTAGATGCAGAAAGAATTGCTTGATACGGAACTGGATTTATATAAGAAGATGCAAGCTGGAGAAGAAGTCACTGAACTTAGGAGAAAGTATACAGAATTACAGCTGGAAGTACGTTTCACCACAACTACCCAGTATGCTAAAGATGAACAGATGTAGTAGGCATGGTGGTCAATTTGAAAATGTATCCCCTCATCCTAATCAGTAATTGTTGGTAGTCTCTGACAAATACAGGAAAGAGAGAAGAAGTTAGCAAATGTTTCAGACCTGGTAGATAAAATCGTTCATTTAATGAGGGGTGGCAGCAGTTCTACCTCTACACCCAAGTACCTCTACTTCTAGTAAGTTTGGTTCCTTTCTAGCTCTCCTCCCTGAGACCAAAATCTATTAAAGCCTTTTCAGGTATTCTTACAAGAGATCTTCTGTACATATATAGGCATATTATATTAAATTGCTATAAGGCCCAGACTTTTACTGGAGAACTGTATTGAAAACATGCTTACTTAAGTTTTGCCTATAGATGGTGCTGTGGATGTTTATAAAGGAAAATAAACTACTTTCTTCTCTAGTTTAGCTATATGATTATTTTTTGTAAGAAAAATCTAGTGACATTATGAAATTATTACAAATTAGCATTTTGTAACATTTAGCAAAAAGATGTTTAAAATTAAATGTAAAAATGTTTACATTTTGAAGTACAGAGACATTAATGCCATCAATGTAATTGGTACTTGCCTATATTTATCATCGTTTGATGCCACAGTTAGCATTTTTTTACGGTTCAGGTTATTTTGCTTCATCTGAGAATTATGAGGTTTTTTCCCAAATTTGTTAGCACCCTGGTGATTTTTTTTTTTCTGACCTAGGACAAATCTGAATTTAGCACTGGCGTCCAGGTATTAACGTTAACAGACTTCACATTTAGCAGCCACTTTGCTTGTATTAAGGCTCTGTCTTGTTTGTCATAGGAAATCATAGGATGGCCTCTAACCCTGTGTACATCTTACGTTCTCTGGAAAGTTGGTAGGGCTGCCTGTACATCTTAGACAAGATAACAGGTTTTGAAAAAGATGTGTTTCTTTTATGTTAATATAGAAATTGTGTTTTCTTTATTTTGGAGGATACTTGCTTGTGTTGATGGGACTTAAGCTACCACATAAAAAGTTTTGGCGCATAAAATTTTAGTAAATAATAGTTCTACCAGTATTCTTTATTAGTCCATGCTTTGGTTCTCTATCATGATCTAGCTAAACACTGAATGGCATTTTCTGCTTTTCTTTTATGATCGCTAAACTTTATAGTTTGTAGTTACTATTAGCATATGCAGATATTATAATGCAGTATGTCCCAGAGTGTGTCATTTAACATGCCAGTTCCATTCTTTGTTAACAGATCTTAGTGCAAAAACTTCTAAGGCCAAATAAATTTGGAAAAGGTTAAACATTCTTTTTGCCATAGGATTTCTTAGAGGTTTTTAATTTGTTAATCCCTAAATATACATAATCAGTATTCCATATTGCTCAAATTTATTTGTCCATGGACCCCCTTTTTCAGGCAACATTTTGAGAGAGTATTCCTCAGAGCATACTTTTGTATATGCTACTCCCATTATGAACATTAATCCTTGACCTGTGAAGTTTATTATTTGGATTTTAGGTTATTACTTTAGCTAATGTTAATTAAGATGAATTGTTTTGAGATGAAGAAACAAATATTAATACTTGAAAAGATCTGTCGTTGGTGCCTGCTTGACATTTCCACTTGGATATCTCACATCCTCAGACTCCCACTTGTTCAGAATTGAGCTTATGTTGCCCCTAAATTCCATCTACACAGTTACACAAACCAGAAATCTGGGAATCTTCATTGTTTCCTCCCTTTCCTTTATTATACATATCTAAGTAGTTACCAAGTGTTATACGTGTTACTTCCAGTATGTCGTAAATATGTTTTCTTCTCTCTTACTTGTATTGCCACCAGTGTAGACATAGCTTCCATCCTCAGTTGTTGGGGCTACGTTAGTAGCCTACCAACTGCTTTCCCAGCTTATTCTCATCTTTCTTCTACTATGTTCTTAAAACTAGCAAGACTAACATTTTAAATACTGATTTATTGTATCACTCTACTTCTCTACTTAAAATGTTTTAACTGGTTTTCATGGCTCTTAGGACAAAAATAAAAATCTTTAATTTAGTGATCCTTAAAATTTTTCATGATCTGGTTCTGCTTATCTCTGTAGCCTCATTTCTTCATCCCACGTGGTCCAGCTACACTGGATTTCCTGTATTTTTGAGTACGGTGTTTATTTTAGCCTTGATTCCTTTGTTCATGTTGTAGCCCCTACCCCTCACCCTTACCTTGCTTGTTCTTTCTTCTTTGAGTCATTCAACACATACTAAATATCTACAGTCTGCCAGCTGCCATTGTAAGTGCTAGGAATCAGGTGGAGAATAAAACAAGGAAAAAATATCCTCATGGATATTGTAGCATATTTATTGCAGATCTTGAATGTTCTGTTCAAGTCTTTAAGTAAAGCATTTCCTTACTTTTTTAATTACTTCTCATTAATATAATTAAATAACTTGGTTGCCAAATGTCTCTTTACCCCTCTAGGATTTGAGTTTCAGGAAGGTAAGGACTCGAGCATAGGAAGTGCTCTTTAAATATTTGTGGAATGAAGGAACGGTGTGCTTTTCATGTGGAGCACTGTGGCGGAATAGAAGTTAAACATGCTACATTGGTTGTATGATGATGTTAGTGTAAGTGACCAAAGTGATAATTTGAGATAATTATACCTACTGAAGCCACCAGGCAAATAAATAGACACACTGTATTCAAAGGTCCTAAGTGGAAAAATTAATTTATTGTATATTAATTATGTATCTATGTATTAAACTGGTGAAGTAACATTTTCATACCGTGTATTATTTGGAAATCAAGAATTGCTGGTCATCTAATGATACAATCTGAGATCTTGGAAAATAACGAACTTAGTAGAAAAAGGCACATTTAACAATTTTAAACATGACTTAAATATTACTTTGTTTGTTTTCTAAATGCATTAGCTACCTAAGTTTACACTCACTTTAAAAACTAAAGCCTTAACTTAAATTATGATACCCTTTTCTAAGCCAGTATTTGAATATGATATCAGATTGTATAAAAGTTTGATAGAGTATATATAACGTGTGGCTTGTGTTACAAATTGTGGCATTTAACTTGTGTGTCTATAATCTCTTCAAGGCTGCAAAACGAGGGATTCTTTCATCTGGTCGGGGTAGAGGAATTCACTCAAGAGGTCGAGGTGCAGCTCACGGCCGAGGCAGGGGTCGAGGTCGAGGTCGAGGTGTGCCTGGTCATGCTGTGGTGGATCATCGTCCCAGGGCATTGGAAATTTCTGCATTTACAGAGAGTGATAGAGAAGATCTTCTTCCTCATTTTGCGGTACTTTCTTACTGTCCAACAAAACAAGTACTGATAGTCATTGTTGGGGATAATGATTAAAGGAGAAATTATGAAAATGATGAGTAATTTAATCCCATTAATCTGACCAAAGGGTTTGATTAATCTATAATTATCTTTTGTTAATTATTTAAAAAGCAGACATATTTTTGTTTGTTTATTATCTGGAAGAAACATTACCATTCTTAACACCTAGTAGGCCTTCAGATACTGTGAAATGAATGATTTAAACTTTCCTATTGCATAGGGAAAAGTTCAGTAGTTTAGTGTCATTTAATACTTTTAAGGGAAAATTTAACATATGTAAGCCATCCAGATTTTTTTAAATTATGATGGAATTTTATTTGTTAATACTGTATTCTTGATCTAGCTGACCTTAGAAATGAAACAAGATGAAATTTTGATATATGATCTTGAAGTTGCCTTAGTCAGTGCCAGGGTATACAGTCTAATACAGACTGACTGACTTATGAGAAAGGAGAATGAGATTCTAGTCCTGGCTAAGCCATTATTTAACTTGGACTTCCTGGGATCCATTTGGCTCATGTGCAGAATGGAAATTATATTTGTTTAAAGTCCGTTTCAACTTAAATGTTGTGATTAGTGGTATCCCAAAGGTTAGTTACTAAGCATCAGTCATGCCCTCAGGCCTATAGTAATTGCTCTGGAGATATGTAGGAAATAACCAGTTCTTTACCTTCCAAGAATTTTATATATATTATTTTAACACAGATGAGTTAAAGTAAATTATAAACATAATTTATGGCATAATCAAGTTACATTTATTAAAAACTGTAAGTAGTAACTTAGAGAAGTATCTTTTACACAGGCATATGATCGAAAAAGGATAGTAGAAAATTTCATAAGGCAGTAAAACTGGAACTTAGATCTTGAAGGATCAATAAGCTTACAGAAAAGATTAAATCTTTTTGGAAATTCAGATTTATATGTTTGACAGTCACATTCTAAGCTGTTAACAGAAGTTACAAAGGTGAAACTATACTTTGTTGGGACATAGAGAGTTACTGAAAAAAGTGGTATATGTTTATGAAATTACTAAAATTAATATTTAAGGAAGAGGAGTCTGGAAAGTCCAAATTTAGTAGTGGTAATGCACATTTAAAAATGATCAGTCTTTAAGAATGCAGGTTTAAAGCATAGTTCTCTGTCTCAACCTGGAATTTGAACCTGTGGCAAGTAACAGAAAAGAACCTACATTTTCATAGGACTGTTGACTGTTACAAATTGTGATTAACGAAATGCTTTCTTTAGTTTACCCACTGGGCCCGGTGGTGGTGGTGGTGGTAGTAGTAGTGGTAGTAGAAGTAATAAAAATCATAGAGCATTTATTTCGTGTCAGATATTATTCTGAGTGCCTTATATAATTCAATATATTATGAATTATTTCAACAACTCTCTGAGGTAGGTGCCTTTATTATGCCCACTTTAGAGATGAAGATGAAGCATGAAGAGATTATGTAACTTGTTCAAGTTCACACAGCTAGTACCTGACAGAACAGATTCTAGAGTCCATTATCTTTATAGAAATTTTCGATACAGAGTGTGTGCGTGTGTATTTAATGAGATTATAATTATAATTTTATTTTGGGGTAAAAAAGAAGAAAGGTATTAGTGACGATATATAAAGGGCTAGAAATTTATATGATAAAGGTTGTTTGTAGAAAAATCTTTCTACATATGGAAAAAATAAAATCCAGCAAACCAGAAGCAAGCATTGTTTAACCTGTTTCCTGTTTAACTCTTTATAAGAGTGTGGTGTACAGGAGTATGTGTTAAGAGTGAAAGCAGGGTCAGTTTGAATGTTAAACTTAAAAGACCTGGACTCTCCTGGTATTTAACTAAATTACTTTGGGAAAATTATTTAAATTCTTACTCTTTTTATTTGCACCATCTTTAAATTGAGAACGGCACACACAAAAATATGAATTCTGAGGATTAAATATTCTGTTTTAGAAAGAAGGTAGCACGTTACGGGATTGGAATAACGAGTGTACAAGGAAAGGCAATAAGGAAACCCAGTGTTTGACACTCTTTCGTTGATTTAAAGCACAGTTCAGTCAAGTATAAGTTTCCCTAATTCTAAAAAGTGTAGAATTGTAAACAGGACCACTCTTTATCTTGTAACATCAAGTACTAAATGAATTATTCATCTTTTTTTCTGTTAATCACCATGAATTGTTATATATTCTGGGTTACATTTATTGGTGTTTTAAAAACCATTAGGATTTTGGATGTTTCAAAATATTTATTTGGAGAAAATACTTCTTTTTAATTTAAAGCAATATGGTGAAATTGAAGATTGTCAGATTGATGACTCTTCACTTCATGCAGTAATTACATTCAAGACAAGAGCAGAAGCTGAAGCAGTAAGTATTAGAAATCTAATTTATTGAAAATTCAGATTTAAATGTTTTATAAATATTTCTTTTAAGTTTTAATATAAAGGAAAACATTTTAAATTACTAGATAACTGCACTTTGACAGTAGATAGGTCATATGAATTGGAATTCATGGCCACAAAGAATGTCCTAAAGCAGTTAGGCAATTCTGTTTATAACATGATAGAATAGTTACCAAGTTGAATGTTAAGTTGTATTGTCTTGAGACACCAGCATTTCTCCTTCCTTTCTCTTTCACCTGGGATAGGGCCATCCCACTTGCCATTACCCTTTTTCTCAGCTGGCCCAGAACAAAGTCTGCTTTGGGAGAATGAGTGATGAGAGATAAGGTAGAAGCTAAGATACAATCCTGATGGCAGTCCTTGTAAGCCATCTCTCATCCGCCACTTACTAGTCCCAGTAAGCTGAACTCTAAATAAGTGTCCCTAGCTTAGCATACCCCCCAACTAGGCCTCTACAACTTTTTGCAATGTATGATATATAGCTCTAGCTTTTAGGGTCTTTATAGTAATCTTAAACTATGTGTCTTGAATTGTCTTTACAAAGAATGGCCAAGTATATGCAACCTTGTCTTTCATCTGGGTTTAAAGGATTAAAAAAAAGGAAAATGTATATGAGGTGTGGGAGATTTATAGGAAATGTTTTTAGCCTTGTGTGTTCTTTCTTCAGGATTATAGAGAGATACATGTACCATTTTGTCCTTGGAAAAATGCTATAAGAGTTCCAAACAGTTAACCATAATGTGAATGGAAGAGTGGTATGCCTTTAAGAAGTTTTAACTTGATTGTGGTCTAAATTAAAGTTTAAAAACACTTTCTAAATTGATTTATCTTCTTTATAGTGAATACTCCCTGACAACACAATGATACCTTATTGGGGACCTAACCTGGTAGGAGTTGCTCTTGGGGCATTATAACCAGTAAAAGAGTGTGGGTCTGAAAAATCTTAGTTAAGCATTCAGCTGGGGCCCTGGAATAACCAGTTTTAAGATCAGTGATGTAGGAGGTGGATCATTTTATAGAATAGGAATGGATCCTAGAGTTACGGTTTTTTAAATCTCGTTTGGGTAATCTTTTCACTTAAAGATCGTTTGTGAGAGTATTATTGATGAGAGTTTAAAACTTCTTAAAACTTGTATGTATATATGTTACATTAAAAACTAAACCCTTTTTAAAATACTTTATAAATTTTTTTTTTTTTTTTTTTGAGAGAGAGAGGAAGGAGTCAGGTACTTAACCAAAGTAAATCTTTGATCAGGTTTTTTCAAAAAGTATTATTGAGTATAAGTTAAGAATAAGCTTCCTTTAATTGATGCTTTAGTGACAATTTTCGGTGTAATGTTAGGTAGCTTGAGTATGTCTCTTTATGTTCTATTTTCTAGGCAGTAGTCATAAAACAATGGTAGCTGTCGTTGTTAAAACTTCTCCTTGCTTATGTGACTGAGGAATAAAAACCTCTTACCCCTGAAATAAGTATTGGAAGTTTTGCTCTTAGAAGATTTATTGACATATACCTTTTTTCTTGGGTGTTGCTTTTTCCACCTCACGTGTGTGTGTGTGTGTGTGTGTGTGTGTAAAATACAATTCATGTTTTCCAAATGAATAGCAATCAATTCAAAAGACTAGGGATTAATGCATAAACAAGACTTTAATGCTGAATTATATGGAGTTTGAATATGTGACAAAATAAGTTCGATATAATAAAGAATTACCTTTTCAGAGTAAATACCATTTTAGTTGGAATTATTCAATAGGCTGAAACGAAGAACTACCATTGCCATGATACACATTTGAAATTAAGTTAGGCAAGTTGTTAAATCATAATCATTTGCTTAAACCAAAAAATTCTTAAAATTTTGTAACCTTCCTATTGTAGAAGAGAATAGAAAATTAAGTTGAAGCTGATCTTCTACAAGCAGGATATATAGGCTAAGGCATTGGTTTTCAAACTTCTGGATATCCGGGATCATTAACGTTTAGGAATTTAAAAATTAATGTATTGACATAGAGGTATCAGTTTTTAATTTTATCAAGGAAAATGCGTTAAAAGTACAAACCAAATTTCATGCACCATCATCATCATTTTATAAAATGAATAAAATTTTAACACCAAAAATATAAGCGGATGTAAACTCAAGGTAAGTGATAAGTCTTCCCAAGGGAAAAAAAAAAATTGTCAACCTTTTTCAGTGTTTATTTCCAAATATATCATTGTTCTTACTGAACCATTGTCCTAGATGAGTGAATGAATGTCTCTGTATTTTCTATAATCAGTAGATGCACAATATTTCAAAGTGAAAGTACAAAATAAGGTACATGAGACATTCAAATACGTCTGAAAAGTGAGAGATTGTCCCCAAATGGATATACCAAACATAATCAACCATGTTAATGGACTTTAGGTTGTTTTTATTCTTTTACAGTGTAGCAGTGAATATTCTTGGTGAATATTTCTCTATGTATGTATGTGAATATGACTATAAGATCTATTCTTGATAACGTTATTGCTGGATGAAAGGATATATGCATTTAAAAGTTCTGAAATTGCCCACCACCCACCACCCATATAGGTTGTACCACATTTGCTTGCCCACCAAAGATGTATGAGAGTGCCTTTTTGCCATACACTTGCCATATGTGTGTACTCTGCATGGTGGTTTGCTTATGTAAAATACATGGGTACATAAGCCATCGTGAGATATCAGACAATTTTATTTTGGTAAAAATAGCAACTCATTTTTAATACACTTTTATGATTGAAGTCGAACATTTTCATGTTTAAATACTCTTTATTTCTGTTTCTGTCAACTATTTGTGTCATTTGCCTATTATCTTGCTGAGTTGTCTATTCTACTGATTTTTTTTTCTGAATGAATTATGGGAATTCTTTATATACTAGAAAATTAGCTCATGAGTTCTAAACATTTTTATGAAAATTCATAAGAATTTTATTTGATGTAAGGGATAAACTAGGTGTCTACTTGATTTCATTGAGTAAAGCTAGTTTTCCCATAATTTCACCTGTAGGATGTAAGGGTACTCTTACTTAGTACTGTTCTCTTCCATTGATCAGTTTTCTTTCCATGTGCTTCTTCCTCACCTTTAATTAAGCTAAACTTTATAATATATTTTCATAGCTTTTCAAGGCTGTTGTTTGAATTCCCTGTTATTATGCCCAGCTATTATTATTCATTTTCAGAATCTTCGTGGTAGATGTTTATGTGTTTATTTTTCATATAAACTTTAGAAATTACTTACCTGGTTCTAAAAGAAGAATACTTTATAGTAGAATTAACATCTTTATGATACTAAATACTCCTCTAGCATATCATTGTATGTCAATCCTTTTTTATCCTCTGAGAGCATTTAAAGATTTTCTTTATATAGATTAGATATATATATATTTGTATGTATTTTATTTATATGTAAGATATAGGTAATATACATGTGTTGCAGATTATATAATATAAAATATATATAAAAAATATGTATAATTTCTTTGTATAGGTAAATATATTAGTAGTTCTCCCCAGTCATTTAAAGTTACTTTAAACGAGGTATTTTTTCCATTGTATTTTCTCTTGATTGTTTGTATGTAGAAAAACTATTTGTTTTTATTAAATATGTAACTGTCGTTTTACCAAATTATCTTTTGATAGTTTTATATTTTGTTCTTTTGGGTTTGTCAAGTATTCATTCAATCATAACACTAAGTAATGGTAGTTTTACCTTCGTCTTTCATGTTTATAACTTCTTACTTTGTATTGTTTAATTGTTAGTACCTTCAGAAAAATGTTATCCAATAGGGCCACCTGGGTGGCTCAGTTGGTTAAGTGTCTGACTTCAGTTCAGGTCATAATCTCACAGTTTGTGAGTTTGAGCCCTGCGTTGGGCTCTGTGCTGACAGCTCAGAGCCTGGAGCCTGCTTCGGATTTTGTGTCTTCTCTCTCTCTGTCCCTCTCCTGCGCGCGCTCTCTCTCTCTCTCTCTCTCTCTCAAAAATAAATAAACATTAAAAAAAATACCTTAAAAAAATAAAAAAAGAAAAATGTTAAATAACAGTAGTAGTAGTTGTGTATTTACTCATGAAGTGTCATTCGTTGTTCATGAAATGAATGAAAATGGTAAATGAATGAAAACATTTTTAATACTTTTAGTAATATATATGATGCTGACTTTTTAGGTGAAGGTAGCATGCAAATGATTCCCATTTTTGAATGCTGTAGAGATTTTTGGGTTTTTATCAAAAACAGATTTTATATCATAACTTTTGTGTATTTGTTAGAAATTTGAGGGTTTTTGTTTTCTTTCATCTATTTATATTGTTTCCTAAAATTGAACTATTTGCTTCTGGTATAAATTCCCACAGTATTGTATTTCTTTGATAATTCCCTGAAATCTGAAGTCTGTTCTTTGGTTTTTTGTTTTTTGTTTTTGTTTTTGGTTTTGTTTCACTTTTTAAAAAAAATTATTGAGATATAGTTGACATACAGTGTTATATTAGTTCCAGGTGTACAGCATAGTGATTTGATAATTCTCTACATTATTCAGTACTCACCACAAGTGTAGTCACCATCTATCACCATGTACATTATTACAGTTTTAATATTTCCTGTATTATACTGTTCATTTTTGTGACTTTTTATTTTTAACCAGAAGTTTACCTTTTAATCTCCTATGTGTATTTCGCCATTCCCCTACCCTTTTCCCGGACTCTGGCAACCACCAGTTTGTTCTCTGAATTTAAGAGTGTTTGTTTTTGTTTTTTTAGATTCTGTATGTAAGTGAAGTCATGTGGTATTTGTCTTTTTCTGACTTGACTTAGCATAATAGTCTCCAGATTCATCCATGATTTTGCAAATGACAAGGTTTTATTCTTGTATTTATTTTTACTTTTAATTCAGTTTTCAAAAGTAAAATTGGTTTGTAGGTTGGGGGAGCGGATATTATTTTTTATCATTTATCCGTTTTACCTGACTTCATAGAAACTACTTGAAAAGTTTCCATCTTTTGCTTTGAGTTAATTTTAAGTAGCATTGGAGATATATTTTCTCAAAAGTTTAATAGAATTTATCTGTGAAATTATCAGGGTTTACTGATTTTAGACCGTGTAATCTTTTTTTTTTTTTTTAACGTTTATTCATTTTTAAGAGACGGAGGAAGACTGCGTGAGTGGGGGAGGGGCAGAGAGAGGGAGACACAGAATCTGAAGCAGGCTCCAAACTCTGAGCTGTTAGCACAGGGCTCCAACTCAACAGACTGCGAGATCACCACCTGAGCTGAAGTCGGACGCTTAACTGACTGAGCCACCCAGCGCCCCCTAGACCATGTATCTTTTTAAAACCTTTTTCTTTAGAAAAGATTTGTTTATATATATATTTTCCTTTTCTGGCTTTACTTTGGTACTTTGGTAATTTTTCATTTGGATTATCAACTGTTTACATTCAGATGAGCAAATTTAATTTTTCCTCTGACTCTTCCTCATATCTTTCTCTGAAGTTACTTGCTCCCACTTTCCTTTCTTTTGTATATTTTTATGTTGAGCCCCACTTCCACCTTTATGACCACTGCCACCTTGCTCAGATAAGCATCCCCTGGAATATATTTAAACATGTTTTTTTATTAACATTTTATAAGTAGTTATGAAGTTCATTTTTTAATGTACATTTTAATAAAATGGTGGCAGAACTCTTGAAGCAGATGCCACAGAAATGAAAAGCACTGATCTAGCTGATACTATATTATTAAGCATCAGTAACACAGTATGATACTGGACTTGGCCAAAAGATTCCACAGGTCATAGGACAAAATAATGTCAGAATAACCAAAAATATTCTGAAAAGCATACCAAATTCATTATGAAATAAAGAATATAGTAATGGTATGGATAGAGACTAGGACAAAATTGATCTAGAAAAGACATAATAAGTATATATAAAAATTATAGAGGATTACAAGGAAATGCTTTATTTAAGTCAGGGAATTTAAATTTACTGAATAATCTGTAAAGAGTGTTAGGACAATGGATGGTTAGGAAAAAAATAGTACCTTATTATGTCTTTATTTTTGGTATCAAAATCAAGATGAATAAAAGTTTTTTTTCTTTTTTTAATACATGTGACTAGTAAAAAGCTAGGGGATCTCTGAAAATAATCCTAGGTGGAAAGGCTTTTTAAAGGACTGGCACAACATAGATAAATTACAGAACATGAAAATTTAAGCTGCTTTATGACAAATACAACAGCAGTAAAAACATGCATTATAAACAAAAATCCAGATCCATTTGAGAAAAGAGTATTTTGCCAAATATGACAAAATTCCATTCAAGAAATTAGTTTAAATATGATGTAAAGTATGTTCCCATGTGCATATCATACATATGTATATACACAAACCCTTTTAGTATGTGTACAGGACTTTTTTTAGTGTATTGCAAAGCTTTTTCCCAAATTCTTCATGGAATGGTGGTTATCTCTTTGGGAAGGATTAATCATGAATTACAATTTTTTATATTATGTGACCTGAAATTTTTGAATTTTTTAAATAATAAAATGGGTGGGTTGCAGAACTTTTTTTTTTAACTTTAAAGATTTTATGTTGCAGATTATCTAAAATAAATTTGCCTCTTCACAAAGCAAGGACTCCGTTATCTCAAAAATTTATACAGCCAAATAGTCAAAAGTTTCTATTGGAGAACATTGATAAATGTTCTAACTAGTTCATCTAATTTTGAAAATCATCCTGTAAAATGTTAAAATTAAAACTTTAGAGAGTTGTAGACTCACCTTATAAATTTGAAGATGTATGTGCTAAATATAGAGATTTATAATACTAGGTCATCAGAAATGTTTGTCAAGAACCTATAGAAAATGTCAGTGAAATTTTTGGCCTTTTTTAACTAGATGAAAAGATGGACTTTCTGAGTAGACATTTTGCATGAGTCTATTCGAATTCCTTACGGTAATATATGTATATATATGTACATATATTACTGTAGTATATTTTTATGTAATAGTTACAGGTTTAAAAACTTGCAAGTTGTTAAGTGGAATATCATAAGTACTTAAAAATTCTTTCAGTTACGTGACACTGTGATGAAGCCATGGACTAAAAACTCCTCCTGAGCTGCATTTTAATAGGCACAGAATCTTTTAAATTTATCATAGATTTTTATGTGCAGATTTAAAATTTATACCTAGAGACTTTAATGTCATACAACTTACGATCAGTTGTCATTGAACATGTAATTGTATCTAGATTTCACATTATGCTATACTTTGAGGTTGTACTATAAATCTTTTGTGACTATGAGTTATTTCAGTATGTTGCTAACATTGATTTATATTATTAGTTCATGTTACTTTAATTTGAATGGACGATTTCTTCACCAGCCACTTAATGTAACAAATACTGAGTTTAACTTATATCCTATGCAGTTCTGAAAGCTTTGTAGGAAGTACTTTAGTTTCAATAGAAACATTCAGGGTTTCTTTTCTCATGGAGATACTTACGTTTTGTAACAGTGATATGTCATACATCGTAAATTTAACAATAATGTGACACTTTAAACTACTGATGTAATTTAAAAATAATATGATACTTTACGCATGCAAAATTATTATATTTGTTAAAGGTTTCCAGTTTGTAGTTACTACATATGTCGTTTGTAAATTAACAAGAATTAAAATGCATTAAGATACATTTAGCCTTGTATTCTCATTGAGACTTCAGTTCAGAACCTACAGCCAAGATCTTGAAATGGTTTGAGATTGTTGCTTGAATAGCAGTTATCATTGTATTATAAACATGTAGACATAGTTCTCTAGTCAGATACCGGCCAGTAGTAAAGTAGTTCCGTTGAAGTATGAGAAAGTGTTCTTGTTTCCTGTTTAAAGGTATTTCCAATCACAAGACTGATTTTAGAAGTAAATAACCATAAAAAGTAAATTATAAATATAATAATAAATAGTAAATGGAGAAATAACCACAAAGTAAACGGATAGCTGTCTTCACTTTTGTTTTACTGATTTAAATATTAAGTACTGTAACATTTCATTGTTTTCTTCAGAAATTATTAATGTTCTACATTCTAATGTTCTTAATTGTTTTAGGCTGCAGTTCATGGAGCTCGTTTCAAAGGGCAGGATCTAAAACTGGCATGGAATAAACCAATAACTAATATTTCAGCTGTTGAAACAGAAGAAGTTGAACCTGATGAAGAGGAAGTATGTTTTTTTTTTTAATTTGTCTTTGCCCTCAAATGTTCACATTTTTTATGAAATGTGATTTTATGGCTGTGATTTTAACATAAAACTTTTATTCCTGAGCCATATTCCAGGCAGGGGATGTCAGATAAATGCAGACAACTTTAAATTTTCTGGATTAATGAGAACTGTGGATTGCTAATCCAAAGAAAGAAAAGAAAAAGAAAATCATATATATATATATGTATATATATATATATACATATATATATATACATATATATATACATATACACACACATACTCAGTTTTCATTTACTTTTAGAAAACAATAATTATTCATTAGATTTTTATCCACAGGAACTCTTGTAATATTTTAAGTTTAGAGTATATATCCTATTCATTTGCTTTATTAACATTTCAGGTTTCCTTTATTTTAATTCATATTGTTTTAGTTCATTAGAGTGAATGCCTGCTAAATGGTAGATACTGTGATAGGCACAAAAATGAATAAGACACGGTCCCTATCCTCAAGGAGCTTATAATCTGGAAAGGGGGGTGGTGACAGACACATAAAAAATTAATTCTAATGAAAGGCAGAGTGATATGCTCAATAAAGATTTGAACAATACGCTGTGGGAACCCACGGGAAGGAGTGATTATTTCTGTCCAGAAGAATCTTGAAGAAGGTGGTGACAGTGGAGCTGAACCCTGAAGGATAAGAAAGCTTTCCATAACCAAGAGCTGGGACTGCGAATATAGTTGAGAGAGGCATTTTAGGTGTGGAAGAGGAATAGGTATGGAAGAGTCCCTTTTTCTTGGGTACAGCAATCAGTATGGTGGCTTAGAGGTGTAAGCACAAGGAACAATGAAATGGGAGAGCACTTTGAAACCATACACTTAAAAATAAGCAACTCTATTTTAATCATGAAATAAGCTGTAGGAAAAAGTTGAGGAAGTTAATAAATAAAGGTAAGGTGGGGAACTGATTCCATGTTTTACCTTTGTTAGATTCTTGTAATGGCACTTCATTTTGTTTGAAGAGCATTCGAGGCTGTTATACATATCCGTAGTCAAATGCAAGAATAAAATGTGTATTTTGAAACTCATATACATGATTTGTCATTTTATATTTTAGATTATACCTTTGTCCTTCCATGAGTTTGAATTGAATGGGGAGAAAAGCAGGAGAGCTCCTGGTATTAGGTATTTTGAAAAGTTTGAAAAGCAGTCTGAGAAGCTTTTATGAAGGGAATGGGGAAAAGCAAGGAATTCTATAAAAGAAATGTTTGTTACATATAGCAGAAAAGAAGTATAAATCTTGATAGACTTTTCTACAAGTTAATTGGTTGATTTAGTGTCCAGGGTTAGGGTAAGTCAGAGAAGATTTATTGATGTTTTTCTTTCTTTCTTTCTTTTTTCTTTTTTTTTTCTTTTTTTCCAACAAAAGGTATTGAGCAATGTTTTGTAGGTGTAGAAGATGGCATAATTTGATTGAGTGAGGCAGGAGAAATGGCATGTACAAAAAGCTTACTTAGATATTTTTTTAGTGCCTGTTTGATAGAAGCAATAGAATAGATACTGTAGAGAAACCATTGAGTGGATAAAGGTTGCTTTTCTTTGTTTCTTGAATATTGTAGCTATAGAAATACCTTTTGTATTCGACTCTGTTGAGAGAAATCAGTATTTAAAAGTGTCACCTTTTTTCTTTTCTTTTTTTTTTTGGGTAAATTCCTAAATGCATTTTAACCTAAAGTTTCAGGAAGAGTCTTTGGTGGATGACTCATTACTTCAAGATGATGATGAAGAAGAAGAGGACAATGAATCTCGTTCTTGGAGAAGATGATTTGACTGATCATTGATCTGCATATGCTAGAACTCTACCTGTGTTTCATTAGTATTATCTAATGTACTTTTACATATTTGTAAAAACAATTTTTTGGTAAAATGTGATGAAGATGGATTTCACAAATAGACAAAAGAGAAGAAAACTACCTTCTGATCCTGTATTTTGAAAGATTGATGTTTGCATTTTATTTCAGTAAACAATTGCTAAAGACATCACACTAGAAACATATGCAATGTTTTTATTACATACTTCTACTGAACATTACAGAATTCTTTGGGTTCTTTGTAATTTAATGAATAGGTCTAAAAACTTATGACCAATACTTGTTATAACTTAGAGGATTTTGTTTTACTCCAAATAAGGAATGAATTTGCATTTAAAATCTTAATGAATGTTTTCAAAAATGAATAGATAACATAGTACTCTAACTAAAGTCTCCAAGTTATGTATTCATAATATTACATAGTAGTATGCTTAGGCTTTACTATGTATTAGCCTTTTGTTGGACTTGTGTATGTATTTTACCATATGGGTTTTAATGATAACGGTGTATGACTGCTTTGCATATGAGTCCTTATACATTCAGATGTTAAAAATAAAGCGGAATGGTCTCTTGAAAAGAACAGAAAAGAGAAGAAAAGAAAATGACAAAAAAAAAAAAAACCCCACAAAGACCAAGACAATGTTCCTTGATTTTAAAAAAGAAAAAGAAAAAAAAAAAAAGAAAGAAAAGAAAAAAAATTAAAATAAATAGACCATTCCAGATGGTGATCTACCCTTCCCCCCAATTATCACAAAAGGAGCTATAATCACTAACTTATTAATAATGATTATTGGTACCTTTACAAATAATGTACAATCCAATGTTAAAAATTTATACCACTTCAGTTTGGTTTGATCCTATAAATTTTCAACAGCTGTCTTAAAATTTAAAAGCAGGCTGATTAGTTTGGAACCAGACTTCAAGTAGAGCTAACATTTGGTGAATAAGAAAACATCACATTACATTTTGGATGTATGAAAGAAAACTTGACCATTTGAAGATGTATGAATAAAGAAATGTACTATAGATACTACTTTAGGAAAACACTGTTTGGTAAGTGTTCCAGTCTGATATTTTAAGTGTGCATTTCCTATACTTTGTATAAAAATCTTTGACATTTGACACAATATTGTAATTTTTAAGTGGATTTCTCTGGCAAATGAACGTGATCATTGAAAGTTGATAAAACAGCAGTTTCAGGAAATAAATGCATTCTTTGTAGATTGAGGGGGTGGGAGATTACCTATTTATCTTTTAAAATTCATCGTTTCAGTTGCAAGTGTTCCTGCCCCTCCTGAGATTATAGTGATTATATTAAATGTCACATTAAAAAAAAAAAAATCACTTTCTTCCCATACTGGGATCCTCACAGTCACAACTGTAATTCCAAACACCATAATCTTCTGTCAGTGGGGTAAATAATGGATGCTTTTCCTCTTTTTTTTTTTTTTTTTCCTCCCACACTTAGGGTTAAAGTTGTATATATGTTCCTGATGATAATGCTATTTCATAGGAATGTTTGGGCTTGCAGTTGGTACACGTGTTAATATTTAAAATTTCAAAATCAATTTCTTTTGTCAAAATAGTGACTTTACTCAAAAACTTCTTTACTTAGATCTGTGATATATTTTTATGTAGTCTCTTGTATGTTGACTATGTGCTATTCTGATTCATTAGGTAAGTTTGTTTTCTTTTCTTTTTAGTAGTCGTGAAAGGTGCCAAATTGGCAGAGGCTCACGTTTCTTCTCTTTACACCAAACAGGTATTATAAAGAAAGAAAATCTTTCAAAGGCCAGTTAAATCTCCATGCTGATTTTTGGCTTTATAATTTGATTAATACATTTTAGCCTGATATTTTAAAAATTATTGTAGAATAATTACTTCCTACTTATTTAAATCCATAAATAGCTTATCAGTTTCCCTAGTCTTAAATTCTCTAGTAACCCAAAATTAAAATGTTTTCTTAAGCCATATTGCTTTGAATGAATCAGAAAACAAGCGTTTCAGTTTGGTCCCAAAGTATGGGGATTAAACATTACACACATTCATTAGGGTCACAATTATTCTCATTAATAAGATCTTAGCTATAAATATTACTTAGTATTTAATGATTGGGTTTTTAAAATTAATGTTTATAAATACTAGTACTCTGTATGTACTATCATGTTTCTGATTTAAAACTTAAGATATCCCTTTGAAGTAGTTGCTGATTCCCATTTTACAGATAAGGAAACTTAGGCTAATAGAGTTGGAGTGACTTGCCCAAAGTCACAGCTAGTGAGTGAAAGGACTAGATTTAAATGCCGGCATTCTGATTTCAGTGCCAATTTTTTTTTTTTTTTTTTTTTTACTTCTACATTGTTACTCCTTCCTAATTATTGATTGAGCATGAGATTGTGTTTGCAGTAAATGTGGTAGTTCTTGCACAAAATTAGTAGACTTCCTGGTCATTAGTTAGTTCATACCTTTACACTCCCTTCTAATACAGCACTTTGTTCATATCTCTGTTACAGTACTTATGTTGTAATATAATTTATCTGGTTTATATGTCTGTCTTCCCCACTAAATTACAAGCTTCTCTAGGAAGGGGACCATGTCTTATTCATCTTTTTATCTCTAGTGATTATCACAAAGCCTGGCTCATAGTGGGCACTCAGATGTTTGTTGGATGAATTAACGAATGAATGCATATTTAAATCTCCAATAATGGAGTGACAATTACCACCCTTGTTAATTCTTATCAATTTTTCAAAAGTCTCTCCTGAAGGTCTTCTCCGTTATTGAGACTATTTTGCTAAACAAGTGATACAGTTAAGTATTGCAACAGTGGGGTTACAAATACTGTTGGAGGAATGTACATGTAGTCTTAGTGGAATTTCCACAGCAATTAAGTAAAACATTAATAATTTGGAGTATTAAATGTTGTCAGTTTCAGGAGTAAAACAGCTTTTGGTTTCTGTCAGTGTATAAGAATAGAAATACCAAGAGCCACCAATCTAGTCCATCCCACTAATTTTCTTTATATCCAAAGATGACCTCGCATAGAGTACCAGATAAGAGATTTAGCTTATGGTCCCAGCTCTGCAACTAACTCTCTGGCCTTAAGCAAGTGTCAACCAGGAGTGTTTCCTTGTCTGTAAAATGAAAAGGCTTGGACTAGATGATCTGTAAGGTCCCTTGCACATCTACAGTTTCCTTGGTGGTATATTAGTATTTGATCTAAAACAATTTAATATATCTGTACCAGTTCTCCCTATCTGTTGCCATTATTTCTGTCATCAATGGAAGCAACTTAGATTTGGTTATGATAATCTGTATAACATGTCTTGGTACAGTTTTATATATAAGTCTTCCCAAATGCTCACCGTTGGTTGGTGCAAAATTCATTTAACCTTTAAAGTATAGATAAACTTCCAAATTCACTAGACTTTTCCTACCTATAACTTTTCCTTTTGCTTCTAAACTCAAAGGCTAAAACACTTTTGCTATTACAATATGCTACCTAAAACTTGAAACACATTTTAAATTCTACAGTTCTCCCAACAAGTTCTTTGTTTTAGTATAGATCTGGGCTGAATTTGAAGTCAAAAAGGATTGAGAACAATGTAGTAGTCACTGCTTACAGGAAAAAATTGAGAGAAATTATATATTATTGGTTAAAAGATTGATTAGGATTACTTCAAGGGATGGTTGAGTTGTCATTTTACATATTTCACTCAATATATTATGTCTACTTAAGCAGTGTTGTTTAAATGTTACTGGATAATTGTAAGATTAAAAAAATTAATTTTAGTATTTAACTGATGCCCAACCATTTAATGAAATCATGTTGCAGGAATGGGAGAGTATTCCATAGCTCTTGTTTTACTGTAATATGATCAAGTGTATCAACCAGTAGTTTACTATAAAGATGAGACTTTAGTGTTTTAGCTGATGACCTGTAGAAAGTATGGCTGAGCTTAAATGTAGGAAATTTCCTGTGACTAGAACTATTTATGGGAACTGTATTTCCAATCTTACCTGGAACACTAATCATTGATTCTAAGGGTTACTTAAGAAAGCAAAAACAGTTGCTTGTTTGATATGTGGAAATATGAATGGTTATTTTAGAGTGTTATACAAACTTTATCAATCTATATATTCTTTTTTTTTTCCTTCCCCATACACATGATGTGAACCAGTTGTAGAAAATTAGTTTTAGTCCTTCTAGAATTTGTATAAATATTTGTAAGCTTTTTTCCTTCCCTTCCCTTCCCTTCCCTTTTAGCCTTTTAAAACAAAGGCTGCATGAAATTCTGCATGAAATTCTGGCTAATTAAATTAGTTCACTTTTTGGTCTTTTCTCTCAGGGCTTCTCTTACTCTCCTAAAGCCCTATAAATAAAAATGAAATTCAATCTAGGATTAAACCATCAGGGAATGATGTGTGTAAGGCAGAGAGGAAAATTTCCTTTTCCCAGATCTCAGGAACTACCTTGTTCTTGTTAACTTCCTGAACTGGCTAGTTATTCTAAGGTATGTATACAGGCTTTTAGAGAAGAGTAGTTTTTTTTTTTTGTTTTTTTTTTTTCTCTCTCTCTGATCATTATACACCTATCAGATGACAGATTATCTTCCAGATTAGCTACCTAAAAGTTCTAAGAAAGAAATAAATCTTGGTGAAATGACTGCCATTCTCAGTAATTTCTAATTGAAAACGTCATACTTGGTTAGTAGAAAAATTCTTAATTTGGTAAATAACTTTCTTGCAGTTTATCAGTAATATGTACTCATTACTTAGTGTAACTGAAAGCATTTTTTGCGTTTTTTTGTATCAATTTAAGATTACTTGTTTCTTTCTAATTACTCCTCCCTATTAACTTTATTTCATCCATCCACTTATCTTCCCATCATCCAAAGTTAGTCTTCTTTTGTATACCAAGCACTGTCTCATTCTGATGTGTTCTTTTTATTTTTGGTTGTTAATCATTGTGTTTAGTATAGAATTTTATGTCCTATATTAATTAAAGAATGAAGTCATTATCATATGGAGCTTAAGGAAAGTAGATCCAACTCACAATTACTTTGAAATCTTTGGGAAATTTAAGAAGATTGTTCTTTAATTTTTATATACAGTGTCTTGGAATTTGTTCATAATTTCTTAAAACTACCTTGCCTACCCATACTTCTATAACAGTTTACTATTTTGTCAGTGACTGCATTTCCTAAGCAGAAATTGTAGACCACAGCCATGCTGTAGTGCTGAGATCTTTGTGGCTTAATGTTTTAAGGAAGCATGATGCAGAGAGGTTTTGTTAAAATCATTAACCCAAAGCTGATTCTTTGTGGAATTTGTTTCAACTTTGATTTTGATTCCTTTCTGAAATAGATTTTTTTTTTTAATGTTTAGAAAAGTTGGCGATCAATTTATGGTGTGATTCAGTTTTTAGATTTACTTACTATTTTCAAAGTTTTTTTAATAGTCTTCTCTTTTTCCAGCAGAGAGAGATCATCATTGCCTGAATTTAGCTTTGTGACTACAACAGCAAGACCTGTTCCTGTCTGGAGACGACTGTTAAAATATCATCCTATCATTTTATGTTTGCTCTTTATCAATTTGAATAGATGTTTACATGTACTATAATTGGCATTTTGTCTCTTCACAGTTCTCTAATTGGTACATCCGAGTCCAGAAGTATGTCTGAGTGTGTGCTTTGTCTGACCTTATTCTTAAACGTCTTCTCCCCTTACTTTATATCCATTTATTTTTTAAACACTAAGAAGGAAAAAGACCTTTTGGTTTCCTAATATGAGATAAGTTCAGTCTCAGCCACGTTGAAAATTGTGTCTAAGAAAGCTATAAAGCCATGATATTGTGTTCATTAGCATGAACAATTTAGAATGAAGAAAATGATTAAAAAGTTAAGCATGGTTTGGTTTTAATTTTTCTGGGTTTTAGGATACATTTCTGGGGTTAAGGTAGTCACTTAAATGATTTTGAACAGATGCTAAAATACTTTTTTATACACTATAATAACTTGCCTATTTCTTCTAAATACACTTACTGAGGTTGTTGCCAAGGCCACTTACCCAAATAATATTTTTAAAAAATTTCTTAGCTCTTCAAAACCAACAAGGAGAATAATTTTCTTTTTTTTTCAAGTAATACAGGATGATCTGTGGATTATAAATATTGAGAAATTTCTATTAAATGTCTGGTTTACACAGTTTGTCCATATTTTCCTCACTTGCAATCAAGACATCAAAGACAATCTTAAAAGCAAGGGGAAATTGTGTTGTGTGTCTAACATTGTTAAAGATTATAGTTTTCCTGTCTTAAAAGGTGTATGTCCATATTTATTTATAAGCAGTGTGGCTTAAAATTATTTATAAAGAGTATGATTAAATCTTATCCTAAGTATTCACCCCAAATACCATTTTTTTGTAATGGGCACCATATAAAGAAGTTTTCAGAAAATTAATTTCTGAGTATTTCTTCATAGATTCTCATGAGGCATTTGAGAAGTTTGGAAGTTGTTCTTAGTAGCAGCTCTTTATTAGAAAAGTGGAAATTACACTTCATTCTATTTGCCCTTGTTTTTTTTTAGTTTCATTCAGCCGTGCTCGTATTTTCATATTTTTTGTGCCAAGTTGACTATTCTGCAAACACTTCTTTTTGAGTATTCAATGCATTTGTCTTCGTGAAAAATAAAAAGAATGAACACATCAATCATAATGTAAATTATCTATTTTGATCCACATTAGTTGACAACAGCTTCCTGAATATTAGGCTTGATTTAAGGGAAAAGTACATGTTTCAGAAAGTCTTCTAATATAATTATGACTTGGTAGCCTGCAGGGCATTTTTAAAATTAGACTTTTGTTTTAGTTCACATTTGCAAACTAGCATATAGCCACAGGAGTTCAGAGATATTTTCCCAGATTAGTTCAGTATTTTTTCTTTTTAAGGAAAGAAAATTCTCTTCCCCTGTGATAGTGATTTACTTGCTAGGTTAGAAGCCCAAAGAACATAGTCTGAAGAGACCATACTTGTTAACAGTTTCAGTTGGTTTTTAGATGTGGACCACATACCAGCCCCCTCAACTTTACTTTGTCATCTTTCTTTTTTCTTTCCCTTGCTTTTAAATTAAAAACAAAATAAAGCAAAACAAAATTGAATATGCCATTGGGAATCAGAAAGGGAGATGATTTGATTCTCATTAAGATCATTGTGCTTTTTGAAACTTTCTGTGAGAGCCAATAGGTCATTACATATTTAAATTCTTATATGTTGATTAATTAAAGATGAGGATTTTCATTATTTCATTTTCCTAAATAGGATTCTCATGGAGCTATGTGTAGATAACTGTACAGAATCACTTTTGTGTAATTGATTGAAGCAGTTTACCTCTGCATGATTGCATTATGGAAGCCTTTTATATATCTTTATATTTTTCAATATTCTTAGATTTTACACTATTAGCGGCTCTAGTCATGCTATATTTGTTTTTTTTAAATAGAGTTTATAAATATTTATGCTCAAAATACAGATCAACTGAATATTTTTTGATCTTGTTTACAAGATAAATAATACTTTAAAGTGATGCAGCCCCTCAAGTGTCTTAGGAAAAAGTTATTGGTGCTACAAAACCTTTCAATATCATTTTTGAACCTGTTATCTAGACTTCGCTAGGCTTTAATGTATGATCACTTGTGACTTACTCTAATCTAGCAGCATAATTATAAAAGTGGTCTGTGGTGAGTCAGGAAAAGAGCCCAGTCCATTAGAAACACCCCATAATTTAAAGATACGATACATAATGACAGTATGCTTATTTGTGCCCAGCTTCCAAAAAAGAAAATAGTCTCTTCAGTTTGTCATTAGCTCTTTTGATAAGAGGAATTTAATCTGGCTAGAATAAAAACAACAATACATTCAGCATGGCTCAGTTGTCCCATATTTCACATGGAAAAATTTTCTAATCCTAAATATGGTGTAATCCTGCTCTGCTTCAAATTCCCATCTATCTTTGCTGAACAGGAGGCAGGGTAATTCTTAAATATTTATAGAACATTTGATGAGTTGAAAAGAGATGTATTATTTACATTGTACAAGTTTTGCGTTGGTTGTGTAGATTGTTTTCTACATCTATAAGACTCATTCCAGCACCTTAGTGAATGTTCTAAAGATACAGTTTTTAAGTATCAGCAAAGCATTCATAGATACTTACTTTTGATTCTCAGAATCCTGAACCTGTTTTGGGTGTGTTATTACTTCAGAACATGTTATCTGGCACAAGATTTCCTTTAATAAGTGGTTTAGTTGTACTCAAGTTCTGTGGATTGTTGAACCTAAAAACACCAAAGGAGTCTTTTCTTGTCTGGAGACTGGGTTGTTCCAGTTTTTAATACCTGTGCCCATAAGTATCCCATTTCACGAATGTGTGTTGGCATGGGGAAAAAATTCCCTGCTCTTTGAGTGGAGCGAAAGTAATTGGTTAAGCTGTAGCAGCTTTTTTTTTGTTTATTTTTCAAAATGATAATAAAACTTGAACTGAAAAAGGTAAAACTTGAACTAGAAAACTACTCTTGTATGCTTAGAATGTTTATAGTGTTACATGTTTATGTGGGGTTGTCAACATTTTTATTATTTATAGTTGAATTATGTTGTTTTGTTTGTTAAATATCCATAATGTTTATTATTTTTATATTTTGAAAATTTTTAAATAAAATAGTCTTACTAAAAACAGTTGTTAACTTTTTAAAATTGTCCTGCATCTTGCATCAGTTATATGACCTAGTAGAAAGAAAAATTTGCAGCCCTCAGGCATTGTACAGTTGAGAATTCTGAAAATGTTTATGTATCTATACAAATGGCTCCAGGTTGCCTCTTCCCCTCTCTACCCTCCATTCCCACTTTAAATTGTTCTGTCACCTTTGGTACCCGTGTGTTGTTGGCCTGATGACTCCTTTTCTCACACATCTACAAATCCTCCATACCCTTCTTCCAATTCCTGCCTCTTTTCTGCTAGAATTGATCTCTATTCTGTTTGAAGGCCACAGTGCTTCTCCTTATCATCATCATGAGTAATAACGGTAGAGTACTATTGTGATGTCAAAGAAAGACTGCCATATATTCTGAAGTGAAACTAGATGTGAAGTGCTTATACTGTCAGCCTCTAAAGCCATTGAAACTTTTTGGAACATCCCTCCGTAATGTTCAGTTTTCATCTCAACATTTATTCTCCTGGTCTGATTTGACCTGCTTTTCCAGCATTCAGCATGTTCATTTCATATTTAATTGCATTGAGTGATAAATATTGCCATATTCTTTTGTGTTCATTGCAGATAATACCTTCTATCACCTATAACGTGGGTTAAATAAGCTTGGTAATCATCTGTCTTCCACTTGTGACACTGCTTCTACAAGAAAATACATTATCAATCTCAAAGTGCATAAGTCTCGATAAAAATCTAGTTAAAGAAATCTGGTTATCCAATAGTAGAGGACTCTGGCTTGAAATAGTAGAGGACTTTGGTTAATAAATAATGATGTACTTAGTAAAATTGTTCTTAAAACATACTTTATGTAATATATACTTTACATATACAGCCCCTGTGGAATATTTGCAGATTGAGTGTGTTGTCAGCCTTCACTTAATCTGAAAAAATAGTTCTGCATGAAATACGAATTTGGTCTTTAAAAATTTTTTTTAAATCACATGTCATACCTGTTATGTAGAAAAGCTAGAAATTAAAAAGGATGATTGAAAGCCTGTTATTTATAAGTGATCACAGAGCATTTAAAAATGGGGTTATATAATGTATACTGTTTTGTAGTCTTTTTTCATTTATGATACTAGGTTTATACCATTTTTAAATCCCTTCCAGTTTGTAGATAAAGCCTAATGTATTGAGTCAATCCTCATTTTAGGCATGTAAGGCCTTTCTTTTCATTTTTTATTTTAACATAAATGATACTGTATCCTTGAACATCTTTGATTATTCCTTCAAGATGATTCTCAAAACTTTTGGGCCAAAGTATATTTGTTTTTAAAACTCGTGAGACTTTGTCAGATGATCTTTTACAAAGGACATAATGTGTAAACGCCTAGATACTTTAGTATTCTAGCTTTGGAGAACTCTGTAAATTCAGTTGTTTGCACGTGTTAAAATTTCTTGAATTTATATTCATGTTTTAGCAGGAACCAAATTGTGCCTGATACAGTAGTTCAGCTCGGATGCATTAGTTGACACTATTATTAGTATTTTCTACAATATGTCATTGCCAAGATTTTGTATACCATAGCAAATTTTTTTTCCTTAAATACAGATTTTTATAATTTTGTTATGGCATTTTATAAATTTTTAAGAACTTCTGCAGTCTTGTAACTAGTCTTTTGAAAGGTAGAATGATAATCTTTACTAAATAAGATTTTAAGAATGGCAGAATCAGGACTGGAATTTCCATTTCTCAATACCACATCCACTAGAATACACGAAGACCATGTAATTTATAGCAACAATAAACTCCCCATATTTTTTTATCTCTCTAAATTCCTTTTCTCCAGAAAAAAAATTTTCCCCATGAAATTCATGAACATTTGTTTCTGAAACATAAAGCATAAAATAGGCTGAAAGAAAATTATAAAGAAGTGGGAGGATGAGTTCCATATGTATTTTATTTCTATGTCCTAAGCCAAAAAAAAAAAAAAAACCTTTTTGAAAAGATAATTCAGATTCTTGAGAAAAATAAAAGTCCTTGCAAACCATGAACATTTTCCTGAGCTATTTATGTAATGATGTTTTATCTAATATTTAATATGCCGTATCATATGACATTAAATTCTAGTATTTGAGGGTTTGGAATGTGGCAGAGTTCTCTCGCCAGTATTTGATCCACTTTTTTTTAAAACCTAAAATGTGTTATGAAGTGTACAAGAATGCACTTTGTATTCAGTGCTAAAGAGAATCATGATTCTGATTATTTAAAATACAGTATGCAATGTATTTTGAAGATTTTGAATTTAGGATGTGGAATTAATGAAAAGACTTCTGACTTCAAGGAGGCTAGAGTGCAAATTGCAAAGTAAGCCTTTAAAGTCTTCCACATTTTGGAACATTTTTAATGTTGAAATGTTACTTATTCCAAAGGTCTTATTTAAATAAAATATTTTAGGGACATGACCATCCCCCGCCCCCCCCCCTTTTTTTTTAGAAATTGGTGTTAGGAAGAAGTAGAAATTGTAGAGGTCTGATATTTTGGAGTAGAAATGGTTAGCAGTCATATTGGTACTAAGTTTAATGTAGTAGTATTTTTGTGTTCTAAGTCTAGTAGGTGATATGTCAATTTCACATTTTTTTATCAAGTTAATATTCAGAGCTAACAAATTAAAGAAATGATAGAAAAGAAGATCTCTGGCACTTAGCAATTGTCATGTCTGAATGAGGTAAGAATTTAAGCACCCAAACAGGTAACTTTTAACAAAAATATTCTTTGAGTACTGATCTGATTGTTAGCCATGACAGCCCTCACATATGTCATATTTGTAAATACTAAATGGATGAAAACTACATATATTAAAAATGAAATAGAATCATAACCAACCGTTCTTTGATTAACCTAGAGTGGATTTTTAAATTTTGTTTTATCAAGATTTCCATTGAAAAATAGGAGAGACTCCTCAAATTGGCGGTACTCACAAAAGAACAGAGCCTTCTAAGGTGCTGAAGATGGGAAGACCAGATTTAATCTTGAATTTGCTAAAGTTCTAATGGAAGGAAAGCATCCTATAAGCAAGTAATACATTTTTATTTTTGTCCCCCCCACAACTGATAAACTTTGTTGAGTATCAAATGTATAAAAATTACATTAACACGCATCCAAGAATACATTAATTCAGGGTTCCTCTTCCGTTCCTTATGGGAAGCACTCAATATAGGTGTGATGATAGCAACCTGAGTGAGTTCCAAGTTATCCCACCACCACCACCACCACCACCAAAAAAGACACCCTTTTAATCTGCCGCAAGAGCACCTCAGCACAATTTATATTCCCACATGAAGTCATAGGCCAAACCATTCAGATACAATGTCCAACCAACTTCAATTTCCTAAGATTTCCACGGCTATATTCTGTGCCCTACTTGTGACCGCTCTTGCCTGGGAATTTTCCAAAATGTGAACACTTCAGGCCTTCCTATGTGCAGTTCTAGCTATGGCTTACTACAAATAAACATAAAAATTGTATTTTTATATACTAACATTGAGCACTTGGGAGAGTGAAATTAGATACACAATGGTAGGTACACCCATACATGGAAAAAAAAAGATCTACCTAAATGTAAATCTAACAAACCATGGACAGGGCTTGTGTGCTGAAAACTACACAATGCCCATAAAGAAGACCTCAGTAAACGGAGAGATGCTTCATGGATTGGGAAATCCAACATAATAAGTGTCAATTCTCCAAATTCATATGCAGGTTTAATGCTTATCAAAATCCCAAGAAGTGTGTGTGTGTGTGTAACAAGATTCTCCTAAAATTTATATGGAAAAGCACTAGAATACAATAATTTTGAAAAAGACAATGTGGAAGGAGTCCAATTCCAAGACTTACAGCTACAGTAATTGAGACTGTTTATGATGGATGGATCTTGATGGGAAGGATAAACACATGGATCAAGGAGACAGAACACAGATCTCAAAGATGCACGCGAATATGCCCAACTGATTTTTGGCAAGGTAAAAACAATTGGAGAAAATAAACCTTTTCAAGTGATCCTGGAACAATCACCATTGGCAAAAAACAAAATGCCCTGTTCCCAGACCTAAGACTCAATGGATTCAACAATTAACTCTAAATGGATCAATGACTTAAATGTAAAACCACAGAACTTGAAGGAAATAGGATAAAGGAGAAATTCTTTGGGATCTAGGACTAGGCAAAAGTTTAGACTTGATACCAAAACTATGATCCATAACAGCATGATAAATGGACTTAATCAAAATTTAAAAACTTGCTCTGTGAAAGAATCTGTTAAGAGGATAGATAGTAACATAGGCTACAAAAGTGGGAGAAATTATTTACAATCCACATCTAGTATGTGTCAGCACCGGATACAGAATATATAATTATTTTTTAATACATGTTTACTTTGAGAGAGCAAGCAAGGGAGGAGCAAAGAGAGGGAGAGAGAATCCCAAGCATGCTCCACATTGTCAGCACATAGCCTGATGCAGGGCTCGAACTCACGATCATGGCCTGAGCTGAAACCAAGAGTCAGATGCTCAACCGACTGCACCACACAGGTGCCCCAGAATATATAATTCTTAAAGTTCAACAATAAAAAGCAAACAATCCAACTAGAACATGGGCAAAAGACAAACATTTTACTGAAGGTAATGTTCAGGTGACAAGCACTGAAAAGATATTTGACATCTGCCATTAGGGAAGTGGAAATTAAAACCACAATGAGATATCCTTACATACTATCAGAATGGCCAAAGAAAAAATAGTGACAAAACCAAATGCTGACAAGGATGCAGAGAAACTGGAGCACTCGTAGATTGCTTGTGGGAACGTTAAATTGTATAGCCAGTCTGGAAAACAGTGTTTTCTTAAATAGCTAAACACTGCAGCTATCATATCCACCAATAATTGTACGCCTGGGCATTTAACTTCTTTTTTCACACAAATACCTGTACATAACTGTTCGTAATAAAAACCAGGAAACAACCCATATGACTTCCAATGAGTGAGTGATTAATCTGATACATTCATTCCATGAAGTACTACTCAGCAAAAAAAGAAATATTAATACATGCCACACCTGGATGAATTTCCAAATTCATTCAACTATGCTGAATGAAAAGAAGCCAATCCCCAAAGGTTACATAGTGTGTGGTTCCATTTATATAACATTCTTGAAATGACATAAAGATGGGAACATAGTAGTTGCCAGGGGATTATGGAGGTGGTGGGTGTGACAACCTGAGGGATCCTTAAGGTAATGGAAATGTTCTGTCTCTTGACTACCAATGTCAGTAAGCTGGTTGTGATCTTATACTATAGTTTTGCAAGATATTACCATGAGAGGAAATTTGGTAAAGGATACATGAGATCTTTATTTCTTGCAACTGCATGTGGATTTAAATTATCTCAAAAAGCTTAATTTGAGAAAAACAAAAAGGCAGAGTAACATCTACTTCCATTTTAGGGCACAATCTGGGGAAATGTCTTGGAAAGATGTGTGTTCCTCATAAAGAATAAGGTCCGGAGAGCAAGTATTTGAGGTATATTTGTAAGAAGAGTCAATTGAGTTTGCATGCTTGAGAATTTCTGGAAGTACTGCAGATTAACTTCTCCCACTGGTTACACTACACCCAGTGCCAGTAAATGAAGTAGTTCTACATACATGTTGACCTTTTATTCTTCCAGTCAGCACTGCTGCCTAAAAGAGACTTCATACTGAGGAAGGGCAGAGTTCGCCTATGCAAAGGTGGGTGAAGATGAAAACAACTGATGCTTACCTTGCTTTTCCTGCCCTTTACCATAATTCAGGGGTTGGGGGGGGTGGGCAGGGAGCACGTTGAAATCATTCAAAAGAGAAAAGAAACATAGAACAAAAGCAAAATTATAAATTAAATTCTCTGAAGGAAAGAAGCAGAGTTTTATGGAGTATAAAGTGAATGAACCTGACCTTTGATGTCAGGAAAGTCTTCCCACAAAAAGTGACCTTTTAGTTGAGATCTGAAAGCTGAGTAGGAGCTTAATAGAGGGGGAGCATATTCTTGAAGAATGAACAATTTTGTACAAAAATACTATACAGGGACCAAGTATGGTATATTTGAAGAACAGAAGGAAGCCCAGTGTGACTGCAATGCAGAGATACACAATTTGAGAATTATTTAGCATAGAAATCTTAATCTATAAGATTGAGATTCCTAGAGATCACATATAGAATGAAGAACTTCTGTGATATAGGCAGATTCTGCAAAGAATTAGGACAGCCAAAGAGGTGGGAAGAAAACCAGGATGGTAATTACAAATAGGGGCCAAAACAACAACAAAAATTTGTTTTAGGGAGGAGGGAGTGATAAAAGTGTCAAATGTTACAAGGCAAAGTAAGATGAAATATGAAAAATGTCCATTGGATTTTTAGGATAAGGAAGTCATTAATGACTCTGGAATGTTTCTGTTTTGAATATTTTTTTAATGTTTATTTTTGAGAGCGTGAGTGGGGGAGGGACAGAGAGAGGGAGGGAGACACAGAATCCGAAGCAGGCTCCAGGCTCTGAGCTGTCAGCACAGAGCCCGACATGGGGCTCGAATTCACGAGCTGGGAGATCATGACCTGAGCCGAAGTCAGACACTTAACTGACTGAGCCACCCAGGTGCCCCTTGCTTATTTGCTTTTTAATGATGGATATGGGAGCCAAAATGAATAGGCTAAAGATTAAAAGGAAGATAAGGATATAGAAACAGAATACAGGCAGGTTTTTTTTAGAAGAGTTTTAAAGGTGGAAGAGAGAGAGATTAGTAGTTTGCAAGGCAGGTAGGATAATAGAAGGCCAGACAATCATGTTCAAATCTTTACAGAGGGGCCCCTGGGCGACTCAGTACGTTAAGCATTCGACTTTTGGTTTTGGCTCAGGTCATGATCTCATGAGTCGTGAGTTCGAGCCAGTGTGGAGCCTGCTTGGGATTCTCTCTCTCTCTCTCTCTCTCTCTCTCTCTCTCCCTCCTCTCTGCCCCTCCCCTGCTCATGCTTTCTCTGTCTCTCAAAAAACAAACAAACAAAAACAAGACAAAAAACACTTTAAGATCTTTACAGAAAGGAGTTCTAATAAGATAGAATGAACAATAATGGTAGTTTAAAAACATAGGATAAGAAAAGATCCAAAGCACATTTAGAAAGAGTGTCCTTAGATAGTAGTAGACACAAGTCCTCCATTTTAACTGGCAGCAAGGAGGGGAAGAAAATTTCGTGTTCTGGGAAAGTTTGGTAGTAGAACTCAGAGTTTCCGTTAGATGACTTCAGTTTTCTTTGCATCTGGTGGGAATATCATTTGCTGCATGGTCTCCCCACCCCCCGTACAACTGCTGAATAGTGCCCCCTCTGCTTTAACTTCTTTCCCAGTTACACCTGAGCATTCCCTGAATATCTGCCTTAACTAGTCCCCTCACATTCTTCCCCACCAGATTCAACTGGACCCTTCACCACAGCCTCTATGGCCAATCACAGTGGTCTCTGTTAAAACACTGCTTTACTGGGTGCACCCAGACTTCACAGTGCCTCTCCCCTACCCACACCACACCTTCAGGGTGGCAGTGCTGCACTGCAGTCTGAAGAAGCCACTGACCCCTCTCCAGCTCCGTCAGTCTTTGTTCCTGGGACACAATGTGTAGCATCTGTTCTTTCTTGAACACAGCTCCTTTTACTTATTGCCCTAAACCTCTCAAGCCAGTGAGTCAACAAATTCTTGCCATCTCTTTTATAATCCTTTTCTGCTCTATCTACTCTCTTTCCTGATATGTAGGGGGAAAAATTCCCATAAATATCAATTTATGAAAATAAACTTTCATACATTGTGCTGACAACTTGGAGCCTACAGCCTGCTTCAGATTTTGTGTCTCCCTCTCTCTCTGCCCCTCCCCCGCTTGTGCTCTGTCTCTCTCCGTCTCAAAAAATAAACATTTAAAAATTAAAAAAAAGAAAAGTACTGAGAGAAGTGGCCAGGAGCATGAAGCAATTGGAATGTAAAGGGTTTTAAAAGAAATGGAAGCTAGAATAGAAAGAGTCTGGAAAGAAACATGGTTCAGAGCATGGTAAGAACATTGAATTTCATCATACTAAGGTGTCGGGGAGGCATGGACAGGTTTGAAAGTTTAGAAGAAAGAAGGGGATGGAGTGGAAGACAGAGGTGAGGGCAGAGGAATGTGAAGTGATTATATTTGCAGTTCATTTTTTACAGTGATGAGGAGGATGTACTAGAAGCAAGGGAGACACTGGGCATAATAGGGGCAGGGAGACTCCTGGATTCTAGGCTGAGCAACAAGTTTGGCTGTGTCATACCCTGAGTTGGGCCTGTGGGATTGGGAGAAAGTTTGTAGAACAAGAAAAGGAGTTGAATTCATGTCTGACATGTTGAGCTTCAGGGCCTCATGGGATATCAAGATAGAAATATCCTGTAGGCAGATGTCTGCTATCCAAAATATAGGAGAGAAGTCTGGGACGGAGATACAAGCCTAAGAACCAGAGACACTATATGAATGAGATTTCCCAGTTAGGACATGTAGCATTCAAAGCAGGAAAACTAGGGATGGTAAACCCCAATATGTGCAAGGGCCAGAGGAGTAGATGAAAATGAGTTGCTAGGAAAAAAAAGAAGACCTAATTGAAAGGATGTCACAAAAGCCAATGAAGACGAGAACATCACAAATGGGGGCTTGATAAAATAAGACGTAAGATCAGGACAGCAAGGACCCGTGGATTTGCCAATTCAAAAGGCCATGGGCAGTTTCATGGAAGGAGGAGTCAGACTGATGTTTGGTAGAGAATGAATGTAGGAAATTCAGAATGGAAGGCAAAATTTAGGATGGTAGCTTGAAGACTTTGCTGGGTAAAGGAAAGGAAAGGTCTGTATTTTACAGACTGAAGGAAGAGAGTCAATGGGAAGGAGGGAAGAATGTAAGAGAATTTGTAACTGATAGACATTTCAGGGTGCACGGTGGAAAGGATGGCAGAATGAGTTGTGAGAAGAGTGACAGAGCACATGAGAACATGGTCATCACAGCCCCATCATTTGAGGACTGCCCAAGTGTGATACGGCAGAAAGAAATGCATGGAACTAATGGAATTCTGTGTTTCAAGTCAGTTTGGATAGAAAGTTCTTTTGCTCAGAACTGAGGCAGCTGTGAGGTGTTAGGATATGTGGATTACTGTTTTCACCCAATCCCTAGAAATCTTAACATTGCTGGAATATTGTAATTGTCCATTACAAAATGTAAGTAACTTGCTGATAGTAATAAGCACCCAAATGTTTGTAAAATAAATGGATTAGGCTACCCTGGATTTTTCTGGGGAAAGGGAGAAGGGAAATTATATTTTATTTATTTAATTTTTTCTAGAGAGAGAAAGAGAGAGAGAGAGAGAGAACACAAGTAGGGGGGAGGGGCAAAGGCAGAGGAAAAGAAAATCTTGAGCAGGCTCCACACTCAGCATGGAACCCGAAGTGGGGCTCGATCCCATGAAGCTGGGATCATGACCTCAGCCTAAATCAAGAGTCCAGTGTTCAACCAACTGAGCCATTCAGGCCACTCAGAAGAAGGGAAATTATAAAATAAAAAAGGTGTAGGAAGGACTATTGAGGAGGGGGAGAATCCCAGGGAAGGAAGACAGAATAACAAGGCCTAGTTAGTGCCAGAATAAAAACACCCAGTGTAAGGGAAAAATGTGTTTGTTTATGCTTGCTGCGAGTAAAAGAAAAAGATTCCCTCCCACCCCCCTGAACTGTTTGCTTCTTTCAAGGACTGCATCTTGATGATTAGGGTAATGAAAATCTTTCCAGGGCAAGAGTTGGTACTTTGGTTCCTGCCACTACTTCCTAAAAACAACCGGTATAAGATGACTGGAGAATGGAGGTGGAACACCTGGGGTTTAGTCACTATGTGACCTCAAGCAACTAATTTACAGTGTCCATCTCAGTCTCCTCATATGTAAAATGGAAGTAAAAAAAATACCACCTTCTCACTGAACTATTGAGAAAATCTGACGAAATTATGTGGATTAAGGATTTTCTTGGAATATGGTAATGGCTTAATGTATTTTTACTTATCTGAAAGGCTCAGAGAATAGAAAATACTTCCTATGGGCTCCATGTCTTAGGGAAAAGGAAAGGCCCACATAGTTATAAGGAAAATGGATGCAGGCTAGTTCTACCATTTACTCCCAGTGCCTTATTCAGAAGGATGAATTGGATTTGCCCTCAGACTTGGTCTGCTTCAGATATAGAGAATGCTATGGAAAGTCTCATCATTTCTCTTTCTCCCCTCCATCTGCTTCTAATATACTCTGAAGCCCTGATCTTAGGAGGCTTGGAAGCTGTGGAATAGCGAGAGTTGAACTCTTTGTGTTGGAGAGAACTCAGGCTGCTTCAGGTACCTCTTATGGGCTCAATGTCTTGGAGAAAACTGGCTTCAGAGGTATACATGACCTGGAATTCCAAAATTAGTCAAGGTTGGTAACATTACTCTGTGCCTCTTTTTCCATAATATCTCATCCTTTTCTGTGTCTCTACTCCATTCTGATCCTTCCACTAGCTAAAAACTCTTTTCTGTATTTTCCAATATACATTTTTGGAGGGATTTTCTAATTGGCTAAATGCACTCTGTTGTCCTACATCAATCAACTATTGCAAAAACAACAGCAACAATGACAACAAACAAAAAAACTACATATGTGTAGGAAAACATCCAAAAAAACCAGTAGCTTACAATAAGGCTTTATTCTTCTGCCTGTCTATAGGTTGACAGTGATTCAGCTGATCTAGAACTGGAGTCAACTGAGAAGCTTTGCTTGAGGCTACGGGTTGGCTTCAGTTATGTTTCATATATGTTCATTCTGGGGCATTCTCTTCTCATGGTAGATAATTGAATAAGTCATGCTTCTTGAGACATCAGTCTGGTACATTGTCACATCTACCCATATTGCATCAGCTCAAGCAAGGCACAGTCAAGGCCACCAATATGGTAAAAATATACTCTTCTTACTCTAATAAAGCAATGTCTCATGGGAAAGAGCATGGGTGTAAAATTCTAAAACAGGAAATTATGGAGAATTGTAAACAGTGACTCAAACTTTGTCCCAGACAACTATAATCTATGTGTGTATCAGGTACCCACTCTCATGTAATCGTTGGCTGTGCTTAACAAAAGTCTGCTGAGTAGAGCATCCCACAGTGAAAATAGGCCAATGGGCATGAGCCACCATGACTCATGTCTAGTGTGTGAACTCTAGGAAAGGTGTCAATAGAATGAGGGAATAAAGAATAGGAAGAAATGGATAACCCTCGTTTGAAAATTTTCCATGAATTTGCTTCAAAAGTAAACGTTAGGTCTGTTTGGAGGTACATTTGTTGAAATGGATAAATTATGATTCAAAAGAAATTAAGTTATGAACCCTCAAATACTTGTCTTTTAAAAAAACTTTTTAATGTTTGTTTATTTTTGAGAGAGAGAGTGCGAACACGGGAGGGGCAGAGAGAGAGGGAAACACAGAATCTGGAGCAGGCTCCAGGCTCCAGGCTCTGAGCTGTAAGCATAGAGCCCTATGCAGGGCTGGAACTCAAGAACAATGAGATCATGATGTGAGCTGACGTCAGACACTTAACCAACTGAGCCATTCAGGAGCCCCCAAATAGTTGAGTCTTAATACAAATAACTACAGGCAGTCTTTGCTCTAGACTACCCCAATGTACATGAATTTTACTTACCACAGTTTTAATAACACCAGTCCCACACACTACGATTCACAATCAGTTACCATAGTGTATTAACTGTGAGTGTTTAAAGTACTAACTTCATCACTATCTCCACAAATGACTGCGTAAATAAGAGATGTGCATCATGATCAGTAAACAATCACATTGCTTCTTTCTAAGTCTGTCTGTGATTGGTCACTGTGCATCTTTTATTCAGTTCATGCATATATAGCATGTTGCCTTCTTGTCTCCCAGTGATAAATTTCATGTAACAGTTTACAAAAATAGGTAATGAATGGAGTGTTAGTTACAACAGCGTAAAAGTAATGGAGGCAGTCATTGTTCTTTCAACAGCAAAGAATAGAAGGGAACAGATAGCTGTCATGGAAGAGGACTGACTCACAGCTGGTGTTTGGACTTCTAAGGGGATCACACGCAGCTGAAAAAGATGCTGGAAGGATGCACATAAGACTGAAGTTGGGGGGGGGGGGCGCCTGGGTGGCTCAGTCGGTTAAGTGGCTGATTTCGGCTCAGGTCATGATCTCGTGGTTCGTGAGTTCAAGCCCTGCATCAAATTCTGTGTCCCCCCCCCCCCCCCCCTCAAAATAAATAAACATTAAAAAAAAAAAAAGACTGAAATGGGAGCATCTCTTCTCCCCTTCTTCTCCCTGTAAGTCTTCCAGCAGTGCCTCCTATTGGCAGTTAGTCTGGCAAATGTAGTTTGGAGACACACAGTTAAAGCCAAATATAGAAGAGTCCAACTGGGTCTGAGAAGCAGTAGGTAAATAACTGTAACAATTGCCATCACAATTTCTCCTAGGTATTGTTGCAAAAATAGGATTGTTGATGCTTTCCTTTGCTACCTCAGATCTTTGAAGAGGCATTTCTACAGGGCCACTGTCATAAGTCTGCTACACCTGTAAGTCATGCATTGAAATAATGTTGCCCAATATCAATCAGGGGTCAGTTATAAGCACTTTTTCTTGGTCCATAAAAGTCAGATACTTCCCCCCTGCAAAAAGCTATCATTGTTATTTGCTAATGGTTTATTTCATTTTTCCTCAAATGGCTAACCTTTGTGTGATTCCATGTCTAAGAACTTAGCTTGTCTTCTTTCATCTATTCTTGGGCTGTGGGGTTGCTTTTTCTTTACTCTCTTTCTTATTTGCCTCTCTACTTCTGGTAATGAGGTATCCTGGGCGTTGATTCTTTGAGAGTACTTTTCACTTTGCTACTCAAAGAAAAAGAGGCTAAGGAATCTGAGATTTTAATTTATTTCATCTTTCTCAGTTTCTTTCTTATACCCCTGCTGGCCCACTGGGAAGAAACAAGTCTACCCCTTTGGAGAATTTGAAGCTTATACTCTGGAAAAGAAAACAATGGCTTACACTTACTTCTTAATATATTTTTGGTTTTCTTTTACATACATTCTTTTACACATAATCAGCATTTATGTATGATAAAGATAGATAACTACAGCATTTGAGCAGCTTAAAAAAATACTAATAAGAAGTTTTGGACTCCTACCTGACCCCACTTGTACTGGTGGCAGTGACACTGGAATGGAAGAGGAAAATGTGAAGAGAAAGTTTAAAGTTACTAATTGAACAACCAACTGAAACACTAACATAGGTGATAACTCTTGCTTATATTCTACTTTCAAATATGTCTTTGACATGATAAGAAGCTATAAAAAGGAAGGGTGCCTGGGTGGCTCAGTCAGTTAAGCACTGATTCTTGGTTTCAGCTCAGGTAATGATCTCATGGTTTGTGGGTTTGTCAGCACCCGCATTGGGCTCTGTGCTGACAGTATGAAGCCTGCTTGGGATTCTCTCTCTCCTTCTCTCTCTGCACCTCCCCTGCTCGCTCACTTGCTCGCTCTCAAAATCAATCGATCAATCTTTTTTGAAAAGAAGCTCTAAGAAAGATACCAAACAGTTAAACTGACCAGTGCTTCTTTTTCATCGCATCCTTTTGTGTTTTACAACTTTTTATGGCAAACTTTTAGAGGCACTTCACTTTTGATTAAAAAAAAAAAAAATTAGTGTTTGTTCCAGAGAGCTGGACTAAGCTATTGTTAGTTTTTTAAAAACTATGCCTCCATGGCTTTAAGGGAAGATTGGATTGGTATGACATACCAATGAGGTCTTTATGATACATTGGTCCGCTGACACAATTGGTTGAGAGATAGCAAGCGAAAGCTCTAAACCATTACCTATAACATATAATCTAGTATGTAACACATATGTACATATAATAAACAAAACTAACATTTTCTATGAAGTATTCATTCCTATCAATCAAGTATAGAAATAAAAAGTGTGTTCTAGTGGAAAGGGTCTTAGGTGATAAGGGTTTGGTTCAGCCTCTACTACTAATTAGCTCTATGACCTGGGCAAAGCCATTTAACCTCTCTGGGACTCTGTTTGCCTATCTGTAATAAGAGAGAATAGACCAAGAGTGACAAGCAGGATTCATCGTGACCACTAACTCTAGAGAGCAGCCTGTTTGTTAAGTGCTGAGTGGAGAATTCTAAGGCTCAGTCTGGGCTTAATGAGAAGGAGTGCCATGATCGATTAGTGCTGTCTGCTATGGGTGCAGGAGGTTGAGAGCAGCACTGAGAGTGTCATACATTAGCTGTCTCCCTAGACTAGATTACCTCCAAGGCCACTTGTGCAATGCCATATAATTCAAGTTATTCATCACGTAAATTTACGTTTATAAACATAAAATAAACTTGGAAAAACAAACTTCAAGTTTCCCTGATCCAAATATGGATTTTGTAAGAACACACTTTTTCCTTTTGGATGTGAGAATGAAAAAGGAAGGTTCTGACAGAAGTTTTTTGAAAGAGTTTTAAAAGAATGTAAATTTATCTCCCTTCACTCTTCCATTCTCTCATGAAATATTTATTAAGTACCAACTTTGAAATTGACACAGTGCTGCGTGCTGAATATTTGCTGAATTGAACTGAAATGGAGGATAGAAAGATGAACAGACACAGCCCTTGCTCTTGTGGAGTTCATGGCCCAGTGGAGATGGCATATATCCTAGCAGGTATAATTCCAACACAACATGCTAAATGCTGCAATGGTCTTATGAATCTCAAAAAATGAAATGACTAACTTTGTCTCAAGGAGTTGCTGCAGGTTCTACAGAGATGACATCTGAGCTGAGTGTTAACGGACGAATAAAAATGTGTCTGGTGGAGAAGGATAGTTTAGGTATGCTGGCACTTTTGAAAAATAATTTCTCCCCACAAATTATTTATATTTTTCATATTGTTTTGGTTGAGGTAGAGTATAAAAAAAATGAAGTATAATAGTTAATGAGAATTCTGATGTTTGTTTAAGAAACTTGAGTCAAATGGTGGAAACATAATTTGAACTGCCTGGGAGAGGAAGGATGAGGCATTTCAGATGGAAGTTTAAATATCTCTTGATGCTAACACCAGGAAACAACCTGGTGGCAGAGATGACATAACCATGCTAATCAAGACTGGACATTCAGAGAGAATGGAAGAGGGCACGCTGACTGGGAAGGGGGTTGGGGACTGGAGGGGTTCATGAAGGAATTTGTGTGTGGATTTGGAAAGGGGTGGCCTGAAATCAAGGACATCCCAGGAAAGGACCTAGCTTCTCTAGGAAAATAGAGACATAAATAGTATCTCGTGCTGGGGAATGGCAGTGACGTTAAATATGAAGTTATGAGCATGACAATCAAGATCACTTGGTCAGGTGAACAAGAGGAGTCAGCTGCCAGAAGAAAGGTGATGTGGAACCCAGGGGAAGATAAGCTGATTGCGTATAGTGGGTGAAGATTTCATTTCCAATGTGTGCGAACTACCCTCCACTCCAATAGAAAGAAACACCACAGACCACGACTGCTTCTGGGGAGAAAGTGGGGCAAAGTCTCAGACGAAGGGCCTTCTTGGAGGGAACAGATCCAGATCGCAGCTCCTCCTCCTTGTGAGCTATGGAAAGCTTGGGAAGAAGTGAGGGTGACCCAGACTGTAAATTTGCTGATATAAACTTGAATGTTGTTTGGAGGTTGCTGATGTTTTCAGTTGTGACCATGTCTTGGCATGCCTGGTAGATAGCGTTAGGAGTTGGATTTGCTTCTTAGGCTGTGTGGCTCCACTTCAGCAGCAGAGGAGCCTCATTAGTATCGTGATTGACTTACAGTGTCGTCCAAGCCCTCACCTGTATGAGACCGGCCATGAGACTGAACAGCGGGGGCTCTGTCCGTTTACCCACTGAAAAAACACATTTATAAATCAAACAACAGGCCTTTTGTTGTTCTAAAAGGATAAACCCAGATCTGTTAGATGAATAAAAATGTGGCTCATGTTCTGAATAACATAGTGTGGGTCCTGTATCTGCCACACGCAGTTGGGACTTGTGGGAATATACCTAGGTTTAGTCACACGGCACACTTTTGGGGAAACCACTCAATGAACTGATCATTTTCTAGTTCGTTCAATGAGCTCTAAGCAGCCTGCGTCCAAGTTGCCAGCCATGTCTACCACTCCTTTCTTCTCCTGGTGAGGCATAAATACTATCAGCAGAGCTAGGAGAAATCAATCCAGGTTTCAATTTAGGTGCATTATTTTCCGGCTGAGAATTGTGTCTGTGGCATGTGTATTTAATTTTGGTTAATTTTTTTCTTGCTAATTTTTTTGTAACCCAAAAGAAAATTTCACAGGGCATGGTGAGATTTCCCTACTATATAAAAAGTGTTTGTTCTCCTTTAGAAAGTTATTAGGCCAGATCAACTAAAGCCATGTGTTCATATTAAAATATACACGCAGAGGCAATGACCCAGCAATCCCAGTCCTAAATATGTACTCCATGGAAATGAAAATATATATGTCCCAAAGTGAATGTACAGGAATGTTCAGCAACAAACCAAGTGTTTGTCAGAGTAGAATATTCTGTACATCCAATGGAATATTATGCAATGAAAAAATATAAACTGCCCTTCCACAACAACATGGATAAATGTCCCAGATATAAAACTGCGTAAAGAAGTCGGACATTCCCACCTTCCTAAAAATGAGGTCAGACCAGAAGAGTAGATTTTGTATGGTTTGATCTGTATGAATTTCAAAAACAGAAAAAGAGATTTGTGCTGATGGAATTCAAAAGAGTGGTTACATTTGAAGGGTTAGTGGCTGAGAAGGAGCATATCAAGGGTTTCTGCAGTGCTGGTAATGCTCTATTTCTTGATCTTGATGGTGGCTACAGGTGTATTTACTCTGTAAAATGTCATCGATGTATATGATTTGAATGCTTTTCTGCATACATATTTTTACATTCATAAAAAATATTAAGAGGTTAGTTTAGTAGTGAATGTTTTATTTATATTATTCTAGTCTTGCAAAGATAGGCTTAATTATTTCTTACTCAGGAGCATATTAAGGTCAAGTCTTTTGCACAAGAATTGGTATTTTTATTCTGTTGTTTTTGTTAAATACGTTATGTATAGCAATTAATATTTTCTGAATTTTGTGACATTCTCTACAGTAGTTAATTTTGTGGTAAACCGTGATGAACTTTAAGAGGTAGACTGAGGTAACAAAATATGTTTCTTACAAAGAAATAAGTTTCTTACAAAGTAAAAATAATGTCTATTAGCTAATAGCATCAATTGATTGGGACAAATTATGTTTTAAATTTATGTATTTATTTTCTTCAGTATGAGTATTATGTAGCTCATTTAAACACGATTGCCTTTGTTACCATCTTTACTTTCTGTGTCTCTTCCTGTTGTATCGTATTGCTTGGTATTCTTCTGTTTGATGAAGAGAATTTAAGATTATATTTTCCCTTCATGTATGTATTTATCCACAGAGTACACAACCATGGGTTTTTCTGTCTTTTTGTCTTATATCATTGATGTCTTCCCAGAAAGGGATGTGTGTGTGTGTGTGTGTGTGTGTGCGCGCGCGCGTGCGTGCAGTGAAGTGATAATAGAGAAATTGTAGTCAGATGCTGAAAGAAACCGAGGATGATAGTTCATACCCCTGTTTTCAGATAGGAGAATCTACCTTCTGAGAAATTTAGTGTTATAGAACATTCTATTAGGAACTTGTAGAGACAATAAAATTGTAAGACCTACATGAAGCAAATGAGACAATAAGCTCTAGTGTTTTCCAACCCTTCTGGCTTGATAGAATCATGGACTGTTAGTGCTGGTTGGGCAGAATGCAGACAGCCTACAACCTCATGAAAATGTCACTCAGGATCTCCTAGGTGCTGGTGACTGTGCTCTGAGGCTCCAGGCATGAAGGAGGTGCCACCCTGAACCTCCATCTCTTTGCAGAGAGACAGTGGAAGGTGAACTGACTGTACCCCCTTTGCAGAGAGGGCCTCTGCGCTGCTGGAGATGGAAGCCCTTTAAGGAGAGGGTTGCGACATGGATTTCCTTCCACCGTGCTCTGCTTTTAAATTTTTTAAACTTTGCTTCAGTCCCAAGGCCTGTGGTAGAAAAGCACAGCTTTCCAATCTTATCTATTTTCCAGGGTAGGATAAACATGTTGGGTTTAGTTAAATTATGAATGCTGATAATATTCATTTGGTACAATTTATATTCTTCTTTTATCTTTTTATTTTTGACAGTTTAGGCTGGGGCATAAAGCATAATTATATTCTTGGCATCCTCCCTTAGAAGTTTTAAATCAGTTCATGAGGCTTTCAGCTCGGCTCCTGTCATTTATCCATCAGCATTCAGTCCATTTAATCCCGGCCTCTCAGCTGAGCAGCCCCTCGCCCCTGTTGTGAGTGATTGGCCTGCTCCACTGCTCCCAGCTTCTCCTGTCACATTGCATTTGCATAAAAGAGGACAGATAACCAAATTTGAGCACACAAATGAAAATGCTAAGCGCTAAACCTGTCACAGTTGTTGTTCAACTAATTGTGAAAAATTTGATTTGCTCGCCTTTCACTGTTTGTCATGTGGACCCCCTTCTCAAATGTGCCTTGGCTTCTGCCTCTGTATATGTAGCTTTTAAACTCTTGAGCACAAGCAGCCCACCCTGGGGATTACTTACCTCTCCTACCAGCTTTTAATGTTGGCTCATCTTCTTGACTAAATTAGGCCACCATGGCAAACAAACACATAATTAAAAACCCAGGAAAGACAACTGCAGCTGTACTTCTTAAATTGATTTTTACAATGCTGCTGTATGCCTCGGTATGCTCTTCCATTTGATAATTTTATTTCTTTATATAACCTCTGGTAGGAGAAAATTGAGGATGGGTGCTGTGGCAAGCTTTGCTATTTTGAAACCTACGTTGGTATTTTGTTTCTTACTTTCTGTTCCTCCAATAACAAAAAATTGTATCATGGGTCTTAAAAAGCACATTTCTATTCCCTAATACTTTACCTGACATGCCAGTATACATTTTTAATCAAGGTTTCAAATGATTCCATTTGAAACAGTATCAGAAACAATGGATAAAATTCCTTGGCTTACAACACTCAATCACATGAGCTCCTTTTAAATGGTATGTGATAGGAGTGTTTTGAAAATTTGTGTGTGTAATATATATGGTTTGCTTCAGTGTTCATTATGCAGAGGCTTTAACTATTCTCTTTTTATAGGTGTTAGGTTGATAATTTCTTGATGCCTATGGAAACAATACATATGGTGTGTCTATAAAGTGAAAAAAACTCGTTTTCCGGGAGTCACACGAGAAAAATGTCTCTTTTGTTGATAACAGAACCTCTGGTTGCTTTACTACATTAATTTGTCCCTAATATTTTAGATATGTAATGTCCAAGCAACAATGAAGATGGCATTAACTGAAGTTGAAACCTTTTAAAGTTGAGTACAGTTTAAATTACCTTTGAGAATTGGAGGGTTATAGTCTTGAAATTGGGTTGAAGTGAAATGTGACATTACAGTGACAGTTTGTGGTTTGCAGAAGTTAGATGTAACATCGTTTATTGCAGTAGTCCTTTGAGATTTATTTGTACTAGGTCATAAGACATGGATTAATTGAAGAAATATTTGATTATATATCATTTTATACAGTCCTATCCTAAAGAAAACAATGTGGTTCTCTTTACCATAATCCCCCAAGATGCTGAGGGATTAAATCTAACTTGAAAATTTGAATGTTCACTAATCTCTTTACAATGTTTAATCATATTTTAGTTCAAAGAAATTAGATTATGGTATGAAATGCTCACTACTTTAAGACATACGTGATAAATTTAAGAGTTTAACTTTTTTTTTTTTTTTTTTTTTGACGGAGCTGGGGGAATAACTTTATTCCTATTACTGGTTGTTTGTTTATACTTCACTATTTTTATGTCATTATAATGTCTTGTTTTGTGGATGAAAGTTTCTGTGAGCCTGTATGTATAAATTTCAACTAGATGTGGCTATTTACCTATGATCAGTATTAACTATGAGATTTTAATGTCTCTAAAACAAAAATGTGGAAAGGACCACAAGATTAATTTAACACTCCAGGAAGGATTGAATGAAACCATTACCAGAGAGCTCTCTTATTATGACAGTACAGGCCCTTACACAGATTAGGAACAAAATAAATTAATAAGTCTACTCCATCGCCTACTTTCATCTTACTTCCAAGTTGTACTAATTCCTCTTCAGAAATATTTCTTAATATTTATCTATATATTTCACTTCCGCACTCATTAAATTGCAGATTTTGTAATTATGGAGGCAGCATTAACACTGTGGTTGTTAATTGTTTGGGCTTTAGAACCAAACCACATGGGTTGGAAACCTGTCCCAAACTTTCAGTAGCTGTGTGACCTGGGGCACAAACTTGTTAGTTACCTTCAGATTTCCCTTCTACATAATGGAGATGATAACACTTTCCTCATAGAAAAGAGTAGTTACTAGGTTTAAATGAGTTAATGCATGTGATGCTTTTAGATCAGAATTTGGCACATAGTAAGTACTCAAAAATAGTAGCCATTATTATAGTTGCAAAATGATTAATGCTTTTCTTTTTGCCTTCAGCCTATTTTAAGTACTTTTCTAAGGTTTCTAAGCAATCACATTTAGCACTTCAATGGCTTATATAATATCCCATAGTTTACCAATATTTTCCCTAAAATTGGATATTCATATTATTACCAGTTTTTTGTTGTTTGTTTTTTTGTTTTTTGTTTTTGTTTTTGTTTTTGTTTGCATAGAAGCACAGCTATGTGCATTTCTCTTCATGCAGGCTCCTGTCTTCCCAGCACCCTACGTTTTGTATTATTTTTCTGAGTTAAGTTTCCAGAGGTTGAGATTTCTGTTTCACATAAGGCATGTAAATTTTAATGGATATCGAACTATATTGCAAAATCCTCATCCAAAAAATCTGAACCACTTTACAATGTCAACTTTAATTTCGGCCCTCACTAGTGTGGTCTCGCTAGAATTTTCTGCCTTTGTGTGTTCGTTATCTCCAAGTCCTGTCCCAGGTCGAGGACTCTCCAGACTGCTGCTTTGCTATGCCTGATGCCCACTTCTTATTCATTTCACATTAGAATAGTTCTTCTTAATCATGATTTTTCTTATGCCAGTGTTAGAATTTTTATTCTGGGGCTTCTACTTCTTTTCGAATAAAGTTGAAAGCTTTTATTAATTAATATAAATTGTTGGGCCAATTGTCATCTACTAAGCCAACTATTTCTATTTTATTTTATTAGGAAGCTGTGTAGCCAAGTTCCAAGAATGCAGGCTTCAAGTCAGACAGATCCAGGTTTGGGTCATGATGCTATTATTTACCGAGTTGTGTAGCCTCAGGTAAATTCTACAAAGGATCCTTACTGAGGATAAGAACAATCACATCAACCTTGTATGGTCACTATGATAGAAGGTGTGTGAAATCTTGGCGGGCATTAGATACTCAAAAATATTAGTTAATTTGCTCTTTCAATCACTACTATATTCCTATTTTTGTTCTTTTCTCAAAGTATTTCCTGTAAATATTTTTCCTCTTTTATTTCCAAGCCATTATAAACACTGAGATTACTTTTCCCCTTTCTGCTGAATTTCCATATTTTTTTTCTTTGAAATGATTTTTGCTCATTTCTTTATATTGGATCTACTCTCTCTAACAACTACTTGTCTTATACGGGCTTTGAAGAGCTCCCAAATGGATGCTTTTACATATAGATGTTTTTGTTTGAATATTAAATTGGGATCAAGGGCTGAAGAAATCTATGAATTAATACAAAAATAAAAGCTATCAGTTGGGTGGAGAAAGGAGAAAAGAAGAAAGAAGAGATTTATGGAACGATTTTTCTTCCCCAGTAATAAAACCATGTTGGTTCCTGAATGGCTTATAGACGTCTCCTGGTGTTGGTGCTGGCAGAACTTGGGGTAAAAGAAACAGAACAGCCAACAACTCTTTGGCTAATTATGTTTATAAATGTTTTCTCATCTTGCCCTATTTAAAATTTTAATTGTATAAAAACATTTCTCTGACCTTAGGAAATGTACAAGTTGGAAAAATAAAGCATATGTTTAAAAATCACAGACAAAAATTATGAAATGATGCCACCAGCATGACACAGCATGGACCAGGGTTCTCAAACTCAAGTGGTAAGGAAATTGAAGAGTATATGTAGTCCCTCAGAGTATTAAATTTTAAACAATAGCAACAGCAACAACAACAACAACACCATGTTGACTAAACAGAATACACCTGAGTGTCATGCTGTGGGATGCTGCTTTGGGATTACATAGTTGTATACAAATTAAGTTCTATTTACAGAGCCAACCATGGTTCAGGAAGAGTTTATGGATGAATTGGTTCTAGGTTTTAAATGACGAGTGGGATTTGAAGTGGGAGATAATATGCTAGGTAGGGACAATGGATGGGGAAAGGCAGAGAAAGAGAAATTAGGTGATCTTTCCTAAAATCAGTGAGTGCTTTGGTTTTGTTTGGGAGGGAGTCACGCCCCATAACAAAACTCCCAATGATGAAAAGGAGATGGTTGTTTATACTGTGTGCAGTGGTAGTTATAGAAGAGTCTTCCCCTTTCCTGGAGATTAACTTAATAAAAGTAATGTTTTGGAATGACTGTGCAGGTGGCATGCTGAAATCAGGAGATAGAAAAGCCTAGAGAAAGGGAGATTAGTTAGAAGATGATTTCAATGGTCCAGGTATGAGTTACTAGGTATAATGATGATAAAGACCGGAGAGGGAGGAGTATGCAAAACAAAGATTTCATAAAAAGAATTAAGTAGGCCTGGGACCAGATAAAATTTAGAGTCAAGAAACATGAGGAAATCAGAGTTCATTGACAATTACAACTTGGGCAGAATATTAACTAAAATAATGAAACAGAGAGACCTGGCTTTGGAGGAAATTCTGGGTGCGATTCTAGATTTGTGGAGTAAGATATTCAAGTGATGTCACATCCATGTAGCTGGATGATTGAGATTGGAGGTGCTGATTTGGATCAAATTCAAAAGTTACATGGTAGGAGGAAATAGAGAATAATGAACAAGAGTCAGGAGATATAACTTGCTTTAGTAGTTTGACAGTGAAAGGAAAAAGAAAACTGGGGAGATAGCTTGAACAAGCAGGAGAATTATAAGAAAGTTATCATTTTTGAAGAAAGCGGAGGGAAACTGGAAGGAGCCAGTAAAATAGGGGCACCTCTTTCCTGTGTGAAGGTAATTGTTGGTTTTTTACCTGCCCAATGCAAATCACACGACCCTATTGACTAAAATCCAAACCCACATTTCCTTGGACCTGAGAATTAGAACAGCCCTTTTTGCTGTTCTGTGGATAAAAAAAAGAGGAAACCCCCTTTTTTCTTGCATGAATTAAGATCAGAGTTTAGGGTGGGAAAATAAGCTACTATAAATCACAGAATTGTATGTGAATTAAATATGTTTTAGCAGGGTTTTTTTTTTTTGTTGTTGTTTTTTTTTTTTTTTTTTTTTTTTTGCAACCTTTAACATCTGCTTTGGAATTTTGTGAAGTGTTCTATTGGATTTATGATGTAATGACAGCTCTCTATTAAGAGTTTCGAGACATTATAACTGCCAAGACCTGGTCACCGCACAAGTGATTGTCATACTCACTCACAACTGTAGCAGGCATTACACTCCTCTTCAGTGTCTGGTTCTCCTTTGCTTCCCGACAGTTGGGTGGGCGGCTTTTCTCCACCTGCTTCCCTGAGGATAGGTATGCTCTACAGTTCGCTTTGGCCTAGGCCTGTGAGAGGGAGTAGAGTGTGTCAGTTACAGCTCAGCTACCCAGCCTGCTCATCCCTCCCATCAGCCATGCACATGCATGTTGAGGTAGAGATGCCTTCCGGCTCAAGCAGGTAAGAACGAAGGCTGCATGTGGAGATGAGCGACACTGGAGTGTCCTATTGTCTGTCATCTGGAAGAGTGAGAGAAACGTTTGTTGGACTTTTCTTTTTAAACCACAGCATAATCTAGTTTATCACTGTTAATAAAATGACTGAATTGAAAAAAAATATTTAAAAAAGCAGTTGTAGGGTGTCTAAAAGGTCTCTCCCTTCAGTTGCCTGAAATTTTTATTGTGATTCAAAGTATGAATGTTTATACTTTGTCAGATGTATAGTTTTATAATCACAATAATCATGTATACAAAGGATGGTAATAACAGCTAACATTTAATGAGCTCTTGCTGTGTGCCACGGCCTGTTCTAAACCCTTGTAAGCTTTGTGCATTTCTTTTCAGCCCTTTTGACAATCCTAAGAGGAGAGTCCTATTAATAGGGCCACTTACAGATGAGGAAACTAAGGACAGAAGGATTTGTGACTTGTCCATGGTGGGTTCAAAGTTCAAACCTAAGTCTCTGATTTTAGACGCTGTGTGCTTAGCCACTGCAAAATGGCCTCTGGATGTCTGCAGGAAGGGTGAGCTGTAATTTACACTCTGAATGTCCTGGATCCTGTGGTTTCCCAGTGTAAAATCTGGCTTTTTCTTTTATTATAATTTATATATAATTATATAGTATAATTATATTTATTATAATTTATTATAATTACATCAAACTTTCAAACTTGAGATCCTTTTGCTACTAATTAGTAAACCATTGAGCTAAAAGACAAGATCTAGGTTATTTTGAAGAATGAAAGCAATTTGTGAAGATGAGAGCCCTTGATTAGCCTATAGGTAGGAATCAGGCACAGCTTGGTTAAAGCGATTTACAGTTGAACCATGAGAAGTAATTTAATCGATTGGTTGATTCTATATGTACAGGGATGGAAAACAAAGGACAAATACCAGGTATATTGTCCTCCTCAGAAAAGGACAACACTAGGTGTGAGGATTCAGAAATGAATAAGCGTGATACCTTAATATCTATCTAATAGATAGATAGATATCTTAATATCACTCTAGTGATATGAGATGCTGATAATAATAGCAATAAATCTAATATTTTTGACAATTAAAAATGAGCCAGTATACTAAAAACTATTAAACTGTGCACTTAAAAATATGTGCTGGGGTGGGGTGCCTGGGTGGCTCAGTCGATTAAGCGTCCGACTTCAGCTCAGGTCACGATCTCGTTGTCTGTGAGTTCGAGCCCCGCGTCGGGCTCTGGGCTGATGGCTCAGAGCCTGGAGCCTGCTTCCGATTCTGTGTCTCCCTCTCTCTCTCTGCCCCTCCCCCATTAATGCTCGGTCTCTCTCTGTCTCAAAAATAAATAAAGGTTAAAAAAAATTAAAAAAAATATGTGCTGGGAATTTCACAGACATTTCTCACTTAATCTTCAAATTAATCTTATGTAATCACTTTCCATGTTATAAAATCGATAAAATATCTGAGCTTCAGAGAGGTCAGTTAAGCTACATGAGGATACAGTGTGGGAAGTGGAGATGATGTCCAGTTAATTAGACGTCAAGGCTAATGCCTTTCTTTACTTTACTAGTATTTCTAAAAGTGTGTTAGATCCATGTCAGTGGTACATTACCTATTTTAATGTAGTACCTAAATAAATACCTTATTTTAAGAGTTAATGTTTTTATAATTTCTACTTACTGGAAGTGATATTGATTTTCCGCTTACAATAGTAATAGCAAAACCTTGGATGGTGAGTAACTTGTTTTGTGAGTGTTCCGCAAGATTGGCAAACATTTCTAATAAATTTTAACTTGCTAAAGACTGATGTCTAGCAATACCAGTAGTATGGGATGTCATACGTCACATGATCACAACTGAGCCGATGGTTCTTGAAAGTCTCTTTGATACACAAGTGCTTTGGATTACAAGCATGTTTCTGGAAGGAATTGTGCTTGCAAACCAAGGTTTTACTATATGTAGTTTTATTTTAAAATACATATTTTTAGATGGAAAAATTAAACTGATTTCAATAAAAATAGTATTCAGGGATGTAAAAAGTTGTGAACATGGAAGTCCAGGGCTGAAGTGTGGAAAGCAGTGTTCCAGGCCACACTGTACCTTGGCTGCCCAAGGGCTGACAGCTGAGGCTAGGCTACGCTGTTGTAACAAACAACTCTTAAATCCAAGAGCTTCAGGAAAACAGTTTGTTTATTTATGGCTCACATTATATATCTAACAGGACTGGAAGAGACAGTGGTGGGGTGGAGGTGTTTCTGTTCCATGCAGTCTCTCAGGAAGCTAGACTGACAGAGGTCCCACTATTTTATGTCAGTCAACTGGAGGCTGGAGGATTAAGGGGAACCAGATCCATGAAAGGTTAAAGAGTTTGGACCTTATCCTGAGGGCAAGAGGGATTAGTGCTTTTAATGCCTTTTGTTCTATTCATTGCAAACAAGGCAGTGTCACGGCCTAAGAAGATAATACAGTATGTGGCCTGGGGAACCTATCACTAAGATTTTTGTGATTCAAACCTAATATATGAAAATCCAGGCTTATATTGCAAATACACATGGGGATTGTTCAAATTGCAAAAGGGTTCTTTGCTTAAATAAAGGATTAATTTTAAGATGCTCTTTAAGTATAAATATCCCTTAGTATGTACTGTTTGAAATATTGAAATGAACATTTATTTACTTCTGTGTAAACCCAACTTTTTTAGAAGCTCTTCTGGGGTGGGGAGTTCCGCCTGTTGCACAAGGAAGGTAACAGTGTAACATTAAAATGTGAATGTTGTTTCCATTAACATTAACACGAAAATGAATTTTCTTTTCTCCAGGTGAATGCAATGAAAGCAAGTGTAATTTAGGTGCTAAGCACTGTAACACATACAAATTTGATAGGCAGAGACATGTCTTTAGTGATTATTTGAGCTCCCAAACTCTTGGTTTACGTTTCTATAATAGCCCTTACCATGTTTTATTACCTGCTTACATGGTTGTCTTCTTCACTAGCTCCTTGATGGCAAGAGTCATTAACTTGGTCTTTCCAGCACATGACACAGATCCTGGCTCTTAGTAGGTGCTCAGTAAGTATTTGCTGAGGGACTAAATAAACACCTTGCATTTTTCAAACCAAGTTCTAATGCAGAATGCTTTCCCAACGGGTGTCACCTTTGCCAACCATAGTTTCTTTTTAATTTATCAGTCCTCACCTCCCTTGGGATTTCACCTTTGCTGGGGAGAACAGCTAAATCTTTAAGTAATCCAAGACAAATAAGAAATACACTTCAAGAGAGCCAGTGCATCCTTAAATTGTTGATTCCTGTGACTGAGTGAGAAAAATGAGTGTATCTGTGTAGTCAAGAAATAAATTCTCGGCAACCTTAGCATAGTTGTCTGGTTTTGAAACATTAAGCCCAATTTATCAGCCATTACACTCTAGTTAAGTACTAATCAAGTTTATGTTTCCCCTCCAAGCTAAGTAATAGAGAAGAACTCTGATTGCAGGGAACACTAGGGCCATCTATTACACAGTCTTGAAATGCTGGTGACTTTAATTTCTACAAAGAGCATATGCTTATTGTGTTTAAATGTCAGTTTCACAAAAGCCATACATCTCAAGTGGGATAATCAAGTAATAGGAAAATAATTTGCAAAAAATTGAGTTCTTGCTTTATCAGCTCCTACTATGCAAGAATTTTTTTTTCCTTTTAGGTAAATTTCCATTACAGTCTTTTTATGTCCAGAAGTGCATGCATTGATGCAGATACCAAAGTTTCTACCACTTGTGCCGTTGAGAGCTCTGGTTCCCAGATGATCTCCATTCCCTCTACTCTAGCTTCAGCATCATTTGTTACCCTTGAAATTTAAGTGACAAGCCAGAATTGTGGCCCTGTATGCGTTTGCTTCTGAGAGTGCAAAACTTCCAAAGCAAAGAGGTGGGAAGCAGATGCACTCAGGGCTCAGATCAGCACTTGAGCTCAGTAATAAGGGACCTGCCAGTAATGAAACCACCTCAGAATAATGAAATGGTTGCACACCGTAGAGAGCAAGCCCCATCATTAGATTGACCACTACAGCTACAGGAAAGGAGGACCTGTGCTTTAAGAGAAGCATTGACTGGCAGATGTTTTCTTTTGATACTTCTGATAAACGGTATCGTTCAGAGGCATTTAAATCGTGCATCTTTGTTTAGATGAGCTACAACGCTGGGACCACAATGTATCTATACATTATGTTTTAGAGCATCTAGGTCTAGGGACCAATTTTTTGGAGTTCTTTGTTAATCAGAGAGGCTCTATGTAAACCAGAAGGAATTTCCTCTGGTGGAGGTAGGGATGGGGATCAGCCATTGTCTGAGCCTCAGCTCATGTGATTATAGTTCCAGTTCAGAAAGCAACACTTAAAAGCTATTTAGATGGAGGGGAGTGAATAGGGATGAAGAGACCAATTAACCAATTTTTCTTGGCCTTTCCTCACACATAGACACATTCTGTACAACACCCCAGTTTTGATGTATTATTTTAATTAATCCCAGTCTTTTGATTCCTGCAGAAAGAAGGTTAGCAAATGTAACAATGCTCGGGAGTTTCTTTATCGTAAAAGACACATAATTTCAAGCATTTAATAAGGTAGATTTATTCTGGGTAGTTTAGCTTGCACATTCACTCAAACAGCCCTCCCCAAAGACAACATTAAAAATGTGATTAGTTAGCTGCCATCAATAACACAAAATAGGAAAATGCTCTCTGAAGGGACAGCTTTGCGGAGGGCACTGCACAGTGTGTAGTAAAAATATATGGCCTAATAAGTTTACATTTGCAGGCTCATTTGTTAAAACTCTTGAATTTCTAATTTGTGTCGGAAAGATAAATGGATGGAGCCACAGTAAAGTGTGAGATTAATACTGATGGATGGGGATTCAGTTTTTTGCTGGCCTCTTAGTTCCACACAACCCAGTAGGCAGTTTATAGGAAAGCCAAATGTAAATAAAAAGAAGGACATTATTTACTCTGGTTGAGACCAATTGCCAGTTATTTTGTTCGTTTCAACCCTACTGTTAAGGAAATTTCTCTGTAATTTAATTATTATACTTCAGTAATCAATGGGCCTACAATTCACAATTTGATGTTTCCAAGATCGGTCCCTAAAAGTGCTATTATGTAAGGGACAGTTAGGGATTGTTTTTCTTATTGTATTTCAAGAAAATATTTCCCAAGTCAGATGGTCCCTTAAAAAAAAAGTTCTGAGCACAACATTAGAAGAAGACATGGGTTCTGAAGAAAGGGAGAAAAATAGTGGCTTTTTCACAGCCAAGGATTTAGGAAAACAAAATGAGATTCTGTAGTGAAGGAAATTGGTAGGAGAAGGTGACTTCCATGGTTCTCTTTGCCATCTTAAACACTCCTAACCAGGGCACAACACTCAAGGCCTTCAGCAGCCTCCTGGAATGGAGTTTCCTAATGCCTCAGGAATTTCCTGCCTCTGTGTCATTGATGACCATCAGATCACATATGGGCAGCAATGGTCAGTGGCAGAGAGAAGGGGGAATCAATACCCCAAACACTTAGTTTGACAAAAATCTCTCTAAAATCAAGAGATGAATCTTCAACACGTTTGTAAACTCAGTTCCTTTGGCTGAAGCTAGACATATTTCTAATTATGAAACATAAGTTTTGTGTCAATGTATCAAAGGTCTACTTGGAGGGATGGGAATCAGCAAGTTAAGCCTGCCCCCCTTCCCTCTATTCCTCTTCTCTTTCTCTCCCTCCCTCCTTTTCTTCTCTGTCTCCCTCTCCATCCCTCCTGTCTATCAAGATTTGACCGCACACCTGAATCTCCAGGAGAAAATCTCTAATCTTCTCTAATTTTCTCACTGATTACACTTGTCTCAGCAAGCCCCAAGAGTTAGTGTGGCACAGGGGAAAAAGCCTTGACCAAGGGAACAGGAAACTCCGGGAGGTGGCTCTGGTTCTACTGCTTAAAAGCTGTGTGATGCGCAAGTCACTTACCCTCCCAGAGACTCATTTTCCTCATCTCTAGAATGGACACAATGTTTATTATAAGGGCTAGGTATGCTGTATGTATGGGATAAACATTTAACAGTGCTTTAGAAAGTAGTTTAATTCTCTATATTTAATTAAGCTGAAAAATAACCTTAAATATTAAAAATTATAAAGGAAAATTAAAAAAACCCAATATTTTGATTGAGTGATTGTGTGGCCATGTCTGTAGGTGTTAAAGGTACCCAAAGAGCACCTCCATCAACATGATGCCTGGGGTCATTGTTAACAGGTATTGATTGATTCAGAGGGGATGCATGGGGGATTCCAGTGTGGGGCAGGAGGTAGGCCCATTGCTCCCACTGCTTCCTCTGCAACGTAAGAAGCCCAGGCTGTCACTGTGACATGCACTGGCCTGAGGCCGTGGCGTCCAGGCTTGGACTGGCCTCTCCTGAGCCCCAGTAGCAACTTTTAGCCTGGGAATCTCTCGAGAGATTTCTGAATAAACTATATCTGTCCATCTGGCACTGTGCAGCTAGTTTCTTCAAAGAACTATCCCTAACTGGCAGTTCAGCTACGGCTAATTCTAGTGCTGATTGTTTTTGTGTTCTCTGGTTACGTCAGTCCTGGGAATGTGGCCTTGTCTGGAGATCTGCCTCTGCTCTAATCTGCTTAGAAATTAGCAGGTGGTGCTTACAAGTCCAGAAGTCAGCATTTATTGAGCACTTACTTTGCCTTTCAGAAGGATCTCTTTTCATAGGAATGCAAGAAAATGGTGTTCACTTAAGTTGAAGAGGTGACCCAGAGTCAGATGTTTGGCTTCTGAGGTGGAATGCAAAGGAATGGAGGCACTGTCAGGACACATAACCACACACTCGTTTTAGGGAAAGAGCAAAAAAAATCCAAATATATTGACATTTTTTATAGGGAGACATTGATTCTAAAAAATGAAGCAATATGTAGAATGAAAATGAGATGTTTCTGAAAGTTTTCTTTGGTGAGTATCATTTGTAGAAGACTTGAAGCTGGAGATTACTTTGGGAAATTCTAGGAATAGATTTAGCATGCACTTAAGGCCCCCTTGCTTAGGGCTAAGCAGAATTAGAAGGGGTATAAAACACAGAGGAGTTGTATTCTCTCCTTTAATAGGCACTTGATCTAAGGCACTATGGGAATCTGTACTGGTGAATGAATCCTCTTTTCAACTCCAAAATGCAGATAAGAGCATTTTCAGGGTCTTCTTAGGTGAATTTGTGTTACAACTTGAAGAAGCAGATTAACGCTGAAATGTATAGGACTGTATTCTCTTACTTAAACATTCTAAATGATTCCTTATTGCCTACAAGAGAAAAATTCAGGCGTCTTAGCTCAGCGTACTAGACACCTTGTAATTTATTTCTAAAACTTATCTTTTCGACCTCATCTCTTATATTCTCTACCAGTGCATTCTGGTCTCATTTACATGGAATCCATTTATAGTTCCTGAAAACACCGTGTTTTCAGGCAATGCCTTTGTTTTCAGAAACTGTTCCTTGGACTGGAATGTTACTCTCAGCTTCTGGTGATGCCATCCCTCCCCTAACCTTCAAGGCCAAGCTTAAATGCTGCCTCAAATGGAGCCAGTGAGCACCTTCCTTCTCCCTGCTCCTCCCTCATGCTTTCGTCTATCACTCAACCATTATCTGCAATGGTCTGTTTGGCTATTGTTTCTGCACATAAACTGTGACCCCTTCAAAGAGGCAAACCTATGCTATTGTCCCCAGACAGAGTGTAGGGACAAAGGCACAAGTAGTCTGGAGAAGAGCCATTATTCCCAATTAGTGCCTTGGAGTTTTGTGACTGGGATCAAGACAAGATGGTGGTTGCCAGAGTCAATACTCAAGTGTCATGGCTAAACACATTTATAGATATTTATGGATACTTTTTAAAGTGTGTGTACTTGGGGTAGGGTGAGGTTGGCTAAGCCAGAAAGCAAAGGCAAATTTAAATGCTTGAGAAAAGTTGATCAACATAGAAGTCTGGTATAACATTTCCCATCATTATTCTGAAAGGCCTATATATTTTTGAAAACCTTTTAGGCTCACTAATAAGCATGTTTGTGGCCTTTTGCTCTTTAATGTGATAAAAAGGAATACAGCTCTTCAGGTGACAGTTCTCAGTCTGTTAATAGATTGTAAGAGACTGTATAATATTAATTTCCATAAAGCACAGCCTAAGTGAATGTTCTTTAGAGGCCTCAGACTTTCCAATCTGAAATTCCATTCAGTCAGACAATAAGGAGCCCTATTTCCTGTCAGTAATCAATAACTCGAATCCCACAGAATCAAGCAACCTGTCAGTTCCTTGTTTAATCAGAATTTTAGGAAGGATTAGTTCTATAATGAATCCTTGTAAGTTTGCTTTCAATCTTCTCCATGTTGATGACATCCTTGCATATGTATATCCACATTTGCCTCTCAGTGGGAATGCATATTTGACATTTCAAAGACTACAAAATATGATCTAGAAAATAAACACTGCTGTAGTAATTTTGATGGTTGATCATCTGTTTAATGTAATGTCAGTTAACTTGGAGACTGTATATTAGGCTGGCTTGATTTATTATCAATTTTCAATGCTATTTAGCCATCCAAAACAAAAAACAAAACAAAACAAAAACCCCATAAGATCTTGGGAGGATGAAGGGTAAAGACGGATGTTTTTTCTTTGTGGGAAGATTTGGCAAGTATTTTCTAGCATCTGAATGTGGGTTATTTTGATTAATTGTAAGACACAGAAAGCATTTTATATTTTCAAATTTAAGGAAATGATATTCCAGGAGATGGACCTACTGGTTTATTCTTTATTTTATTTCATGATATTGGTGAACTCTCCTCTTCCTGCCCCCTATGAAGAGAACAAAGGCCTCTCTTCTTGGTTGTATTGTTTCATAACCTTCCATGGAATTCTGTAAGTAGGGGTTGGTGAATTTTGTGTTTATGACATTATTGCTTTTGTGAAAATGTTCTGGATTTTGTTTTGTTTTGTTTTGTTTTTTAAGTGAATGATCAAATGTCATGCAGACCTAGTTTTAGAATCGAACTTGTTACTATATTTTGGATCCTGATTATGTGAAAACCTTACATGGAATGTAGAAACTTTCATGTCTACCTAATTCCATCTTTTGAAAATAAAGATACGAATTTAAGTATCTCATATATGAAATCAATCTAAAAAGAGCAGATAATTCCCATTGCAGCTCAACAAACATTTGGCATATGCTACTGAAATAACCAATATGATGGTTGCCTCCCTGCCCTGTGTTGTCCATTACAATGGTACGTGTTTATGGGCATTTAGAACTTAAGAAAAAGAAAGGAGAAAGGAATGGAATATTGAAAAGGAAAATGAATTCCAAAAAAGTATTTTCTATTTTTATCAAAATAACACACACACAATTTAAAATGTCAAGGCTTTTAGTGAAGGCTTACAATAGATACTGTAGCCCTCTACCATGTTCTTTCCTACCCCTTAGTGCTGTTTCCCAGAGACCACGACTGTGAAGCCTTTTAATTATTTTTTATGGTTTTTACCTCTGTATTTCTACATAATATGCTTCTATTGATATTTATTCAAATTAAGCTAATCAACTTTAAATTGATCTATCAATTTTGGAAATATCTATTGACTTGGTATTGTGGTAGATGAAGATATATTTCTCTTCACCCTCCTCCCCATACCAATATAGTTATATTCCCCTCCTTCAGTATAGCTACATCATAATTTTTTATTTAAAAACTTTAGTGTTTACATTGTTCTGACAGTATAAATATTTTCTCACTTCTGGGCAAAATAGCATACTGTGGATCCATTTCTTTTCCAATTAAAGTTATTTTCTTGGTATTCATAATTGCCAGTTTTTCTCTTGCTAATTTTTCTGTGTTATTTTTATGAAGCTTCCTGATGCTATCAACACCCTTTAAAGTACATATCCGATGGTCTGGCAAGTCCTTCTCCCCCTTGCTTCACCTATAACATCCCTCCTGCAGCCCTTCATCCACCTACTTTAATCTAGGAATTCTCTCACCTGAGAATTCCTTCGTGGGTCCTCCCTTTATTGTCTGCCTGAAATTATTTTTTATTTCTCCTGTGTTTGATCCCCTGATTCCTGGACCCCATGCCTATTTCCTGATATACTCTCTCGTTTTGTGGCGAGTATATCAGTAATTTGAGGGAAAGGGTACATGGGAAAGAAATGATTTGGGAAGTTGCATGGCTGAAAATATTTTTCTCCTACCCTCACTCTTGCTGGATAATTTGAGTGGGTATAACATATGAGGTTGGAAATAACTGTGCCTTCGAATTTTAAATCTATTCCTCCATTTCTTTTGGTTTCTAACTTTGCTGTTGAGAAGTCCAATACATTTTGATGCTTGTTTATTCATATATACATGGTCTTCTTTCTGGAAACTTTTGGAATCTGCTCATTTCTCAGGTGTTCTGGAATTTAATGACCTGAGGGCCTTTTTCACTTATTGTGCTAGATTCTTGTTGACCCTTCCCATCTGAAGGTCCCTGTTTTTTCAGTTCTGAGAAATACCCTTTAATTATTTCTTTGATAATTTCCTTCTCATCATTGTCTTTGTGTTTTTTTCTTCAGGACTTCATTGTTTGGTTGTGGGGCCTCCTAGCCTAATCTCTCAATTTAAAAAAAAAATTATTTCTTTTGTCACAGTATCCACCACCTTGATTTTTGTCTTAGGTTTTTGAATGTTACTTCATCTTCCAATCCTTCTGTTGAGGTTTTTAAGACACAGTTTTATTATTACTATTACTATTACTATTTGTATTTTATTGAAGTATAGTTGTACCAAGGTATAGGTGTACCAAGGACTACCCCTGCAAAACCCACTGGATGATTCTCAGTGCTCATTTACTAGACCAGCAGAATTTTACTCTATTGGTTTCTGCCTTCTCCTGGAGACACTGTCTGCCTTTGGCTGTACCCTCATAGATTTTTCTTCCTTCTTTTGTGGTCTAGCCATTGTAGATTCCTTTCCCAGGTCATTCTCCTCTGCCTGACCTCCACAAACTGGACTTCTCCAAAGCTCAGTCCCTGGCCTTCTTTTCCTTTCTTTGAATTTTTATTTCCTAGATGATACATCCATTCCCGAGGCTTTAATATCATCGATATACTGATGATGCCAACATTTGTTTCTCCAGCTTGAACTTTTCTCTGAACCTCAGACTTGCATTTTTAACTACTTGCTCATCAGCTTGACCCTGTTGTTTATCAGGCTTCTGAAATTTAACATGGCCAATAAAACTCTTGACTTTCCCCCTTCTTACCCATTCTTCCATCAGTGTCCCTTTTTTATTTTTATTTATTTATTTTTTAAAAATTTTTTTCAACGTTTATTTATTTTTGGGACAGAGAGAGACAGAGCATGAACGGGGGAGGGGCAGAGAGAGGGGGAGACACAGAATCGGAAACAGGCTCCAGGCTCTGAGCCCTCAGCCCAGAGCCCGACGCGGGGCTTGAACTCACGGACTGCGAGATCGTGACCTGGCTGAAGTCGGACGCTTAACCGACTGCGCCACCCAGGCGCCCCAGTGTCCCTTTAAAAAAAATTTTTTTTTAAATTTCATTTAAAAAACATTTTTTTTAATGTTTTATTTATTTTTGAGACAGAGAGAGCCAGAGCATGAGCAGGGTAGGGGCAGAGAGAGAGGGAGACACAGAATCCGAAACAGGCTCCAGGTTCCGAGCTGTCAGCACAGAGCCCGATGTGGGCTCGAGCTCACAAACCGCGAGATCATGAACTGAGCCGAAGTTGGACACTTAACCGACTGAGCCACCCAGGCGCCCCCCCCCACCGCCTTTTAAAAAATTTTTTTAGAAGTAAATTTAATATTTTTACTTTGTGTCCCTCATTTCTGTAAATGCTTTCTCTTGCACCCAGTATTTCTCAATCTCCAAATCTTGAAATCATCTGTGAGGCATCTCTTTTTCTCACACTCCACATCCAATCCATTAGCAAACCTGTTGCCTCTACCTTCAAAATAGATTTCACATATGACCCCGGCTTGTTGTGTGCATCACAAGCACTCAAATTCAGGTTGTCCTTAATTCTTGCTTTGTCTAAGATGATAGCATCCTAACTAGTCACTCTGCTTCCATAATTGTCTTAGTGCAGTTTATTCTTTCTATGGTAGCCAGAATGATATGTCAAAGAGTCTAAATGAGATAATGATATACTCTCATTAAAAGTATCCTATCTCTCTGTTCTCTTCTTCATAGCATTCAGCACTACAGGACATATATTACTATTTCGTAATTTGATTATTTACTTTCTTTCCTGCCAAAAGTAAACTTTAATGCCAAAATTTAAGGAACGTTGTTGGTCTTGTTCACCTCTGTCTTAGTCCATTTGGGCTGCTAAAAAAAATACCACAGACTGGGTGGCATTAAACAAGAAAAATTTATTTCTCACAGCTCTGGAGGCTGGGAAGTCCAAGACTAAGAGGCTAGCAGATTGAGTGTCTGGTGAGGATTTGTTTCCTGGTTCATTGATGGCCATTTTCTTGCTGTATCCTTACATGGCATAAGGGGTGAGGGAGCTTTTTGAAGTCTTTTTTATAAGGACACAAATCCAGTCATGAGGGCTCTGCCCCTATGACCGAATCACTTCCCAAAGGCCCCACCTCCTAATGCCATCATACTGGTGATTAGGTTTCAATATATGGATTTTGAGAGGATACAAACAGTCTATAGCAACCTCCTTATTGCCAATGTCTAGAAGAGTGCCAGGTACTTAGAGGAGGTGCTAGTCAACATTTAATGAATGAATGAGTAAATGATCTTGGAAGCAGCCCACTCCTGGGATCCTGTAATTGTTTCTTCAAATACCATTGCTTACTTCATCCTCCCGTCTCATCCTAAATAGCCACTATCCCATGGATCTCTTCAATATATAAAAATTTAATGTTATGCGATTTGTTCTATTACCCTATGCAATTTATTTAAATATTAGTTTAGAGTGCTGGATAATGGAATACAGTATATAATAAATAGATGATTAAGTGACATAAAATATGGCTCTCATGGATTTTTCTATAAAACAGTCTGTTTATGAACAAAATTTTATTAGGACAGTTTTGCGGGGGATAAATTTGAGTGAAATTATTTCATCATACAGAAAATTTTCTTTAACCCTCAGCTGTCTGTTCTGTGCCTTTACTCTGAGCGTATGGGTGCACATCTGTCTTAGAAGCTGGGACAGTTGCATAGTGGAAGACATAATCTGCCCAACCCATTTAGCACATTTAATCGCTAAGCGTTATGATAAAGAATAATGTTTTATTACCTAATGGCCTTCATTTAAAACAGAGAACATGGTCATTGTTGGAACATAATTAAAGACAAGCACAAAATATTTTTCATGATTCAGTTGGGTTGGGCACAAAGTTCGTTTGCTACTTTTGTGTGACACTTTTTTTCTTTTTCTTGGAATTGTTTGTGCGATGCGTTTTTACACATATTTACAACAAAATGATGAGTCCTTTACGGACAAGATTCTATCAGTTTAACTTAAGAGCATATGGCAATTTACATATAAACTGCTTTATGTTTGGAATAATAAAAATGTCAGGACAAACAGGAAACGTTAAACATGGTGATATTTTTATACCATGTAAATTTATTGCGCCATTTAAAAATTAAATTTATAAAGGAATGTGATTGATACTGTGCAATGTAGTTGCCAAAGAGACGACGCAGGACCACTGGAGTTGTACGTTCATTTTCAGGCTGAGCACTGTTTTATTGGTAAACAATTTGCTGCAGTGCTTTCTTTCACCTTGTAATCCCTACCTAGAAAGCATAAAGAATATCTTGATATATAGACTTTTGCATAAACAAGTTTCCTTGGCAGTCTTCCTCATAGAAATGGGAGTAAAATATCGGTCTGTTTCCTCACTCTAGTTGCCTCTCTCTGTGGAGTTTATTATGGTGTGGTGCTTCTGAGGTCCTGAAAGAATGCTGGTTTTCAGATCACTTTCCCAGGTTATGTAGAAGTACAAGGTCCTTAGTGAGCAGAAACTGAACAGACTTACACTGGCTTCTTCAAATGGAATAAAATAGACCAGGCAAGGAAAGAAACATGGGAAGGAGACATGTCTGAACAAAGGATGTGCCAGACAGACGGTAGATCTTGTATGATTTACTCAAGGCTCGTGTTTTTATTCCTTCTAAATTTTAAAGGAAATGAAAGATATGTGTGAACACCTGTGAGTATATATAAAAACAAATGTGTGCATAAAATTTCGTATCTAAACTGTCTGAAATAACTCAGGCCTGTCAGCTCGATTCCCTTGAAAAAAGAATTGGTGGAGAGAAATTCTTTAAAGTAGTTACAGACTCTTTTGGGATCAGAGAATGAATTTTGACTTGTGTTTAGAGACCACATTAATATGAGGAGTACAAAGATCTAGATAACATATCCCGGCCATAAAAAAAAAAAAAAAAAACAGATAAAACTAGAAAAATGGAAATTTTGCATCAACTCAAAACTTGGGCAGGGGTCAACAGGGAGTTGTTTCGTGGTGCTTTTTAAGCACAGAGGTGTCTGCTGCTCTTTCTTGACTAGACGCTGGGATGGGAGGTAAATCGTGTGCATTTCATGCCTTTGGAGCAGACAGATAGGTGCCTAGTCCTACTGGCACTAATTCTAAATAATACTCTCCCACAGTGGCTCAGTACTTAAGTCTCAGCAATGACTCACATGTGTGCTGTTCCTCATAGCCCAACTATGGGGATTTCAGAGTCCGCACCTCATGGCTGAGAGTTCCTTCAGGAGGAATTTAGTAGCGAATTTCTTCCAGCAGCCCTTACACTTGTTTACAGCCTTTTTGCCAAAATGGGGTAAAAGAGGTAGCCAGGGGGACAGGATGATCCAGACCCAAAGCCCTTTCTGGTTATGATTCAAGTGTTTTCTAAAACCTTCTTTAAGGAAGCATTCAAGGCTGATCTGAACACGCCTTGACTCAATAGTCTTTATTGTCATACAGCACTTTATTGTCAAAAGCAGCTAGTCTTCATCTCCCCAACAATTATACAAGGTAGGTGTTGTTACCATTTGAAAGAGGAGAAAAGAAAACCGAGGCTGGGAGATGTTGAGTAATCCGTCCAAGTCACACGGTACAGGGTAGAAATAAATTAAGAAGTAAATGGAATGATTCCAATGGCAGGTCCACTGTTGTGAGCATATAAGAGATATTTTGCTTTTGCCCAGCATTAGAATGATCTTCAGAAATCACAGAAATTACTTATCTCCCCAAGCATTCTGCCAATGCTAAATAACACCCTTTCAGAATAAAATAGCACTTAAAATTAGAGATACACTTTAAAAAGAGGTTTATCTCTGCATTACATATTTAATTCTTATGAGAATCTTGTGAGATAAACATTATTGTCCTTGTTTTATTTTAGTTTTTTTAAGTTTATTTATTTTAAGAGAGAGCGAGAGCACATGCAAGTGGATAGGGGCAGAGAGAGAGAGAGAGAGAGAGAGAGAGAGAGAGAGAATCCCAAGCAGGCTCCTTGCTGCCAGAGTAGAGCCTGATATGGGGCTCGATCTCATGAACTGTGAGGTCATGAGCTGAGCTGAACTCAAGAGTTGGATGCTTGACTGACTGAGCCACCCAGGTGCCCCTATTGTCCCTATTTTATAAAGCTATGGAGGCTCATGACTTGCCAACATCTGTCCACTACCAGTGGCTTTTGAATGGTAAGAAGTCAGGATCTTCTAATTTAAATTTCTTCCTCCTTTCTTCTTTTTCACTGGTCCAGTCAATTAATTGCTTAATCTCACATTAGGTATACAGCTGGGAGGTTATAAGATGTGCATTTTATGGCTATCCTTCAAAACAAACAAACAAACAAACAAACAAACATTTTGTTTGGGAAAGCATTTACCCATTGGTCCTTTTTCCCTGTTCTCCCTAAAATGTTTAGATTATGCTCGCATGTGTGGCTCCCCCAGAAGCTATCAGGCAGGAAGTGAGAAGCATATGCCACAGGGCTGAGACAACGTGCTGTTGTGTTGTACCTATGTGAAGCTCTTGGAATCCACATAGAAATGGTCACTGCAGCAGGAGCTGAAATAAGAGACAAGTAGTGCAAGAGACTTTGAAGCAATACATAAGACAGGTTCAATACAAAATAAGAAACAAACAAAAATGAGCAAATTAAATAAATGCATCCCAGAGTCAAGAAGCATTAAAGGTGGGGCAAATAGAAATACAAAAAGATAGCAAGCCCAACTATATCAATAATGCAATTAAGAAAAATAGATTAAACATATTAGTTAAAGACGGGGGGATCAGATTAAAAATATTCCAGTTTACATCTAAAGTATAAAAGCATAGAATGGCTTAAAGGATGGAAAAAAAAATATACGAAGCAAGTGTTAACCTGAACAAAAGTGACACAGACATATTATCAGACAAAATAGGTTTTAAGTAAGAAAGCAATATATATATATGTATATATATATATAGTCACCAAATAATTATTAAATACTGAAATTACCAGGAAGATTAGCAACTCTAAACTCATATACTCATATGGCTCTAACAAAACATCTTAAATATATAAAGCAAAAACTGATAGAACCAGAGGAAGACAGACTTCTAGTAATAGTTTATTGCACTGTCTCAATTACTGTCATATTCAACAAAAAATTTAATAAAGATTTAGAAATTTGAACAACACAGTAAACAAGTTTGATCTAATAGATATCTGTACCAAATGCTTAAAGTTCTTTTTTAAAAAAGTGTTTATTCATTTTTTGAGAGAGATGGAGACAGAGCGCAAGCAGGGAAGGGACAGAGAGAGAAGGAGACACAGGATCTGAAGTAGGCTCCAGGCTCTGAGCTGTCAGCACAGAGCCTGATGTGGGGCTCAACTCCTGAACCATAAGATCATGACCTTAGCCAAAGTCAGACACATAACCAACTGAGCCCCCCAGGTGCCCCAAATACACATTCTTCTTAAGCACACATCGAACACTTACAAAAAATGATCATGAACTGGATTAAAAAGCAAGTCTCCACAAATTTCAAAGAATCAGTGTTATATACACGGACCTATAACCCATTATCTCCCAGATCTTCAGAAATACTGGAGCCTTCTAGTAAACTCTTGAGCAACAACAACTGTGTGGGTTAATTCCACTTGGAGAGACTCTGGTAGTGGCCAGATGGATCTACAACTTTGGGCTGGTGGTGTTGGGAAAGGGGATGAATAGGCTTTGTAGCAAATTTAATTATGAGGTGATACACTACTTCCAATGGTGCCTAGATATAAAGATACACACTTGTTTTCCAGAAAATGCAAAGAAACCAGGCAGCTAGGCAGGGGCTGAAAAGAAGTCAGCAGCTTCTAGCAAGGGTAGTTATTGGACATCTAGCTAAACCAAGATGAAGAGATGTTTAGTTTATTAGAGAGGAATGAAAAATTTTTAGGTGTTGAACTATGTCAAAGGAGGTCAGATAATATGAGTTAATGTGAAACTAACCTACTCTGCAATGGCTGTTTCATGCTGTGTCTACAATTTAAGGTCATTTCTTCCAGGTGGTATAAGCTATATGTATAGCCACATACAATTTTAATTTTCTGGATAATATTCTCATTTTGGTTCTTTTCCTACATTTTTCTCATTGCCTAATCTATATAGTTGATGGTACCCCTTTGATTCCCACTCCTTTACATTTGAGTTGTTTACCTAGATGATATGAATTTAGATGCACGCATGCATGTACACACACACACACACACACACACGTGCACATGCACACACACACACATGCACATGCACACCAAACCTCTTTTGATTGTTCTTCCTTTGAGGAGTGTGGATAATTCTGGAGACATGGAATATTAAGTGCTGGTTGGGCACTAAACTTTACTACTGACATTACCTATTAAGTATCTCTAAAGGAAATAATAAAATGGCAGCTTTTTAGAGCCCATTAGTGACTCATAAAATATGGGTTAAATCCTCCCATTTTATTACACTTTTACTTCTGTAATTATTACTGTAAGTGATAGAACAGTGCAGGGTAATCAAGAAATCAACTCTCACCATTCCTACAAAAGTCCACACAGGCTCTCTGAAAATGATACAGATCCTATACTTGAAGACTATTTATGTAAGTCTAAACAACACCCTGATGAAATAAAAATAAACAAATCACATGAAAAGGGACAAAAAACAAAAGCCAAACTCCAATAAAGTAAAGCAATAAAAATAATACCAAACTCATAGATCCGTAGAACACTTGAGCCCTTACAAACCTGCTCACTCCCCGCTTCAACACTTAGGATGACCCTAGGTAAATTGTTCAATGTCTCCATACCTTAATTTGCTCATTCAGTAAATGAGGGATAATAATAGTTTTACATAATGAATTTTGTGTTGTGAAGACTAAGTGAGCTGAAGTATATAAATACATTAGTACCATTTCTGACTAATAGCAAATCTTAGTTAATACTAATTAATACCATTATTATATTATAATTAATAGTGACAGTTGTTTTATTGTATATGGCCCATTACATTGTCTTGTGGAATGTCTGATGTGATATTTATGAAGCTATGTGACTGGTAGCCTGTTGTTTTTTTGTCCTTCCCTGATATGTGCTGGACCTAGTAATCACAATTGACTTATTGTAGTGAAAGTCTACACCCTGGGAGAAGGTGGAAAGAGAGTAAATCTAGCTATTAGTTTTGAATAATGCTGTGTGAATGCCCAGTGTCTTCAAACCATTGCTTTTTTAGTTATAGGAACAAGCCACGGTCTCTGATTTCAAGAATTTATAGTATATTATAGTACCCAGACACAGATACAAATACTGTCATACAAGACAGAGAATTAGAAAGGGGTTGCATGTAGGAGGGGAACTGTCATGCATAGACAAAGGTTCACATTTAAATTAAACCAATATTTCCTATACACCAACAATGAAGCAACAGAAAGAGAAATCAAGGAATCAATCCCATTTATAGTTGCACAAAAAAACCATAAAATACCTAGGAATAAATCTAACCAAAGAGGTGAAAAATCTATACACTGAAAACTATAGAAAGCTTATGAAAGAAATTGAATAAGACACACACACACACAAAAATAGAAAAAGATTCCATGCTCCTGGATAGGAAGAACAAATATTGTTAAAATGTTGATACTACCCAAAGCAATCTACATATTCAATGCAATCCCTATCAAGGCAACTCCAGCATTCTTCACAAAGCTAGAACAAAAAATCCTAAAATTTGTATGGAACCAGAAAAGACCCCAAATAGCCGAGCAATCTTGAAAAAGAAAACCGAAGCAGGAGGCATCACAATCCCAGACTTCAAGCTCTACTTCAAAGGTGTAATCAAGACAGTATGGTACTGGCACAAAAACAGACAGTCAGATCAATGGAACGGAATAGAGAACCCACAAATGGACCCACAAACGTATGGCCAACTAATCTTTGACAAAGCAGGAAAAAATATCCAATGGAATAAAGACAGTCTCTTCAGCAAGTGGTGCTGGGAAAACTGGACAGCGACGTGCAGAAGAATGAGCCTGGACCACTTTACACCATACACAAAAATAAACTCAAAAAGGTTGAAAGACCTCAATGTAAGACAGGAAGCCATCGAAATCCTTGAGGAGAAAGCAGGCAAAAACCTCTTCAATCTTGCCCGCAGCAATTTCTTACTCAATACGTCTCCGGAGGCAAGGGAAACAAAAGCAAAAATGGACTACTGGGACCTCATCAAAATAAAAAGCTTCTCCACAGCGAAGGAAACAATCAGCAAAACTAAAAGGCAACGCAGAATGGGAGAAGGTATTTGCAAACGACAAGTCAGATGTAGGGTTGCTATCCAAAGTCTATAAAGAACTTATCAAACTCAACACCCAAAAAACAATCCAGTGAAGAAATGGGCAAAAGACATGAATAGACACTTCTCCAAAGAAGACATCTAGATGGCCAACTGACACATGAAAAAATGTTCAACATCACTCAGCGTCAGGGAAATACAAATCAAAACCACAATGAGATACCACCTCACACCTGTCAGAATGGCTAACATTAACAACTCAGGAAACAACAGATGTTGGTGAGGATGCAAAGAAAGAGGAACCCTTTTGCACTGTTGGTGGGAATGCAAACTGGTGCAGCCAGTCTGGAAAACAGTATGGAGGTTCCTCACAAAACTAAAAATAGAACTACCCTACGACCCAGCAATTGCACTACTAGGCATTTATCCAAGGGATACAGGTGTGCTGTTTCAAAGGGACATATGCACCCCAATGTTTATAGCAGCACTATCAACAATAGCTAAAATATGGGAAGAGCCCAAATGCCCACTGATGGATGAATGGATAAAGAAGATACACACACACACACACACACACACACACACACACACACACACAATGGAGTATTACTCGGCAACCAAAAAGAATGAAATCTTGCCATTTGCAACTATGTGGATAGAACTGGAGGGTATTATGCTAAGTGAAATTAGTCAGTCAGAGAAAGGCAAAAATCATATGACTTCACTCATATGAGGACTCTAAGACACAGAACAGATGAACATAAGGGAAGGGAAGCAAAAATAATATAAAATCAGGGAGGGGGACAAAACAGAAGAGACTCATAAATATGGAGAACAAACTGAGGGTTGCTGGAGGGGTTGTGGGAGGCGGGATGGGCTAAATGGGTAAGTGGCATTAAGGAAATCATTGTTTCCTGAAATCATTGTTTCACTATATGCTAACTAATTTGGATGTAAATTTAAAAATAAATAAATAAATGAATAAATGAATAAAGAAATAAAGAAATAAATAAATAAAATTAAAAAACAAAACAAAACAAAAACCTGTTCAAACCAGAGTCCTTTTTTAGGTTCTTGATAATGACTCAACAAAATGTCCACAAAGTTAAGGTTCATTTCATTACCTTAAACGAGCCAACTGCTCCAGCACTGTTTGTTAAAAAGATTATCTTTTCTCCCTTTAAATTGCCTTGCCACACTTGTTGAACACCAATTGACCATATATGTGTGGGTTTATTTCTGAATTCTGTATGCTGTTCCATCAATTTGTTCCCCTATATACAAATTCTATATTATTTTGATTCATAATTTTGTAGTTAAGTCTTGATATCAGGTAGTGTAAGTCATCCAAATCTGTTCTTTTGTAAGTTGTTTTGGCTACTTTAGGTCCTTTCCATTGTAAATTTTAAAATCAACTTGTCAATATTTACCAAAAAAAAAAAAAAAAAAAAAAAAGGTTGCTAAACTCTCACTGGGATTGGGTTGAATTTATAGATCAATTTGGGAAGAATTAATAACAATACTGAGTCTGCTGATCCATTAATATATCTTTCCATTTATTTAAGTCTTTTTAAAATTTTGCTAAGCAATGATTTTTGTACAGAATGTAATTAAAAATGAATCATACACCTAAATGTAATGGTTAAAATTGCAAAAATTCTAGAAGAAAACAGAAAAATTCTTAGTGACCCTACATTTAGTAAAGATTTCTCTAATAGGACACAAAAAGTCACAAACTATAAGATAAAATAATAACCTGGATGTCATCAAAATTCACATTTTATTCTTCTAAAGTTTTTAAATTTTTTTTTTGACATTTTATTTATTTTTGAGAGAGAGAGTCAGAGCGTGAGAGGAGGAGGGGCAGAGAAAGGGGGAGACATAGGATCTGAAGCAGGATCCAGGCCCTGAGTTGTCATCACAGACCTGACTGGGGGCTCGAATCCACAAACTGGAGATCACGACCTGAGTCGAAGTCGGACGCTCAACCGACTGAGCCCCCCAGGCACCCCAACATTTTGTTCTTCTAAAGGCATTATTACAAAAATGAAGGATAAGCCTCAGACTGGGGGAAACCATTTGCAAAGTGCATATATGAAGAAAAGGCGTATCCAGAATGTTTGAAGAACTCTTACATTTCAATTAGAAGACAACTCACTTTTTTTTTAAATGGGTAAAAGATTTGAACAAGTATATGATCAAAGGAGACATGAAGATGACACAGAGGACAAATAAGCACATCAGAAGATGCCCTGTATTAGGCATTAGGGAAATGTGAATGAAAACTACAATGAGATCCTCAGTACCTTTTCAGCAGACTGGCTAAAATTAAAGACTTTCTATACCAAATGTTGGGGAGAATACTGATGGAAGGAATAAAAAATTGTACAATCACTTTGGAAAACAGTTCTGACAGTTTTAAGTGAAACACACACCTACCATACAACTCAGTTATTCCGTTCGTAGGCATTTAGTTAAGAGAAATAAAAGTATAAGTTTCTCCAAAGGCTGGTAAAGGAATGTTCAAGCAGCTTCATCTGTATTAGCCCAAACTGGAAACAACCCAAATGTCCATCAACCAATGAATGGATAAATAAATTACGCTATATCCATACAGTGGATTACCACTCAGTAATAAAAGGAATTAATTTACTCAGAAATAAAAAATAATACACTGCTGTGACATACATGCAAGAACATAGATTAACTCAGAATAACTAAACTGAATGAGAGAAGCTGAACAAACAAGAGTGCATATCATCTTATTCCATTTATGTAACATTCCATAAAATGCAAACTGAACTTTAGTGACCCAAAGCAGATCGGTTGTCTCTGATCAGGAGACAGAAGGAGGTTGGTGAAGGAAGGAACGGAGAGATTACAAAGAGGCACAAAGAGACTTTTAGGAACATAGATGGATTCATTGATCTTGACTGTGCTGATGGTTTTACAGGTGTATACATACACCAAAGCTCATCAAAGTTTATATTTTAAATATATGCAGTTTATTGTGTATCACTTATACTTCAATAAAGCTTTAAAAATAGTGTCACTCAGTTGTGGCAAAAAAGCTGAGTAAATAAAATATTATTTTTAAAAATTTTTTATTCATTAAAAAATTTTTTTGGTAATTTTTATTTTACAGAGAGAGAGACAGAGTGTGAGCGGGGCAGGGGCAGAGAGAGAGGGATTTGGAGACAGAATCCGAAGCAGGCTCAGGTTCTCAGCTGTCAGCATAGAGCCCGATGTGCGGCTTGAACTCATGAGCTGTGAGATCATGACCTGAGCCGAAGTCAGATGCTTAACCCACTGAGCCACCCAGGAGCCCCTATTTTTTATTCTTTACTTTGACCAATATATTTTTGGTGTTTTAACTGTCAGTGACATTATCAGCACAGTATTAATACAATAGACCTTGTACTCTGGTACTTGTGCACAGGGTAGAGGTACGGAGTAATGTGATGGCGTTTACAAGCCGGAACACCCTCCTCCCCCAAAACTCCATCACTGGGCTATACCTATATTTTCTATAAACTAAATAAGAGTTTACAGATTATCTCCACTATTGAGTCTGACCATTCAATTATTAAATCTGTCTCTGCTGATAGATGTGAAAATGTAACATTCAGCATCTCCCCTGCTTCTGAATGACCAGGCTGATTGCATTCATTAAAATACAGCCACCCACAGAACCGCAGCACAACCTCAGATGACTGCCAATTCAAGTTAGTGTAAAAATGAAGCCACTTCCCATTTACCTACAGTTGGCCATGTTAACACAGTGAAAGAAAAGCTTCCAAAGCTTCCTCTGGTTTGTTTCCTTTCCAGTGGCAACTGGGCTTGCTCCTCTTCACTGAGGATGAAGTTATTGACAGTAAGTGGGCCTTTTTCCTTTATTCGTGTGGACATGAGAGGTGAAAGGAAGAGTTTCCTCTCTCAGAGCTTAAGAGTTTAGAAGTGGCCCAGAACAACACTACAAATAACAGCACAACTAGTTAAATGCCTTCTAAGACAAAAGAGCCCATTTGGTCCATTTCTCTCTATCCCAACAAGAATTTTTTTTTTTTAACGTTTATTTATTTTTGGGACAGAGAGAGACAGAGCATGAATGGGGGAGGGGCAGAGAGAGAGGGAGACACAGAATCGGAAACAGCCTCCAGGCTCTGAGCCATCAGCCCAGAGCCCGACGCGGGGCTCGAACTCCCGGACCGCGAGATTGTGACCTGGCTGAAGTCGGACGCTTAACCGACTGCGCCACCCAGGCGCCCCCCAACAAGTATGTTTTAAACAGTCCCAAGAGATTGTAATCATTTACAAGAGTCTTCAAATCTTCAGAAGAGATACATACCCTTTATCTCTTTCAGAAATGTCCTTTTCAGCTGAGGCTCTGTGGCTGAAGTTTCAACAACTCTGAGGGACACTCTTTTTTTAAAAAAATTTTTTTTCAACGTTTATTTATTTTTGCGACAGAGAGAGACAGAGCATGAACGGGGGAGGGGCAGAGAGAGAGGGAGACACAGAATCAGAAACAGGCTCCAGGCTCTGAGCCATCAGCCCAGAGCCCGACGCGGGGCTCGAACTCATGGACCGCGAGATCGTGACCTGGCTGAAGTCAGACGCTTAACCGACTGCGCCACCCAGGCGCCCCATGAGGGACACTCTTTAAGAATCAATGAGCTCTAGGGCACAGGGGTGGCTCAGTCGGTTAAGTGTCTGACTCTTGATCTCAGCTCGGGTCTTGATCTCAGCGTTGTGAGTTCAAGCTCCATGTTGGGTTTTGCACTGGGCATGAAGCCTACTTAAAAAAAGGGGGAAGGGGGTGCCTGGGTGACTCAGTTGGGTTGGGTGTCCAACTTCAGCTCAGGTCATGATCTCACAGATTGTGGTTTGAGTCCCTTGTCGGGCTCTGTGCCGACAGCTCAGAGCCTGGAGCTTGCTTCCAATTCTGGGTCTCCCTCTCTCTCTGCCCTTCTCCAGCTTGTGCTCTGTCTCTTTCTCTCTCAAAAATAACTAAACATTAAAAAAATAAAAACAAAACATTAAAAGAGAAAAAAGAATCAATGAACTCATTTTCAAGAATGGCTGCACCAGTTTGCATTCCCACCAACAGTGTAAGAGGGTTCCCCTTTCTCCGCATCCTCACCAACATCTGTGGTTTCCTGTGTTGTTAATTTTAGCCATTTTGACTGTTTGTAGCAGCAGTATCAACAATAGCCAAATTATTGAAAGAGCCCAATGTCCATCAACTGATGAATGAATGGATAAAAAAGATGTGGTATGTGTGTGTGTGTGTGTGTGTGTGTGTGTGTGTGTGTATACACACACACACACACACACACACAATGGAATATTAATCAGTCATGAAAAAAATTAAATCTTGCCATTTGCAACACCACAGATGGAGGAGAGTGTTATCTTAAACAAAGTCAGTCAGTCAGAGAAGGACAAGTATCACATGATTTCACTCATATATGGAATTTCAGAAGCAAAACAGGTAAACATGGGGGGAGAGAGAGAGAGAGAGAGAGAGAGAGAAGCAAACCAGAAAACAGACTCTTAACTATAGAGAACAAACTGAGGGTTGATGGAGGGAGGTGGGTAGGGAGATGGTTTAAATGGGTGATGGGTATTAAGGAGGGCACTTGTGATGAGCACTGGGTATTGTATGTAAATGATGAACACTAAATTGTATACTTGAAACTGATATTACACTGCATGTTAACTAACTGGAATTTAAATAAAGCCGTGGAAAAAAAGAATCAACGAGCTCATTACTTTCAGTCTTTTCGCACAGTTTTCTCTTGTTTCGGGGTCTGTTACCAGTGTTTTCTAAGCCTTGCCTATGAACACTGTCCCAGCTCTCCACAGTCTAGCTGCATGAGTGGCTCTCCACTGGAAGTCCCAGCTGGATGAGCATGATTTTGAGGGGCTCCAAAGGGTCCACCTCCCTGCTCACCCGGAGCCTAAGTGTTCAGTAAACTTCTGTTAAATCAATGTATAACTTAAATACATCTCACACATAAACAAACTGGACTGAAAACCTTACATTTAGAATCCAAAATGGTTTTAACCAAACAGATGAGAATATTGTCTCCACATCAGAGCATATCTACTTCGCAGGGTCACTGTGAGCATTAAATGAGATTTCTGCAGGTATTCACCTCTCATAGGCAATATCCAGAAGCAAGAAACCTTAAGGAGCATCAAGATAATAAAGCAGAATCACAGAAAACTGAAGCAACTTGTGAAAGTCACTCAGCTCACGAGGAGAAGAAGCAGGGCTAGAACTCATGTAGCCTCCTAGACCAGTTCTCTGCACTTGAGAATGTCAGCACGGAACTCCAGAAATTCCATGGGACTTTCCAGTAAATCAAAGACCTTCAGGGCCATGAGATACAACATGGACAAATTTCAGCGAGGCATGAAATGTGAGAAAAATAAAACAAGAAAGAGCAAACGTGCAATGTACAGACTGTTGTGCCAGATGTTTTCTTGCTCATTTTCTCAACTCCCCAGTATTCCTGATGTGCGTTTGTAGCCTCATAAGGAAACTGAGGCTCAGAAAAATTAAGTGATGTGTGAAGGCAGAGAATTTGCAGTCTTCTGACTCCAAGTTCAGTGCTATTTCTGCTCCATAGCAACACCAAACTTGGGATCACAGCGGGCAGTGTGCAGCCAGAGTGATTGGGCCTGAGGAAGACAAGGAAGATCCTTAAGGAAGGATGACACAAAGACACAGTAGGAAGGGCTCTTCTGAAACTAAAGCATGGAATGCAGCAGCCTGGCAGCTGTCTTGTATAGGTCATCACATCTGTCCGATCACTCCAGCCAGAGAACTTGGTATCACCCTGGATTCCTCTCTCTCTCTCTCACTCCTGCAGCCAACCTGCTTTTAAATTCTCATGTCTCTTCCCTCAAATTATATCCAGACTCAAAACCTTATTCCCATGTCTGGGACCACTGGTTCTCTCCAGGACACTACCTCTCCCTTGCCCTATGGCCGTGTCCTCCAGCTGGTCTCCTGCTCTGCCTTTGACTTCTTTGACTTCTTCTCAGACCCTCTCTCAGAATGAATCTTTTCCCCCAATATTTTATTATGAATCCTTTCAAACAAATAGCAAAGAAAAAAATATTTTACAGTGAACCCATATATCCACAACCTTGATTCTATCATGATAATATTTGCTTTATCACATGGTCTATCCCTCAAAAAATTCTTTTAAAGTGTAACTCAGATTATGTTCCTTTCTCCCATACAAGAACCTCCAAAAACTTCCCATCTCCTTTAAAGGAAAAGCCAAATGCTTGTCACAACCGAGAAGGTCCCAAATGATCTGCACCATCCCACTGTCTCTGCCTTCGTATCCTACTGTTTCCTGCCTGCTCCACTCTGCATACACCCCCAGCTCATTCCTTTCCAGCAGGGCTGGTGACCTTTTTATTATATTTTTTAAAGGAGTTTTATTTTTTAAATGTTTGTTTATTTACTTTTAGAGAGAAATAAAGATCAAGCAGGGGAGGGACACAGAGACAGAGAGAGAGAGAGACAGAGACAGAGAGACAGAGAGAGAGATCGAGAGAAAGAGAGAGAGAGAGAGAGAGAGAGAGAGAGATTGAATCCCAAGCAGGCTCTGCACTGTCAGCACAGAGCACAACATGGGACTCAAACCCACAAACCACGAGACCATGACCTGAGCCGAAACTAAGAGTCCAACGCTTAACTGACCAAGTCACCCAGGCACCTCAGGTGCCCTTGTTTATTTTAACACACACCAGGCTTTGCACTGGCTATTCCCTCTGCCTGGAATTCTCTTCTTGCAGATTTCTACATGACTTCTTCCCTCACTGCTTTCATAGCTTTCTTCAAATATCATATTATGGTAAGGCCTTCACTGCCCACCCTGCTTAAAATTGCGGACCACCCCTTCCTTTACCTTCCTTCTTTCCATACTTTTCATTTCCTCAGTAGCCTTTATTACCATGGCACTCCCTATTTTAGTTCTTAGTCTTGTCTGCCTCTCCCCGTTATAAATTATTGTTACATGCGACATACAAAGCATCACATTAGGCATTTTATATATGTTGACCTCATTTGATTTGCACAATGCCTCTCTGAAATAGAGATTCTTCCCCTCTTGTAATAATAAGGAAACAGACTCAAGGAGGCTGAGAAACTTGCCCAAGAGCACCCATTTAGCTGGAGCATGAATTAATGAATTACAACCCGGATCTGTCATCTGAGGTCCATTCATTCTCACCATATGACACAGACCCTTTGTGATGGGACAGGTGCCCCCCCCCCCAGTCTGGCACCCTAACCAGAGGTCAACTGTCACATCCAGTCCTCATTTTGTATTTATTTATTTATTTTTCAACGTTTATTTATTTTTGGGACAGAGAGAGACAGAGCATGAACGGGGGAGGGGCAGAGAGAGAGGGAGACACAGAATCGGAAACAGGCTCCAGGCTCTGAGCCATCAGCCCAGAGCCCGACGCGGGGCTCGAACTCACGGACCGCGAGATCGTGACCTGGCTGAAGTCGGATGCTCAACCGACTGCGCCACCCAGGCGCCCCTCTCATTTTGTATTTAGATGGTTGTGTCTTCAAGATATACCTACTGAGACTCCAACTCTGAAAGAGGGGAAATCTCACATCAGAGTAATCAATACTTCTTTGGGGGTAATTAGATGACAGGTAAAAAGACAAACTGTGTCATAGGCATGGTATTTAAGGTAAGGGCCTAGAGTGTATACATGGAAGAATCAAGGATTCCAGAAATGCGCTGGGCACTGAGGGGCACAAATACATGTATTACAAGCTTCTCATTTTTCCCCGAGACAAACAAGAACTAATTCAAAGAAAACTATGCATATATTCCTGCTTCATTCCTCAATTACAGAATTTGTCACATGACACAGTAATGTACCACAGTTGATACATTGTTGTTTCTTTCCCTAGACCGTGAGTCTCTTGAATCCCAAGAATGCAGCTCATTCATCTTTGAATTCCACGTGCCTCGCACAGTTTTTGGCACATAATGGAATCTTAATAAATTTTTGCCAAATTAGTTAATAAAGTGAATGAATGAATGAATGCATTATGATAAAAGACCTAGGAGGAAATGAAAAAGGAAATTCTACTAAGAAGCAACGCAAACATTTTAAAGAAACTTTTATCTGTTCTGGCTTCAAATACAAAGAGTAACACCTTAAGTAACACTATTGCAATTACAATGGGATTTGAAAGTGATTATTGCACATCACAATAAGTAGTGTTCCATTTTAGAGCCATGGTGACTGGTTCAATATTTAAACAAGTGTGTGAAATCTAGTAGCTTATTGGTTTAATTTATTTTTTTTAACTTTATTTTTTACTTTTTTAAAATTTACATCCAAATTAGTTAGCATATAGTGAAACAATGATTTCAGGAGTAGGTTCCTTAATGCCCCTTACCATTTAGCCCATCTCCCCTCTCACCACCCCTCCAGCAATCCTCAGTTTGTTCTCCATATTTATGAGTCTCTTCTGTTTTGTCCCCCTCCCTGATTTTATATTATTTTTGTTTCCCTTCCCTTATGTTCATCTGTTCTGTGTCTTAGAGTCCTCATATGAGTGAAGTCATATGATTTTTGCCTTTCTCTGACTGACTAATTTCACTTAGCATAATACCCTCCAGTTCCAGCCACGTAGTTGCAAATGGCAAGATTTCATTCTTTTTGATTGCCAAGTAATACTTCATTGTATATATATACCACATCTTCTTTATCCATTCATCCATCAGTGGGCATTTGGGCTCTTCCCATATTTTAGCTATTGTTGATAGTGCTGCTATAAACATTGGGGTGCATATGTCCCTTTGAAACAGCACACCTGTATCCCTTGGATAAATGCCTAGTAGTGCAATTGCTGGGTCTTAGGGTAGTTCTATTTTTAGTTTTGTGAGGAACCTCCATACTGTTTTCCAGAGTGGCTGCACCAGCTTGCATTCCTACCAACAATGCTGAAAAGATCCTCTTTCTCCGCATCCTCGCCAACATCTGTTGTTGCCTGAGTTGTTAATGTTAGCCATTCTGACAGGTGTGAGGTGGTATCTCATTGTGGTTTTGATTTGTATTTCCCTGATGCTGAGTGATGTTCAGAATTTTTCCATGTGTTGGTTGGCCATCTGGATGTCTTCCTTGGAGAAGTGTCTATTCATGTCTTTTGCCCATTTCTTCACTGGATTATTTGGTTTTGGGGTGTTGAGTTTGATAAGTTCTTTATAGATTTTGGATACTAGCCCTTTATCTGATATGTCATATGAAAATATCTTCTCCCTTTCTGTCGGTTGCCTTTTAGTTTTGCTGATTGTTTCCTTTGCTGTGCAGAAGCTTTTTATTTTGATGAGGTCCCAATAGTTCATTTTTGCTTTTGTTTTCCTTGCCTCTGGAGATGTGTTGCGTAAGCAGTTGCTGCAATCAAGATCAAAGAGGTTTTGCCTGCTTTCTCCTTGAGGACTTTGATGGCTTCCTGTCTTACATTTAGGTCTTTCATCCAGTTTGAGTTTATTTTTGTGTATGGCTTAAGAAAGTGGTCTGGGTTCATTCTTCTACGGTTGCTGCCCAGTTTTCCCAGCACAACTTGCTGAAGAGACAGTCTTTATTCCACTGGATATTCTTTCCTTCTTTGTCAAAGATTAGTTGGACATACATTTATGGGTCCATTTCTGGGTTCTCTATTTTGTTCCATTGATCTGAGTGTTTGTTTTTGTGGCAGTACCATACTGTCTTGATGATTATAGCTTTGTAGTACAGCTTGAAGTCCGAGATTGTGATGCCTCCTGCTTTGGTTTTCTTTTTCAAGATTGCTTTGGCTACTTTGGGTCTTTTCTGGTTCTGTACAAGCTTTAGGATTATTTGTCCTAGTGCTGTGAAGAATGCTGGTGTTATTTTGATAGGGATTGCATTGAATATGTAGATTGCTTTGGGTAGTATCGACATTTTAACAATATTTGTTCTTCCTATCCAGGAGCATGGAAACTTTTTCCATTTTTTTGTGTCTTCTTCAATTTCTTTCATAAGCTTTCTATAGTTTTCAGTGTATGGATTTTTTACCTCTTTGGTTAGATTATTTCTAGGTATTGTACGTTTTTTTGTGCAACTGTAAATGGGATTGATTCCTTGATTTCTCTTTCTGTCACTTCATTGCTGGTGTAAGAGAATGCAACTGATTTCTGTGCATTGATTTTATATCCTGCAACTTTGCTGAATTCATGGATCAGTTCTAACAGTTTTTTGGTGGAATCTTTAGGGTTTTCCATATAGAGTACCATGTCATCTGTGAAGAGCGCAAGTTTGACCTCCTCCTGGCTGATGCCTTTTATTTCTTTGTGTTATCTGATTGCAGAGGCTAAGACTTCCAATACTATGTTGAATAACAGTGCTGACAGTGGACATCCCCATCTTGTTCCTGACCTTAGGTGGAAAGCTCTCAGTTTTTCCCCATTGAGGATGATATTAGCGTTGGGTCTTTCATATATGGCTTTTATGATCTTGAGGTATGATCCTCCTATCCCTGCTTTCTTGAGGGTTTTTATGAAGAAAGAATGCTGTATTTTGTCAAATGCTTTCTCTGCATCTATTGAGAGGATCATATGGTTCTTGTCCTTTCTTACATTGATGTGATCAATCACATTGATTGTTTTGCAGATATTGAACCAGCCCTGCATCCCAGGTATAAATCCCACTTGGTTTTAGTGAATACTTTTTTTAATGTATTGTTGGATCCGGTTGGCTAATATCTTGTTGAGGATTTTTGCATCCGTGTTCATCAGGGAAATTGGTCTATAGTTCTCCTTTTTAGTGGGGTCTCTGGTTTTGGAATCAAGGTAATGCTGGCTTCATAGAAATAGTTTGGAAGCTTTCCTTCCCTATTTTTTGGAACAGCTTCAAGAGAATAGGTGTTAACTCTTCCTTAAATGTTTGGTAGAATTCCCCTGGAAAGCCATCTGGCCCTGGACTCTCATTTCTTTGGGAGATTTTTGATTATTAATTCGATTCCTTTACTGTTATGGGTCTGTTCAAATTTTCTATTTCTTCCTATTTCAGTTTTGGTAGTGTATATGTTTCTAGGAATTTGTCCATTTCCTCCAGATGGCCCATTTTATTGGCATATAATTGCTCATAATATTCTCTTATTATTGTTTTTATTTCTGCTGTGTTGGTTGTGATCTCTCCTCTTTCATTCTGGATTTTATTTATTTGGGTCCTTTCCTTTTTCTTTTTGATCAAACTGGCTAGTGATTTATCAATGTTGTTAATTCTTTCAAAGAACCAGCTTCTGGTTCATTTAACTGTTCTACTGTTCTTTTGGTTTCGATAGCATTAATTTCTGCTCTAATCTTTATTATTTCTTGTCTTCTTTGGTTTTGGGTTTTATTTGCTGTTCTTTTTCCAGCTCTTTAAGGCATAAGTTTAGGTTGTGTATCTGAGATCTTTCTTCCTTCTTTAGGAAGGCCTGGATTGCTACATACTTTCCTCTTATGACCGCCTTTGCTGCATCCCAGAGGTTTTGGGTTGTGGTTTTATCATTTTCATTGGCTTCCATGAACTTTTTAATTTCCTCTTTAACTTCTTGGTTAGTCCATTCATTCTTTAGTAGGATGTTCTTCAGTCTCCAAGTATTTGTTACCTTTCCAAATTTTTTCTTGTGTTTGACTTCAAGTTTCATAGCGTTATGGTCTGAAAATATGCACAGCATCATCTCAATCTTTTTGTATTGTTGAGGGCTGACTTGTGTCCCAGTATGTGGTCTATTCTGGAGAATGTTCCATGCGCACTGGAGAAGAATGTATATTCTGTTGCTTTAGGATGAAATGTTCTGAATATTATCTGTTAGGTCCATCTGGTCCAGTGTGTCATTCAAAGCCATTGTTTCCTTGTTGATTTTTTAGTTAGATGATCTGTTTATTGCTGTGAGTGGGGTGTTGAAGTCCCCTACTATTATGGTATTACTATCAATGAGTTTCTTTATGTTTGTGATTAACTGATTTATATATTTGGGTCCTCACATTTGGCACATAAATGTTTAGAATTGTTAGGTCTTCTTGGTGGATAGACCCCTTGATGATGATATAATGCCCTTCTGCATCTCTTGATACAGTCTTTATTTTAATGTCTAAATTGTCTGATATAAGTATGGCTACCCCAGCTTTCTTTTGTTGACCATTAGCATGATAGATGGTTCTCCATCCCCTTACTTTCAATCTGAAGGTGTCTTTAGGTCTAAAGTGGGTCTCTTGTAAACAGAATATAGATGGGTCTTGTTTTCTTATCCATTCTGTTACCCTATGTGTTTTGATTGGAGTATTGAGTCCATTGACATTTAGAGTGAGTACTCAAAGATATGAATTTATTGCCATTATGTTGCTTGTAGAGTTGGAGTTTCTGGTGGTGTTCTCTGGTCCTTTCTAGTCTTTATTGCTTTTGGTCTTTATTTATTTATTTGGTTTTTTTTTCCACCTTTCCTCCCCTCAGAGAGTCCCCCTTAAAAATTCTTGCAGGGCTGGTTTAGTGGTCAAGAGCTCCTTTAAGTTTTGTTTGTCTGGGAAACTTTTTATCTCTCCTATTTTGATTGACAGCCTTGCTGGATAAAGAATTCTTGGCTGCATATTTTTCTGATTCAGTACATTGAATATATCCTGTCACTTCTTTCTGGCCTGCCAAGTTTCTGTGGATAGGTCTGCTGCAAAACTTCTCTGTCTTCCCTTGTAGGTTAAGGACTTTTTTCCCTTGCTGCTTTCATGATTCTCTCCCTGCCTGAGTATTTTGTGAATTTGACTATGATATGCCTTGTTGGTGGTTGGTTTTTGTTGAATCTAATGGGGGGGGGGGTCCTCTGTACTTCCTGGATTTTGATGTCTGTGTCTTTTCCCAGGTTAGGAAAGTTTTCCGCTATGATTTGCTCACATAACCCTTCTGCCCCTACCATACCCTCTCTTCCTCTGCTGGGACCCCTATGATTCTGATGTTATTCCTTGTTAATGAGTCATTAATTTCTCTAATTCTTAAATCGTGCTCTTTTGCCTTAATCTCCCTCTTTTTTTCTGCTTCACTATTCTCTGTTTGTCCTCTATGTAGCTGATTCTCTGTTCTGCTGATCCATCCTTGCTGCCATGGCATCCATTCGAGAATGCAGCTCAGTTATGGTATTTTTTATTTCATCCTGACTAGCTTTTACTTCTTTTATCTCTGCAGAAAGGGATTCTAATCTATTTTCGACCTCAGCTAGTATTCTTATTATTGTGATTTTTAAAAATTTTTTTAACATTTATTTATTTTCAAGAGACAGAGAGAGACAGAGTGCAAGTGGGGGAGGGGCAGAGAGAGAGGGAGACACAGAATCTGAAACAGGTTCCAGGATCTGAGCTGTCAGCACAGAGCTCGATGCGGGACTCGAACCTACCAACCATGAGATCATGACGTGAGCTGAAGTCAGATGCCCAATTGACTGAGACACCCAGGTGCCCCCTTATTATCGTGTTTCTAAATTGTGTGGTTCAGACATCTTATTTGTATCTTTGTTGGTTAAGTCCCTGGCTGTCGTTTCTTCCTGCTCTTTGTTTTGGGGTGAATTCCTTCATTTTGTCATTTTGAAGGGAGAAAAGGAATTAATGAGGTAAAACAATTTTTTTAATTAAAATTAAAAAAATATTAAAATTAAAACACACACACACACACACACACAATTGAATAAACGATGCTAGATCCTAGGTGTGTTTTGGTCTGGATGTTGAAAGAGGCTTGGTAGACTAGAGAAAAAAGGGGAAAGAAAAAAAGGAAATCATTTGAAAATTTGAAAAAATGAATACACTGAAGTCGACTAAAATGAAATGATGGAAGTAAAATAAAAGTTGAAAAAATTTACACAAAAGTAAAAAATATAGTAGAAAAAAATTAAAAATATTTTTAACAAAAATTGAAACTAAAAATTAATTTTTTCTTTCTGTATTCAAGAAAAAGAAAAGACACAAAAAAGAGAAAAAAGAAAAAAAGAAAAAAAAGAAAGAAAATTGAATAGACCAGCGAACAGACTGAAATACGACTGAAATTACTTCGTTTTTCCCTAGAAGTCAAACCATGAAGCGCTTTATAGTCCATAAACTAAGCAAGTGGAGAGACTTGTGTTCCTGAAGAGTAAGGTTGGCGTAGTTGGGCAGGGCTTAGTGTAATGGCTCCATTCTCCACTAGATGGAGCTGCTTAGCTTACTGGGCGGATTGTTTTGGCGCCTGTAGGTGCGTATGTGCTTGCGCAGGACCATTAAAAATGGCGTCACCCAGCTCTTCAGTCTCTATCAGAACTCTGTTCTCCCCGATCAGCAATTGCGCACCTGTCTTCTGTCTTCAGCTTTCGTCTGCTCCCTGCTTCCACACTGTCTGTGACCAAGTCCCAGGCAGCACTTCCGTCCTGAGTTTTGTCTCAGATGCGGCTGTTTTTCCTGACCCCTTACTTCAGAGGGACTGTGGCTTTTCCCCTTCTGCCCCTCTGTGAGAGGGTCTCACCAAGCAATGGCCAAATGCTGGACGCACTCAGGAAACTTTGCAGGACCGTGCTGCTTCCATCGCCCAGAGACTGCGGCTGGGTGCCAGCCCGCCCCAGAAAAAGTTCATACGATCATGCAGCAGCAGTGTTTCAGGGATTATGGAAAATCACAACACACATCTGGCACCAGGCTTCACCCTTAACGACCTAGCCCCAGCACCAGCGAATGTAGCCACCTTCTGGGGTCTGCTGGGACCAGGTGGCTTCAACAGTCTCTACCAAATGTCCTTCCAGGAGTGGAACTGCTTTTCCCCGTGTGGCCCGAGAACCTCCCCGACCCCACTCTGCTCCTGGGGATTCGCCCTTCCCACCAGAGCACCACCAGGTATCGAGCTGTGGAGTTGCAGACTCTGTGCTCCCCCTGTTTATAGTCTTAATGGAATTTAAACCCTCTCCTTTCTCCTTTCTCCCTTTTTAGTTCAGTCCCTGCTGCTGTTTCCACTTTTCTACTTTCTTTCCAGCTGCTTTTGGGGGGGTGGTTTTCCCATATTCTCCCTCCCCAATCCCATCTCTGTCCTCTCTCCACACGCAAAAGTGGCTCCCTGTCCTCCATGGCTCTGTCCCCCAGGTCACCTCTCTGTGCCATGTACCTGCTGAATTCTGTGGTTCAGGTTCTGCAGATTGTTGTGTTAATTGTCAGATCAGTTTTCTGGGTGTGCAGGTTGGTTTAGTGTTGGTCTGGCTGTATTTCATGGATGTGAGACACACAAAAAACTTTCATGCTGTTCCACCATCTTGGCTCCCAATAGGGTTTTGTTTTTGTTTTTGTTTTTTTAGAGCTTGAGCGGGCAGAGGGGAAGAGGGAGAGAGAGAGAGAGAGAGAGAGAGAGAGAGAGAGAGAGAGAGAGAATCTTAAACAACTTCCATGCACAGCATGGAGCCCAGTGAGGGGCTCAACCACACAACCCTGGGATCATGACCTGAGCCGAAATCAGGAGTCAGATGCTTAGCTGACTGAGCCACCCAGTAGCCCCTGAATAGGTTTTTTAAATAACAAAAGATTAGAAATAAATGATTCATTATTGAAAAGTTTAACAATTCAAATTATTACTAGTTATCTGAGGAAAAGTCATACAAATAATCATATAAATAATAATCACTATTGACAGATACAACTTATTGGTGTTTGGCTTGCCTTCTAGAAAATTATGCGAAAAAAATCCAATATAACTCCAATACACAGAAAATAGAAACAGCCAAGAGAGTCACATGCTCTGTCATTCTGCCTACATAGGCAAACCAATTTAGAAATACATATCTTATAAGGTTGAAAAAAAGAACAAGAGTAGGTTGTTTTGAAACAATTTGCCAAATTAATAAAACAAAACATTTGTGTCATTATTATTTACCTCTTTTGTGTCGAGATGGAGCCTATAGTAGGAAATACAAAATTGAGATATGAAGGTGAGAGATTTACTAGTTAATAAAGAATTTATTTGTGATCAATCCCCTTCATATTATTTATATGTGGTGCTCCATTCTGTGGAGCATTTCATAACAGGATATAGTAAAAAAACCTTTTTCTTTATCTTTTCCCCACTTAAACTAAATGCAGATTTGCTAGAGCCCTTGCTGCTATCCATGCCAGTAGATGGCATTCTTATTCTTGTTTTTATTTTAATAGTCTTAGATTCATGATAAATGTAATGCTGTGGGCTGGACTTACATTCAGTTCTGGTTCCCACAGTCTAAGTTCAGGATGAACAACTTCTGATGCATATAGAAAAGAGAGGCACATACTTAAGACAAGAATAAAAATGCAGTCCTTGGAATACTGAGAAGTGTCCAAAGAAATTGTCACTTCTTTATTTTTTGCTTAGCTGGTTAGTGTCAGGTCTGGTGAGGATAGTTTCTTGAAGGGGAAGGGTCTTGGGTTCGCATGCTGGCTGTTCACTGTTTACCTGGTTGCTGGGTCCTGATGACTCTGCTGCTTTGATCCTGGTTCCTTCCTCCAGTTCTGCATATACTCTGGTCTGTTGATCTCACCCATGGTCTCCATTAAGCCCTGGCATTGGCCATCCACGTGATGGCACAGACCGTCCTTCAGGGTTACCTTGTCTTCAGGAGGGCAAAATTCTTGCTTGCTACTCTTGGCTGTGATCTGACTCCCTCACTGAGATCATCTGCGAATGACTGGATTCCCATGGAGCCCCTGGAATCTCAGGGCCACAATTTCTGGTCTGCTGCTTATATGTCTTCCACTGCCATTTTTAATCTGCTATAATTGCCATGTTCTGGGTAGAGGCATGTTACAAAGTGGCATCTCCCCAGGATTCCAAATGGAAAATAGGCCCAGAGACTCCTGCCTGTAGCTTAATATTCCATATTTCTGGGATGGCTATATATTTACTAGGTCTTCTGGGTCCAGTAATGCCCTTCCTCTTACTTTCTCCCTTTGTATTTTTGTCCCCAGAAAGGCGATGAAATTTTGCTTGTTCCTAGAAATGGCAATTCTTCCCATTTAGGTCTGTTGTAAACTTTCCTTGATTTTTTATTTTGTTTTGTTTTGTTTTTACCGTGTAGATAATCTTTGTCCTTGATCAGTGTTTTCAACACTGTCATGGGGCATCAGTTAAATGTCCAACTTCGGCTCAGGTCATGATCTCACAGTTCGTGAATTCAGACCCTGTGTAGGGCTCTGTGCTGACAGCTCAGAGCCTGGAGCCTGCTTCGGATTCTGTGTCTCCCTGTCTCTCTGCCCCTCCCTGGCTTGTGCTCTCTTTCTCAAAAGTAAATAAATAAACATTAAAAAAAATAGTTATATCCAATGCTTCCTTTTTATATAACAAACATTTTGTAATACCTCTTGACTATAAGTATTGAAGCAATGGCCTAACTTTATTACATGGGAGAATAAAATGAAAGTAATTTATTCTAAAAAGGATGTTTGTCTCTAGTTGTAGAATCACCATGAATCCCACAGCCATGAATGCAGACTGATAAAACTGTCTTACCATTGACTCAAATATCATGAGTGGGAAGATTTTTTTCAAAACTGTGAACGTTCTGGATAAAAATATGATCATAACAGAGTATATTTGTTCTTTGATTTACTTTGCCGTTACCATCCTGGAAAATCAGTACATATTAAAACTGGGAAAATAACACTATCTTTATGTAAACGAAAATTAGATCATTATAAAAACACCTTCACTAATGCAATGTTGTACACAATTTTCTGGGAACAGTTCTTTGTGCAGAACTGTCTTGTGCATTCCAAGACACAGCATCCCTGCCTCCCGCTAACTAAATGCCAGTGAGGCACCCATTATTGTCAGAACTTGTCCTCTCCCCTTTTCCAAACCTCTCCTAGGGAGCAGTACCATTCCCCCTGAAAACCATTGTTTTAGGCATATGTTCCAATAAAATTAGTTTATGATCTTTCTTGGGTCTGCAGGTCATGGGTTTAGCAAACTTCTGCAGAATGAGCCCTTTGTTCATTTACTTTCAAATCATCTTGACATGTGTTCTATGGAACTTCTTGATACAAGTGTCCTCATTATTGATATATCTGGGGACTCCTTGGTTGCCCAAGTTTTGTTTGAGAACCACAGCACCATACTATACTGCCTTCTATTCCTGTCATTTGCTCATTTGTCTATTGAACTATTTTCTCAAGCATTTGAATTAACTCTTAATACCTCTCAGTTGTGATTAGGAAAATTAAGAACTAGCAAGGCTGTGTCTCACAAAGAGTACATAAAGACCAAAGCCCCAATCTTCTGATGAGAATTTTCCTATTGTGTCATATTATTATTGCCTCATAAATTAATCCATTGGCTTTTTAACTGGAAGTCTGTGTCCAAATATTTTTTTAAATTATAATTATAAAAATAAAAATTATAAAAAATTATATTATATATAAAAATTATAATTTATAAATTAACATTTAATTTATATTGATCATGCAAGTCAATTCAGTAGGGTCTGATTGTGCCTGGGTGAAGTTATACATTGAATTTCTAGACCTGCAGACCTCTAAGGTGGGGACGCACTAAGGCAACGGCCACCTTATGAGGCCCAGCCCAAGGAAGCCTTCCAACTGCACCCATAGTTCTTCTCCAGACCCCATGAGCCATGGATTTCCTTGGTTTCATGGTCCATATTTATCCACTCTTGTGGTCAGGCTTTGTTTACTATATTGTCTGGACTTTTCTTTTCTTTCTCTCTCTCTCTCTCTCTCTCTCTCTCTCTCTCTCTCTCTCTGACATGTAGAAGTTTCCATTGCCTAGATCTCCAGATGTTGTCTTGGAACAATCCATCTTGCCTGAAACCAGATAATAATGTGAATCAAACATAGAAAACAAAACCAAAAACAATTTTATTGTTTTCTCTTGAAGTAGTCAAGGGGGAGAAAATTTACATCTTCTATACAAAATTAGAAACAAAATTCTATATTAGGTGTAAATTTTATGATCCAATCCCCTCAGTTTGAGTCCTTCTGATCTACGTAACTGTTATTCTTTCTAAATCAAGAAAAGAACATTAGGTGTAATGGTTGAATTGTGAATGATAAACTCTGTGTGTGTATTAGGGAGAGAATGCATATGTAGCAATTGACTTAACTAGGTGAGCGGCCCTGGGCGCATTTATGTCTGAGATCCAAATCAAGCCCTTAACAGGCAAGATTCTTTAATATAAATGAGAAATAGGCTTTATCCTGCCATAATGACCTGCAGCCTCTCAGACACGACTCTCCACAGACCGATCACTCCACACAAAGGTTGGCCAGCTCACGGAAGCTATTATCTTTTATTTATGCAGATCAGATTGTGACAATCCTTGGAATTCTTTGTTTTATCTTCTTTTTTTTAATCCTCCTGATATGGTCCTTTCTTTTTCTGTATACACAACTCCCCAAACAAACATTTTCATGACTTTCAAAGTCATTGAATGAAAATATTAGAGTATAATTTGGTTAGCTTGTATTATTCCACAAAGAAAAGAAAACTGTTTTAATTTTGGAGGCTACTAGATAAAGGAAGAGGGAAAAATTCCTTAATTTTTTAAACCACACAGGAAGCCATGTATTGTGCCAACATTCTCACCAGCACCAAATCCCAGTAGCTTACACTTCCATTATTTAATGTGCCCTCTGGAGTTTTGGATGTGGTTCAGAAAAAAAATTTTAAACAAATTTCTTACATATGACCCTAATTTCAATGGATGTGCTTAAAAAAAAAAAAACCCTTAGCTTTCTTCCTTGTACATTTCCCATTAGTCAATATTAGCTACATATTCATGGGTGAGAATTTAAATAGCACACGTCTTGTAAAAAAAACATATCAGGGTGACTTTTTTTTTTTATGGGTGTGCTTCCAGTGATCTTTCCCTCTTGGGGGATTGAGGGAAAATGTTCAACAGTAGGAGTTGAAAGAAACAGAGAATATCACTTCTGAGTGTGGCAGTTTAGTTTCCATTGCATATTACTTTTTTTTTTTTTTCCTGTAGTGCTGTTCTTTTATCTGAGCCAAGTAGCAAGGCAAGAGGCCCACTGAGAGATCAGGCAACAACCATTGTAGGAAGGATTTTCCCAGTTGATTTGGGGTATGCTGAATTCAGCTGACATCCTCAGGGTTCTTATTCCTGCATTTAATCCATAAGCATTTTATTGAACGCGAATTATTATGTTTCAGTAACCCTGCTTGATGTTATGGCAGATATAAGACACAATCAAACACAATTTGTGCCTTTATTCATTCATTTGATAAATGCTTGTTATCCACTGGCAGAACAGCAATGAACCAGACCCACTGATCTTTTCAGTCTGGTGCAAAGACAACCTGGGTAAGTGATGATGGACACTTCAGAAGCAGAGTAAATTGTGCTGGCTGTCGAACAGGTAGAAGGTGCCAGGGCTATGGGAGCATATAGTACAGGCTACCAGATGTCTGTGCAAGGGTTAGCAAAGATCTATCTGAAGTAATAAAATTTACCTTGAGCTCAGAGGCATGAGACCAGATTACAGCTTGGGGTGGTAGAGAATGGAGTGTCCCAGGAAGATGGCACACAGCTGTGTGAAGGCTGAGTTGTGCGGTGCACTGGAGGAATTAAAGAAAAGCTGGACGCTAGGTAAGACTCAGTTCTTTTTTCTCATTCCAATAGTGAGTTTTGAGGGCTGCTCTTGAGTGGCTACAAGTGGCTTCCTTAAGTGACTGGAAAAGATGAGCTGCATTAGGAGCATCTTGCCATCTGGAATTCAGGTCTCGCTGGGAGGAAGGGGAGACCCCAGGGGAAGCTGTGGATGGGGGAGGGGAAAGAGGGTTCCAAAAATAATTGTTAGGGATGCAGTTAATATAAAGAAACAGTAACCCAATAAAATATTAATTGATGATAAGAGGAAAATGTCCCTCCACAACCAAGGAATAATTGAGCTCCTGAAAGTGGACATGGATTGTATTTCAGACTTCTTGTCTACCATTATTAACAGCTTGCTGGGAATGAAGTTTTAGGTGCTCGTTGAAGGCTGAGGGTTAAGAATATGGGATTTGGGGCAGGGAAGTTCTGTTGGAGAATGGGGACGAGATGAGACTTAATCACAGAGTCAGAGAGGGAGAAGGTGTTAGAAGACCTGGGCAGCCAGAGGCTCTGGAGGACAGGGAGGCTTTAACTCGTTCATCTTGTGACTACCTGAGCCCATTTAGCATGACAATTTGCACCTCCAGTTACAGCCCTGAGTGGAGTCCTTGTAATTTCTTAAGTATGAAGTTTGCTATAGTTTCTTCTTCTATGGCCCCTGGAAGCAATTTCCTACCACGAGAAAAGAAATTGCAGTTATCAGTAGGAAGAGATGTGGTTGGAATCAGGAGTGAGGTGTGACAGGGCAGTTCTGCAAGGGTACTTACTTGAGGGTCCTCCGGAGAGAAGGACTTGCCACTGACACGGAATACAACTAAAGTGCATTGCATTCATGGTAAGTTTCTTGTCATTGTAGTTAGGGCACTTATTTTGTTTATTCCTTTTTAAAAAAACACATTAAAAATCAAGAATCCCTCTAGACAATCTGTTTGTTCTTAAAAAAAACTTTTCATGGTTTTCATTTATGATGGATCAAGAATTTTATCTAATTTTTGAGATGAAGAAAGTTCAGAACAGACCATATTTGACTATATTCATGTAGTTAGCCAGTGGCAAAGTCTACAGCACAAAGTGGAGATCCTAGGCACTCAGAAATAGAACTAGTTAGATAACAGCAGAAACAAAGGGAAAATATATATGAAAATAATAATCATAAAATATCCCTGAAACTCATCTAAGCAATCATGCTCAGATCTCCCTAAACAGAACTTGTCACCTTGGATTGACATTGTCCTTGCATGCTGTCTTTGATGAATCAATGCTAAATTTAAGATGGATGATTTTCATGTTTATTCTCATCCCTGAGAATGGCCATCCAGTCTGAAACGTCTGTGTTCCAGCATGAGCGCCCCTTCATCAGTACACCTAGGAGATCGCGGTCCTTACTTATGGCGTCTGGTAAGGCAAGATATCTTGTTCACGTGTGAGAAGCTCTAATGCATCTTTCACATTTAAAGTGCCCTCTGAAGCTTTCTGCTTCACAACCTCTCTCCTTCTTTCCCTGTTACCTCTAAATTTTTCATACAGTCTTGAGCATTTCTCAAAGAATTGCAAATTCTGGCTGGAACATGATTAATTTAGCATGTGGCCTCTTCCGATGGAGTGCTCTGCCGTCCATCCTCCTTATACTAGGCTACCTCTCTTCTTGGCTCTTAGCAACAAAAGTGAATTAAGGCAAAGGCCCAGGCTGTTCAGATGTGCTGCTTGAAAATGAATTTTTACTGGCAGTGCCACAGAGTCAAAAGTGTGGCGTTGCAAAAGTGAAATTACAATATACAGTTGATATTATTTTAGTTGCAAAGCTCAGTCACCCCATTTCCCTCTCACAGTTTGCCAGGGGAACATCTGTTATTCTTTATTTGGAGGTGAAAAGCAAAACACAGACATTTCTCCTCCTTAAAGTCTTCCTACATTTATTTTGTTCATGTTTGTAGTACCTTCGTTATTTATTTCAACAGCTAATATTTTCTGTGAGAAGGTCACCTCCCTTTACTGTTGAGAGGAGAGGCACATTTATTTCCCTTGGTGGAATTCTTTTAATAGAACTCAACTTAGCCAAGCCATGAAGGCCAATGCTACTGCAATCACAGATGGCTTCCGGTGGTGCTCACTCAGGAAATCTGCTCCAGAGTATCTTTTAGACTTGGATGGACCTCTATGGATCCCATAATTTTTATGAGGAAGGGCAGTGGGAAATATAAACCTCTTTTTTGGAGGTGTTTTGACATCTCATTTGAATATATCTCCTATACTTTAGTTAATTACTTGCTTAAAAATACTCTATTCATGTAAGAGATGTGATTATTAGGTATTTAAACTAATTAGCAAGTGCCTGGCATGTAGTTAGGGCTCAATCCATGTTAGTGATGATGATGATGATCAGAAGGAGGAAGAGAAGGAGGAGAATAGACTGTTGGGTCTTTGAAAATATCACCAAAAAACCTGTTCATAAGACAAAGCTGAAAGGGGGCAGGGCACCTCTTCAGAGTTCTAATAATGAATAGAAGTCTGCTTTAAGGCAGGTCTTTTAAGTTTGGGGGGTAATGGAGATGAAGGAGCTGGCAGACAGCAGTATAGGGAATGTGGGTAAAGGTCATGATGTGGTAGTTTAGGATTGGTGGATTTGAGAGTTTTGAAGGGTCTTAGAGAGTACATAGTCATTGGATTGAAGAGTTGAGCAGTTTGATGTTCACTTAAGTGGGATATTTGGGAAGGTTCTGGAACTAACAATAAAGTTATTTGCAACTGTTTTCTTCTTGGGCAAGTTGTCCGAAGTAGTAAAGTAAGGTCGATGAAGGCAGTGAAATAATAAAGTTAAGTTAGTGACGATGGCCAATATCAAAGCCACATTACCATCATGGTAAATTGTATGGATATAGATGGCTTAGAATCTTCTTCCTCTCATCCTCATCTTCCTCCTTATTCTGGAATTTTGAAGCTGAAGTTATTTACTATCAGGGAATTAGTTATTTGAGATTTGCGTGTGTGCGTGCGTGCCTGTGTGTGTGTGTGTGTGTGTGCGCGCGCGTGTGTGTGTGATAGTATGGTACAAATGGTACATATTCTGTTCTGACTTGAAAAGAAAGAAGCTATGCCAGGAAAACCTTCTTCCCAAGGCTCATTTTGAGTCTGGCCAAAGTGCTGGAGAACTGCACATCCTCCAAAACCTAGCTCCTCTGTGGAAGTCCCAGGTATCCCTGTGAGGTGTTAGGATTTGCTGCTTCCTTGTCCCACACTGTGACATTCTCAGAGTAGGATTTGCATCATTTTTCTGCCATTAAATAATTTTCTGCTTAATGACAGAAAGATGCTGAAGATACAATGAAGAATAAAAAGCAGTGCCTGCCCTTTTGGGTTCTCATTCTAGTAGAGAAGGTAAATGAAATAATTGTCATGTATTCACCCTTTAATGTTTCCATGTGCCTAATGGAGCACTACATCTAGTAGGGTTCCAATGAACCCGTGATAATGAATGAATGACTGCCTATCCATGAGGTGGGTGTGAAATGGCATTTTATTGTAGTTTTATTCTCCTGGAAAATTTTTTATATATCTCATGTGTTGCTCACTTTCTAAAACAATTGCTTTTTATATCACTTCCCTGGTTTATTTTTTATTTCTTTTTTTTAAAAAAATTTTTTTTTCAACATTTTTATTTATTTTTTTGGGACAGAGACAGAGCATGAACGGGGGAGGGGCAGAGAGAGAGGGAGACACAGAATCGGAAACAGGCTCCAGGCTCCGAGCCATCTGCCCAGAGCCTGACGCGGGGCTCGAACTCACGGACCGCGAGATCGTGACCTGGCTGAAGTCGGACGCTTAACCGACTGCGCCACCCAGGCGCCCCTTATTTTTTATTTCGATTTATCTTTTTAGCTGTTGTTACTGGGTTGTCTTCAAAAGCATGGGTATGTAGGATTTTACTGTATATTCTGAGCAAAAGTTTCTTACTGGTTTTATGGATTATGAACATCTTTTCTCTGTGTCTGGCTTGTGTCAGTGCCATTTTAATATGTTGCTGTTTGTGCTTTAATTTCAGTGTACACAAATTTATTAATCTTTTAATTTATGGTCATTGCTTTTTGGTGTCTGTGTAAGAAAAACTCCCTACCTTGATGTGATGGAGATGTTCTTTATTTTCTTCTAAAAGTCTTAAAGTTTTGCTCCTTGAATTTATTTTACTTAATTTACCTGATACTGGTTTTTGTGTGTGGTAAAAGGTAGTAAACATCTGACTTTATTTTAGCTCCCTCACATGCATATGCCGATCAGTATATGCAAATACCTAAGGGGGACCCTTTGCAAATCTCTGATGATTCTTTCTTTCTATTTTAAAGATTATTTATTTTGAGAGACAGAGACAGAGAGAGAGGGAGGGAGAGAGAGAGAGAATGTGCGCAAGTGGAGGAGGAGCTGAGAGAAACAGGATCCCAAGTAGGCTCCACACTGTCAGCACAGAGCCCAATGTGGGCCTCACACTCATGAACCATGAGATAATGACCTGAACTGAAATCAAGAGTTGGACGCTTAACTGACTGAGCCACCCAGGCATCCCTCTTCACATCACTTTCTACCAGGTCCCTTTGCACACCATACATATCATGACCTGATCTGACGTCAGACACTTAACCAACTGAGTCACCCAGGCGCCCCTGAAGGTTCTTTCTTTGCCCTGCTCTCTCCTCTTTTACTTTGTCCTTCTAACTATAACCTCCTTAGTGACCCTGAATTATCAGCTCTATATCTTCAATTCAAGTTCTTCACTGGGTTTTGCCTAAGTTCCTCCTCTGTGTGCTGGAAATGCTCTCAATGCAGTAGGCGGGGCAATCTTTGGGCTCTCCTCATTTGTTTTATATTTCTCAGAGATTACTATTTTTAGTTGCCTGATGTTCAGTGTCTTGAAAACCTTTGTTTCATATATTTTGTCCATTTTTTGGTTGTTTCAGATAGAAGGGTAAACCTGGTATCTGTTATCCCATCTTGCCCAGAAGCAGAAGTCTAAAGTGGGGAATGACAATTGAACTACTTAGGATGTGAAGCTGCAGAAGGTCAAGTTGGAAGAGCTAATTTTATGGGTCAACAATCGCTCACAAGGATGCATGCAACTAACTGAGGAAATGGAGGCTTGGTGAAGTGAAGTGATTTTCTAGATGTGATCTGTGTACCAAACAGTTAGCACAGTCCAGAGGATCAGATGGTGGATCGGGTTGTATTTTCCCCAAGCTCTGGCATTACATTTGGAAAGACAAGATTAAAAGGATCTTTTTATTTAGTTTTTTCTCCCCTCTGAGTGTTTATAGACCTCAGAGGAAAGCTGTAGTTTGGGCTACGGTAGAATCAGAGTGATCCCAGTGAAACAGACTTCCTGAAGAAGGAAGTCTAAGTTAGTGCAAGACTTCTTGAGACCTCCTCTCCAAAGTCCTGCAGCCTCACTTCCACCATGGTCCAGTGGTAATAAGCAAGTCACAGAGCCAGTCCAGAGGCAAATGAGGGGCCACAAAGGGATGAACATCAGTGTGGTTATTAGAGCGAACTTCTTTTGAACCACTTACAACAGTAATGGAGAATGGAGAAATAGAGAATAAAATTAGAAAGACAGGATGTGGCCAGATTGTGAGAATCTTGAATGCCAGGTATTGTCCCAGGGAAATTAAAGGCCCTTATTCATAGGATTAATAAAATGAAACCAGTGTTTTAGGAAGAATAACTCAGGAGTGATATATGTTCTGATTAGAATAGGGCGTACTGCATGCAGACTGAGACGTTAGGAGGCTGTTGCAGTTATAACTCAGGTGTGGCGAGGTAGAACCAGTGTGAAGGTGGATGCAATGGAAACAGAAAAGAGAGGGAGACTCCTAGAATATTTTGATTGTGACTGGACATGTCACAATCCTGCCTAGTATAAAGATGTGTTTCCATTAGTACATGATGGGTATGAAAACCAAATAAAGAATTATGCCAAGTAAAGAAATACATTAAGCCATAACATTTCAAGGATTCATAAGAATGAGAAAGAGAGGACATGAGACATATTAAACAAATGGGGAGCAGGAAGGAAGGAGCAGAGAATAAACACAATAGCAATTAAAGGGACAATGATCATACCTAATGAGAAAGAACCTAAATTACATGGGGGAAAAATGATATTCATAACAGAGGACTTGAAAAAAAAAGACACTTCATAGAATACATACCATTCTATGTAAACTCATAGAGAAGCAAGTAGGGCTTAAATCTCAGTGTTATCACTTAAATATAGTAGTACAATAATTGAATTTCACTAGTGATAACATATTCATTCATTTAACAAACATTTCTAAATATTTAGCAACTAAACAAAACGTACTCATCTCTGACACCATTATGTGCAAGATTAAAAAAAGACCCTCAAGCCTTACCATCATGGAATTCGGAGAGAGATGTGTACAGAAAAAGTTGTAGCATTCCCAAAATAAATGCTAAAGTAATGACAGGAGAAACTTACTTGAAACACAGAGGAGGGAGTCAATAACTTTTCCTGAGAGTATCAGAGATGACTTTACCAAAGGGGACCAGCAGGAATGGAAGTTCAGCTATTGGAAAAGGTGGATCATTTCATTCCAGGTAGTGGCGAAAGGGGAGGCTTTTGAAAGTGTGGTGGATTGGAAGACCAGCAAGAGTTCTCATGTAGTCCGATCGCCAAGGTAGGGAAGTTGGGAAACCATTTAAACTAGTAAAAAGAATTTGAAATCTTGGGCACCCAAAGGGTTAAACTATGACTCTACACTACCCACACTGCCCAAACTAAAGTGTTTCTTAGTGGTATTTACAACTATTATCTATTCCTAATTTCTTTCCTTCAGTGTGGTTGTGTGACTACTACAAAACTTGTAGAATTTTTTTTTTAGATTTTTTTTTTAACGTTTATTCATTTTTGAGAGACAGAGAGAGACAGAGAATGCACGGGTAAGGGGCAGAGAGAGGGAGACACAGAATCTGAAACAGGCTCCAGGCTCTGAGCTGTCAGCACAGAGCCTGACACAGGTCTCAAACTCACGAACTGCGAGATCCTGACCTGAGGCGAAGTTGGATGCTCAACCAACTGAGCCACCCAGGCGCCCCAATACTTATAGAATTTGTAAGCAGGAGGCTTATGTGTCCTTCTGTGTTTTGAAAAAACAGCAGACTAGATTTGTAGAAACAGAATTAAGTCACATGTTAGGTATTCTTGGGATAGCTTATGTGACTTTGGAAAAGTCAGGAGAGGCAGATCAATCTATGTCTGCAGACTGTGATGTGAAATGCCCTTGGCTCTGCATAAATTCCTCTGTTAGGAGTTACCAACCAGCCTGGAATAACAATGCAGAATGCGAGTCATCTAGACAAAACACTGCCTTTGCAAGTGGTACCAGCCAGCCTCTTAAAACAGTAGTAACATTAAAAAAAACTTTTTAATGTTTATTTTTAAGGGAGAGACAGAGACAGAGTGAGGGGGGAGGAGCAGAGACAGCGGGAGACACAGAATCCGGAGCAGGCTCCAGGCTTTGAGCTGTCAGCACAGAGCCCGACACGGGGCTGGAACCCACGACCTGTGAGCTGAAGCTGGATGCTTAACCGACTAAGCCACCCAGGTGCCCCTGAACAGTAGTACCATTGAAGTATGTTCTTTGGTTAAGTCTTTTAGTCAGGATAATACTAATATATATTCTTTGTTAATAAACTTGCAGTTCAGAAAGTACTATTACATCTATTATTTAACTCACTTACCTAGAAGAGGTAGGTAGGCATTTTCTTCCCTATTTTACAGACTAGAAAACTGAGGCTCAAATTTAGGGCCTTGCCTAAGACCAGGCAGCTCACAGTAGAGGAGGCAAGATTCAAACTTAAATCTTTTTTGACTTCAAGCACCTTGTCTTGTTCAGACACATTAACTTCTTCCTGCAATTTCCTATAATAAAGGATAACACGTTGTATTTCTGGTTTAACTTTGAATCTCTCTCTATCTCTATCTCTCTGTATATATATATACATATATATATATAATACATATATATATATATATTATGAAATTAGGGCATTTAAGCACATTGTTAATTACAGTTATATGAATAACTTCACCAAAGATGTGACCCCTTTAGAAAAATGTAATTTGTACATCTCTGAGGTAGACATGAGCCTGTTAATAAAGAACAAGTTCATTTTACTTCTTTACATGATAGTGATGGTGAAGTTAGCTTTGACCAGCACAAGGCCTAGTAGATTCCACTCCACAAACATTGCTGGGACACATCTCTGCACTCAAGCAGCTTATAGTCTAATGAGAAAGACAAGGTAGCCCAAATATCTGTAGTATAGGGTACAAAGTGGTAAGTGTTGATGGGAAGGCCCAGACATATGAAGGTGTGGGAAAGGAGTACATTAATTTTAATCACAGAAATCAGGAAAGGATCATGAAGGAGGTTTCTTGGAGCTGAGTTTTGCCATATGGGTAAGATTTCAGTAAGTGTTTGGGGCTGAAAGGTCGGGTGAAGAACATTCTAGAAAGAAGAATGCAGTGCAAACACTAGAAGTAGGAAGGTATTTGAATAAATACTTATAGTCTGATCTCACTGTGGCAGAAGGTGATTGAAAAAGGTATAGGAGAATCAGGATACCTGGGTGGCTTAGTATGTTGAGTGTCTAACTCTTGATTTTGGTTCAGGTGGTGATTCCAGGGTTGTGGAATTGAGTCCTACATCAGGCTCTTCACTGAGTGTGGAGAGTGCTTAAGATTCTTTCTCTTCCTCTGCCCCTCTCCCCTGCTTGTGTGCTTTCTCTTTATCTCTCTCCCTACGTATATGTATATGTATATGTATATGTATATGTATATGTATATGTATATGTATATGTATACATATATATGGCAAGAAACAAATAGCACACGGAATTGGGGGCAGGTCATGGAGACCATTAAATGCTTCTGTGGTGTTTGTCGTTCTTGCACAGGAGGATGTCAAGATTTGTTGCTGAGGAGAGACTTAACTGAGCTGTGTGTGGGGAAGGTTGCCCCATGGGCAGTTTACAGAAAGGAGGAAAGAGGGGAGATTTTCCTGGGGAGAGGCTAAGAATGAAGAAAAGGGCAGCTCAAGAGAGGCAGACAGCTGGGTGAGATCCCAACCAAGTCCCCTCGGGAAGTGACAATAGGAACAGAAGAAAGACCGTCTGGGAGAATAGTCAGGTGGTGAGGGTCCAGGAGAGGTATGAGCAAAAGGCAATGTTGAGATTTCCAGCTTGGATGAGAGTGAGGATGATGAGGATAGAGATGAATTAAGTAAGGCGTGGAACCAAAGGGCAGATGGGTGAAAGGAATGTTTTTTGTTTCTGTTTTCTTTAAAAATTTTCATAGTATTTTAGTTTTGTGGAGAAAGCACAATAATACTGTTTCTTTTGGGGAAAAAATCGGCAGGCAGGAACTATGTGTTTTGTAGAACTATGATTTATGGCATATGGCAGTTGGGTAAATTTTGCTCTCTTTGGCCTAAGCTCTCAAAAGAGAGCTCTTGCTGGGACACACATTCCGATTTTGTGTTTCTGTATTTTACAAGGGAATTGAAACACACTACTTCAGAGTGAATTAGGAGTGAGCTTGTACATTTTTCTGCTTAGTGGAACTCAAATAGTTTCCCAGGGAATACGTTTTCTGTTTTTCCAACACCTTTCCCTTATTCCCCAAACAGATTACCACGTGTCTCTCATATTTCCCACAGTGTCATCAGAGCGAGAGCGCCACAGAGAGATCAGGCGTAGGGCATGGTAATTTTACACCTGAGACAGTGATATGTAGGATCTAAAGTTTCTAAACTCCTCAAGACTCTTGGGTGCAGGATATCTTTTGTGTTCCAGCACAAAACCAACACAGCCCACGCAGTAATCCCTGAAGGTATCTGGGCCCATAGACTCTGCCTCTGAGAGCTCTTACTACTCAGTGTTTGGAAGCATTTCAGATTGTTTCCTCAGTGCCCAGTTTCACATTTGTCACATGTTGTAATTGAAAAGACCGCCGTTGTTAATATTCAGCAGGACTAACACTAAGGAAACATAGAGACAGTTTCTTTTACCTCTCCTTTAATACTTTTCTCCCATTATTTAATCTCCCTAGAGTCCCTTCCCTCTCTCTTCTACCCTTTATCTTACTACTCATAGACCCCAAGAAATCTAACTTTTCTGAGTGACAACTGGAAGAAATTCTCTGATCTACAGCTGGTATCACCCAGAAGAGCCAACTGATTAATCTCATTCGGAAGCAGCAGCTTCAGAAGTTAAATACATTTGCCAAAGCCCACTTGCATAGTAGGGTTGCAAGTTTGCATGCATTATACCCAGATGTGCCCAGAAAAATAAGTGGTCTGGTCTAGAAGGTAGAAGGTAACTAAAGGTCTAAACTAGTTTAAATCCTGTTAGATATAGTTTAAATAGCTCGTTTCTTTATGCTTGCTCTCATTCCTCCTCTACCCCAAGATAGTATCTGTTCCGGGAACTTAGAATATCTCCTGATGTGGGTGAGGAGCCCTTGGCATTTCCTGCAAAGCCCTTGGCCTATTCCACAGCTGCTCTGTCCTGTGGCATTGTCCCTTGTCTTACATGTAGCTGCTGCCCCACTGCCCATCCAGGCCACTGTCTATATGACCTCGTCTCTCTTCCTTGGCCAGGACCTGAAAGTCTTCCATGTATGTCCTGGCCCCATCTTTTCCTCAGGCAACCCCCATCCAGACACACAGCTGGTTGGAGGTATTTGGGGCACATCGGGCACCATCTATATCCCTGGGACCCAAAAGCAGCCAAGAAGGCGCTACCTTCTGCCTGGACACTGTGCAGGTTGTTTGCTGTGGCTGAGTGTTACTAGAGTGTGGTGCCATTAAGGGCTCTTGGTTCACTATGCAATGACCTGGTAACACCACTCTTGATGTGGATTTGGGACTCTGCTCCTTCTCATCCCACATCGTCAAGTAAGGCAACCATGTAACTTAATGTCCAAACAGTGACACTTTTAAAAAAATTACATTTAATTTTTAAAAAGTTTTTATTTAAGTTCCAGTTAGTTAACATACACTATAATGTTAGTTTCAGGTGTCCAATATAGTGATTCAAAACTTTCATACATCCCCGGTGTTCATCACAAGTGCCCTCCTTAATCCCCATTGCCTATTTAACCCATCCCTCCCCACCTCCCCCTGGTAACCATCACAAACTGGGACACTTTTGAGACTGAAAAGGGGTGCTAAAATAATTTAAATTATAGAATATTTTGAAAAAGATTTTATTGAATGATAAATTGGTTTTATTACTTTGATGTCATTGTCAAACAGTTCTTCTAAAATTATTTCAAAATAAAATTCTTTTGACTAAAAGTTAAAATAATACATATCTATGAATAGGTGTAAAACGGGAGCAAATAGCCCCTATTGGCGAGCTAAGCCTGCAAGAATGTTAGAGCTACATTCTTAAGAAGGTCTCCAGTGCAGGATCAGGTGCTCAGGGACAGGGCTGCAGAGCCAAAGGGCCTCCGTGTCAGGGCCGAATTGTTTGCTGAGGGTTTCCAGGTTCTGGCCACACCAAGAGACACCGCGTCAGACAGACAGCAGCTCTGGTTGCCCATGGGACAACTGCCACCCGCAGAACAAGGGACATCACTGTAGAGGCAAAGGGCCAGTGAATCCAGTATTATTCTATGGTTGACTCTGGACCCCAGGTTTCACTGAGTACAGTGTAGGGATGGTTGGGCTTTGGGTCTTTCAATATCTTTGTAGGAATGATCAGAGCTGGAGGCCACAGTTTGGAGAGCAAATTCTTAGAACAATAGGAGAAAAAAGCAGAAAGGAGGGCTCCCATAGAGTTCTTTTACTGCTGAGGGTCTCATGACCTCAGAAGATGAAAAACACAACCTAGACCTCTTCTGGGGCGGGGGAGGGTGGGCCCCTTAAAGTAGTGAAATTCCAGAGTCAGTGTGATAATCATGATCTAGGAAATGCTGCTTCATAAAAAACAGTAAAAAGAGACTAGTTAGTCATGTTGGGATTAAGCAAACAAGACAATATTAAAGTATACCAGATGAAAGAAACAAAACAAAAAAAAGTAGTTTAAATCATTTTCAAATGTGTTGGAATAACTTTCTGAGCATCGTCATTAGAGGGCTTGCTCAACCCTCCCCGAAGTTTTCAAATAACTCCAGTGGTGCCCACTCACCTGCAGTTTTGCTTCCGGCAGTTTCGTCACCCGCGTGAAGCACGGTCCAGAAGCAGATGACCCTCCTTCTGATGAATCATCAGGTCAGTAGTAGCCTAATGCTTCGTCCTAGTGCCTGTGTCACTGTCTTCATCTCATCACGTAGGCATTTTATCATCTCACATCGTCACAAGAAGAAGGGTGAGTGCAGTACAATAAGATATTTTGAGAGAGAAAGGGTGTGTGCGTGGGACGGAGAGAGAGAGAGAGAGAAACCACATTCACGTAACTTTTATTACAGTATATGGTAAGACTGGGGAGTCTTTGATCGAATCCCTCATGGGTAAGGACAGATTACTATAATATGCTAGAAAAGTGTGTGATTCCTATTTTTTTTTCTAAATAAAACTGAAAAGGCTAACTTTCCGTTTTCACCGGGGGCAGTGCAGAAGTTCTGGGAGGGGAAATTCAATGTTCGAAACCTAGCCCAGTTCCATCACCAGTTGGTGACCTTTTGTGAGCTTTTTTTTACCAGACTGGTTCTCAGTTTGTTCATTGGAAACTGGAAGCTTGGCAGCATCTAGATTATAAAGATTCTTTTAGCCTTTTTAAGGACATTGAGCATTGTTACTGGGAGATGATAGGGAATGACCACAGAGGTTTAAGCAGTAGTGGCATGATGAAATTTGGGTTTTAAGAGATAACTCCGGCGCCATTCTGAGGCAGAATAGGGCAATGGCACTAAGCTGATCAATACTTCTGGGATGATGGCCAGAAAAGGAGTAAAAGTCTCCAGAAAACAGCACTTATTTGAAACCAAAGGGCATCAGTCCATGACAGAAGAGGCTCTGTGCGGTCATGTCATACCAAGGTGAGTCTGACACTCTCGAGGACATCAGAGAACAGAAGACCAAAGGAGATGCCTGTTAATTTTTTACTCATGCAGGATTTCTCTGGCTAATGAGAATTTTTTTTTCCCCTGACCATATATACCCTTATTACTCTGAATTTCTGGTTCATTCTAAGATTTGTTTCCAGTTTTCTTTTTTATTTAGATTCAACATTTCTATCTTGAACCTCTCAGCAAACATCAAGATAGAAATCATGAACTGAATTATTTAAAAAAGGAAGCAAGCTACTGTTTTATGGAACTAAAAGTAAAAACTTACCGGAAGCAATAATAGAAAATGGATATAATTTTAAAACAAATGTCAATCAGATTATTAAAAACATTTACAAACATGTTTCAGCAAATTATGTTTTATCTCCTGGAAGAGTTGTATTTTGTAGAATAGGGATGATGCCTCATTTTGTGATACTGTATCCCAAGATATAGTCTGGTCTCTCCCCTTGTCTCCTAATTGCACGTGTTTTCCCTAGCTCATACCGGAGTCACTCTTGGTAATCAGCCAGTATTTAGTACAATTTGCATTCCTACCCTTTTTTGTTGTTTTAAAAAACAAGACAGGGAAAAAATATATTTTTGGCATGGATTTATTTGAAAACTTGCATGGTTCACACTCTAGAACTCTGCCAGTGGAGAGATTTTGCAATCAGGATGGTTTATTTAAGCAGCTGTATTCTGTTATAGAGTATCTTGTGACTTGCCTCAGGGAAAACGTCTGTATCCCCCAGATTGTTTGATTGCAGCTCTTGTTTTTGACTCTTTGGGGCTGGCTGTCTCTTTATGCTATCTGGTGTCAGCTGCAGCGAACAGTGGGGAGGTATCTTCTCTGCAGCCCGCTGATGTCAGGGTCTTGGCAATCTCAGATTCCAGGTCTTATCTGCCCTGTCAGGAGTGCTCGATTTGTATTGCTGTGTCTCCCACATTTCCCACATCAGAATCCTGAGAGTCAGAAGAACAGCTACAAAGCAGTCATTTTTTCAAAATCTGTCCCAGTGCGTTCTGAGGGACCTAACACTCATGGCAAATTTCTTTCCAGCAATCCTAGAGTCCTCAGGGAGTGTTTCAGGTACTGTAGTTTTTACCCACAAACGTGTCCAGCATTTTCCTCCTCTCTCGACCTGACTCGCTTCAATAATGTTCCTATTTCCTGGGAAACTATGCATGGCTACCCTGTCCCTATAGCCCCCAGCAATGCCATTTCTGAGACTGGTGCCCACTGAGGGAAGCCGGGGCATAAAATGCCTTCTGTGTCCTCATAGTGCTGGTTCCACTGAGGAAAAGTTCTCAGCAGACAACCCTTCTTCTGTTACCACAAGTTTTGGCACCCATACTGTGAATGCTTCGCTGTGAGTCAGATACTGCCCTTGGACAGGAGATTAACCTTTTTCGAACCGTCCGCTCTCTTAGGACTTAGATGTCCTTTTCTGAGGCCTCTGTGACAATCCTTGCTGTATCTCTGGTGGTGCAGGACTCTGGGTCTCCCGTCAGTTGTCTGAAGTGACTGTGCTATGTAAGCGTGTGTGGTGTGTGTGTGTGTGTGTGTATGTGTGAAGGTGTGTGAGGATGTGGGTGTCCTTGTGTATACAGAGAAGAAGATCAAGGGACCAGTGCCCAGAGGCCCGTTAGTCCTGGGTGGCCAGAGGGTGGGAAACAACATAGTCTGTATTTTTCTTCCTCTCCTTTTGAATAATTTGAAATTTAAAAATATGCACACCTTACTTTTATAATAAGGGAAAGATCCATTAAAAAAAAAGAAGATTGAATGTTTGTGTCATACCCAAATTCATATGTTGAAACCTAATCCCTAATGTGATGATATTTGGAGGTGGGGACTTTGGCAAGTGATTAAGTCATGAAGTTGGAGCCCCCCAGAACAGGATCGGCACCTTTATAAAACAGGCCCCAGAGAGTTCCTTCGTCTTCCACCATGTAAGGACACAGCGAAAACACGTGGTCTATGAACCAGAAAGTGGGTCTCGCCAGACGCCAAATATGCCACACTTTCATCTTGGGCTCCCCTGGTGGCCAGGACTGTGAGAAATAAGTGTGCATTGCGAATAAGCCACCCAGACCCCAACCTAGCAGCCTAAACAGACTAAGACAAGAGGTTCAGTGGTGGGGGAAGGTTCCTCAGGTTCCACAGGAAAGAGCCTGCTCCCGTGGGTGCTCAGTGGGAGAGTGAAGCTCAGTGTGAGTGGTCTGAGTAAATGGGACTACCATGGGGCGAACCTGAGAGCAGATGAGGGATGTGGGGGAGGGAGCTGAAGCCTGACCCAGAATAGCTGCAGAGGAAGGATGCTCCTCTACTGGCCTTCTTGCTGGGAGAGACTCAAGGTGGACCTTTCTCACTCACTCTGTTTTTTTGTCCAACACTCTCAGTGGTGTGGTACACACCATTAAGCCTGTCACTGGCAGAGGATGAAGAGTGCCCGAGCACCCACTCCACCGCAATAGCGGTGTTCTCGTGTGGGACCTCCATTCTTGGCTCATGTCCAGGACTCCTTCCACTGCTGCCTCTGCCGACTTAATTTAATACCTTATATTATTTCTGTACATGTCATATGCTCTATTAAATTTTTAATTGCTTTTGGGGGTAGGAACTGTATCTCTCCAGAATTTAGCACTGTAATTTATACATAGTAGGTACTCAATAAATGTTAAATTAAAACATATTTAAGAGTGAGGAGATATTTCACTTATTTCACTAGCGTGTCAAGGGCTAGACCTGGTGAGAAATTCTTGGTTTCATTCCTGCTACATTTGCCATCTGGAAATTGGAGATAATCTCTCATCATGTTAATAGTTATCATGAGGCTTAAGAAACATAATCCATGTTAAGAACATGCCACATTGTTAGGGCTTAATAAATGTTAGGTAATATGATTTATGCAAATCTAATAATTGTTGCTGTTTTGCAAAGCCAACCAAGTCTGAGAATGAGGTCGAAATGCCTGTGAAAGTTTGGAATTTTGTTTATTTTGTCAGTTTGAACAGAATCAAACTGCCAAAGTGAACTTGTATGAATAAATGGGTTTTTCAATTTACTCTGTTTACATTAAAATAGTTTATAACAATTAGTTTATAGCTAGTTGAGCTTATCTGAGTTTGGCAGACCTAAATGTAACCCGAAGACCAAGCAAGTCAGTTCTCTGGTAGAATGTCTTTGGGCAGAGGAGACAGATTATTCTGCTACTTGGCAAGACCTAGGAAAGCTGGGTTAACTCAGTGTTTATTCATTTCTGAACCCTCAGCCCATAGAAAAGCACCTGCCCTGAAAAGAGGCTGAAAATATTTTATAAAAGAACTGAAGAGTGATCCAGGGTTCAAGTTCCTTGATAGTTCTAAGTTATATAAAAAATATATCAAATATATCATTTACATTAGAAAGAAAAAAATATGTATATGTGGTCCTGAGATTTGGATATCCATATCAAGGTGTTTATTTCTGATTACAAATTGTAAAATCTAAGTAGTTCAGCTATTTGCTACTGGATATCCAACTAGATTGAGCTAAGAGAATCTTGGTTAAGTAGTGCTAATTTAAATGTTTGTGTCAAAATGCGTTTTGTGAATTCTAAACAGTAAGAGAACTAAGAGGCTTAACAAGGAAATTGAGAATTTGTAAAGGAATACTTACACAGACCCTGCTTTCAAGGGAGTTTCTTTTTTTCAGGGATTGAGAGGGGCACCTGGGGGGGGGGTCATTAAAGTCAATCTAATTCTCTTGCTGCCTTGCATAGAGGAGATGTCCCCTTGCCCTATTTGCTTTGCCTCCTTGCACAGCCATATTACATGCCAAGCCAAGGAAGGAAATGGTCCAACAGGCTTTATATTTAAAAATTTTTTAAATGTTTATTTACTTTTGAGAGAGAGCGAGAGAGCGAGCATGAGGAGGGGAGGGGCAGAAAGATGGAGACACAGAACTGGAAGCAGGCTTCAGGGTTTCAGCTCTCAGCACAGAGTCCTGAACTGTGGGATCATGACCTGAGCCAAAGTCTGAGACCCAACCGACTGAGCCACCCAGGTGCCCCAAGAGGCTTTTCCACTTTAGAAGTAAACTAGCAAAGAGCTGCTCCCTCCCACCACAAAGTACCAGGGTTTACCAAGCGCTGAAGAGGCAACCTCAATGAGAATGCTTTTGCCAATTCTAAAGTACTACCTTCTTTACAAGTGACAAAGTGATTTCACATACGGACCTCATTTGGTCTCCACAATAAGTCTGAATGGTGGGGACTGCCACCAATCTCATTTTATAGATAAAATAAAGCTTAGAGTTTCAACACTTGTGTAATCCAGGTCCTGTGCTCTTCTCCCCATCTGATAGTTAAATTGGGTGTGTTGATGTCTTAATGACTGTTGAACAAAGGGGGAGATGGAGGCAGAACAGGGAGGGTAGGAGTATTGCTTCCTGTGAGCAGCACCAAGGCTGGGCGCTGGCTTTCCACTGGGATTGACCTGTGTGTGCAATCACGCTCACGCAGCCAGGTGAGGACTCCATAAATAACGCTTCGAAAGCGGAAGCAGCTTAGGCTCCGGGACACTACCTCAAAAAGAAAGATCTAGAGAGGGAGGATTAAACTGCTATTTAATTGTTGGGGACACGTCCACAATGTAACAAATGCCCTTAGAGAAGCAATTTGGAAAAGAGTGAGTTGGAAACCTTGGGGGAAAGTCAGAATCTTTAGTCATAAAACACCTGAACAAGACATAATTATTAGCCCCGAGCTTTATTTTAATGATGTACTATGTCTTAAATATAATACCGACAGTTCGCTGAAAGATGCCAGCTGCTCAGAACGAACGAAACAAAAGGAAAAGAAGGGCCATTTGTAATGAGTCTGGATCTTTGTACAACCTGTCATTTTGGTCGTCTGATACTCTGGTGCCCCCAAGGGGCTGACAGAATGTGCCGGCATATGCCACGGGACATCTGCTGACAATGCTGTGGGCTGTGAGAGGTCCCCACTTTTATCCTTCATCCCATGTGTGCCTCAATGCATTTTCAGCAGATCGTAAGATTTCAGCAGGTGATTTATCCCTGGAGTGGAGTGGTCAATCAGGCATTTTCCTTGGAACTTGGAGACTTGGGTTCAAATGCTGACTCTAAGTTTAATAAATAGCTTAGCTTTTTGACCTCTGAGTTTCTTATCTGCAAAATGGGATTGAATCCAGATACTTTAAGCAACTAAGGGAAGGATTAAGTAAGATTCTCTATGTGAAATTACCTGGAAAATAGCAAAAACTTTTCTGAAAGCAATTATCTTTTCATAGGGAAGATAGAATCCTATATTATCAACCTAATGTTTATCTGAACAACCAGTCTTTCTCTTTTTATTAATTATCTCATTCTTTATGTTATAAAAATGTATTCTCCAAACCAAATCCTTTGAGACATGCACCTTTCTGACTTGGCTAAGTGGACAGATAATTTCATTTAGCGAACAGAATGGCTTCGTGATCTTCTTTGGCACTTTTCACCTGACATTAGTTTGAATATTTTAGTCTTTTGGACTAAAAAACAGTACATAATATCTGACCCAGGTGTAAATGTTTGATATGTAATAAAGAAGAGAGAAAGATCCCAAACATAATGAGCACTGCCAGAATATTACGATTTTCCTGTTTTCTATTTTTTTGTATTTAACAAGAACTGGCATTAAATTAGTATATTAGACTCAAGGATAAATTTGAATTGATGTAACTTAAAACACAGGTAGATTGCCTCTATTTGAAAGTCAGAACTATAACATCTAACACTAAAATATTGAAGATATTTTTGTGAATATATTATTACTAACGTTCTATCTCTAATGTAGTATTGGATGTTACTCTTAGATCATTGAGGTCAATGATTACTTTAAATGTCTATTTAAGAACAGTTCTGTGGAATATTTTCACCAAAAAAAGGTGTTCTCTAGTTGTTATAAATAAGCCTAAAACATTTCTGAAAATGTTCATGTAGTCTGTTTCCTGCTACGAGGGATACAAAAATGAATTTTTTTTGAGAGAGAGAGAGAAAGAGAATGAATGCAGGCAAGTGGGGGAGAGGAAAAGGAGAGGGAGAGAGGGAAGCCTAAGCAGACTCCATGCTCAGCATGGGGTTCTATTCCATGACCCTGGGATCATGATCTGAGCCAAAATCAAGAGTCAGATGCTCAACTAACTGAGCCACCTAGGAGCCCCTATTTGTTTTAATAGTAACTAGAATTCATATGGCATATTCCAGTTTATAAAGTGCTGTCTCATACATTACCACTTTTGGAACCTCACAAGAACACTCTAAAGAAGGAGTATTATTATTATTGTTGTTGTCATTGTTATTATTATGCTCACTTTGTGGGAGAAGATCAGGTCCAAAAACAAATTACAGATAGGGAGAAGGTATTTGCAATGGACTTCCATTTAAAGGTGACAAATCTAGGGGCACCTCAGTGGCTCAGTCAGTTAAGCATCCAACTTCAGCTCAGGTCATGATCTCGCACTCTGTGAGTTCGAGCACTGCATCGGGCTCTGTGCTGACAGCTTAGAGCCTGGAGCCTGCTTTGGATTCTGTGTGTGTGTCTCTCTCTCTGCCCCTCCCCTGCTCATGCTCTGTTTCTCTCTGTCCCAAAAATAAATAACAACATTAAAAAAATTAAAAAAAATAAAGGTGACAAATCTAACCTAAGCATTTATCTATACGCCCTCCTATAAGATCCATCAGGACAAGACAAGGTAATGGCTGAGGACAAGAAACAATTTCACATTTTTAAAAAATGGAAAACCAGTGAATGAGAGGTAGTTGATGTAGGAGAATAGAGTAAACTGAATCCCAAGTGTCTGGAGAGGAGGCTGACACAAACAAGGTGATTCTCTTCATAGAACCCCAGAAGGGCTCAGGGAGGAGAGGCACTTGGGACTGACCGGGAGGAGTGAGGGATTGGAGCAGAAAACATAGGACTTGGTTCAGAGTCTATATAAGGAGTCTGTATACCCCTGGTTCCCAGTCTCATCCCATATTGCCCAATGTCCATTCCCCAGACCTGGAAGAGACCTGAGATTATTCTCCAGAGGAATTGTTCCAGACTGGATTCAGTCTCTGGCACAAGAAAGGGTCATGTTGAGACTCCTTGTTGAAAGCAGGGGATTAAATTAAATTCTACTAGCTGAATTGAGAGACATCCCATCCCAGCTTCCCTGGCCTATAGCTAGCCTACTGGAGACCAGGCTTTTATCCCTCTGAAAAAACTAAACAATAACAAAGAAAACACTAAACGACATGTTTGTGGTTCTGCTAAATAAAAATACTCTACAATGTAAACTTACAGTCAATGAGTCTTGGCCACTTATACAAAGCTTCGAATAAGCTAAAAATTATTTCTAAAGTTACTAAATTATTAAAAAGTAATTCACTCTTAAATATGAATATACAATCAAGCCTTATCACACATTTGAGGAAAGCCTCTAACACTAAAGAGGTAAACATAAACAATGAAACATAATGAAAACGCAATCATTTGGAGGGAACAGATGTAATGCAGGATACATGAGAAAGCATTCTATTGTCAGAAAGATGAGATGTTACATTCATGAAAAATGAACAGAATTCTACAAAAGGAACAAAGAACAAGAAAAAGCTCTTGGAAATTTTATTTCACTTTATTTTTTATTTTAATTCCACTTTAGTTAATACACAGTATTATATTAGTTTCAGGTGTATAGTATAGTGATTCAACAATTCTGTGTGTTACTCAGTGCTCATCATAAGTGTACCCTTAAAATTTTTTTTTAATATTTATTTTTGAGAGAGAGAGAAAGAGGGAGGGAGGGGCAGAGACAGAGGGAGACACAGAATCGGAATTTGCTCCGGCTCCGAGCTGTCAGCACAGAGCCCGATGCAGGGCTGGAATGGAAATGGAGAGATCAGGACCTGAGCTGAAGTCAGACGCTTAACCGCTTAACTGACTGAGTCACCCAGGCGCCCCACATGGTAAGTATACTCTTAATCCCCTTCACCTATTCACCCATCATGCCACCCACCTCCCCTCTGGTAACCATCACTTTATTCTTTACAGTTAAGAGTCTGCTTTGTTTGTTTGTTTTGGTATGTCTCTTTTATTTGTTCCTTTGTTTTTATTTTTTATTTTTTAAAGATTGTGTTTATTTTTCTCTCCTGTAAATGTCAGGACAGGTGGTCTAGTGAACTCAAAACTTTTGGAGACCTAGTCTCCCTCTCTCTTGTTGCTCTGTCATTCTCAACATGTGGCTTCCATGTTAAGATCTAAGATGACTGGGCCATCTTTGGCCATTTCAGATACATATTGTGCACATACCTTCCCTTGAAGGGCATGATTCAGAAGCTGAACTTGCCATTTCTGCTTACATTCATTTTGCTCACATCCATTGACCAATGTGAATCACAGAGCCATAGCTAGATGTGAAGGGAGCTGGGCCTTTCTTTTGTTTCTTAAATTCCACATATGAGTGAAATCATTTGATATTTGTCTTCCTGTGACTTATTTCACTCAGTGTTATATACTCTAGCTCCATCATCCATGTTATTGCAAATGGTAAGATTTCATTATTTTTTATAGTTGAGTAACATTTCATTACACACACACACACACACACACACACACACACACACAGTACTTCTTTATCTATTCCTCTATTGATAGACATGTGGATTGCTTCCATAATTTGGCTATTACAAATAATGCTGCAATATCTTTTCAAATTAGGGTTTTTATTATCTTTGGATAAATACCCAGTAGTGGAATTACTGGATCATATGGTAATTCTGTTTTTAATTTATTGAGGAATCTCCATACTGTTTTCCACAGTGGCTACACCAGTTTGCATTCCCAACAATAGTACACAAGAGTTCCCCTTTCTCCACAACCTTGTCAACACTTGTTGTTTCTTATGTTTTTGATTTCAGCCATTCTGACAGGTGTGAGGTGATATCCAATTGTGGTTTTGATTTGCATTTTCCTAATTATTGGTGATGTTGATCATCTTTTCATGTGTCTGTTGGCCATTTGTGTGTCTTCTTTGGAGAAATGTCTGTTAGTATCTTCTACCCATTTTTTAATGATATTGTTTTTCTGGTGTTGAGTTGTATTAAGTTCTTTATATATTCTGGTTACTAACCCTTTATTGGGTATGTGATTTGCAAATATCTTCTCCCATTCAGGAGGTTGCCTTTTAGTTCTGTTTATTGTTTTCTTTGCTGTGCAGAAGCTTTTTAGTTTGATGTAGTCCCATCAATAGTTTATTTTTGCTTTTGTTTCCCTTGCCTCAGGAGACATATCTAGAAAAATGTTCCTATGACCAATGTCAGAGAAATTGTTGCCTGTTTTCTCTTCTAGGACTTTTAAGGTTTCAGGTCTCACATTTAAGTCTTTAATCCATTTGAGTTTATTTTTGTGTATGGTGTGAGAAAGTGGTCCAGTTTCATTCTTTTGCATGTAGCTGCCCAGTTTTCCCAACATCATTTGTTGGAGAGGCTCTTTTTTTCCCATTGCATATTCTTGCCTCCTTTGCCACAGATTAATTGACCATATAATTATGGGTTTATTTCTGAGCCCTCTATTCTGTTCTATTGATTTATGTGTCTATTTTTGTGCTAATACTATACTGTTTTGATAACTACAGTTTTGTAGTATAACTTTAAATCGGGAATTGTGGTATCTCCAGCTCTGTTCTTCTTTTTCAAGATTGCTTTGGCTATCCAGGGTCTTTTGTGGTTGCACAGAAATTTTAGGATGATTTGTTCTAGTTCTGTGAAAAATGCTGTTAATATTTTGATAGATATTGCATTAAATCTGTAGACTGCTTTGAGTAATATGGACATTTTAACAATATTTGTTTTTCCAATCCATGAGCATGGAATATCTTTCCATTTGTGCCATGTTTGATTTCGTTTATCAATGTTTTATAATTTTCAGAGTATAGGTCTTTCACCTCTATGGTAGGTTTATTCCCAGGTATTTTATTATTTTTGGTACAATTGTAAATGGAATTGTTTTATTTATTATTGTTAAATTTTTATTTATTTTTTAATATTTAATTTATTGTCAAGTTAGCTAACATACAGTATATACAGTGTGCTCTTGGTTTTGGGTGTAGATTTCCATGATTCATCGCTTACATAAAACAGCCAGTGCTCATCCCAATAAATGCCCTCCTCAATGCCCATCACCCATTTCCTCCCTCCCCTGCCTACCTCATCAACACTCAGTTTGTTCTCTGCATTCAAGATTCTCTTATGGTTTCTCTCCCTATCTGTTTGAAACTATATTTTCCTCTTCCCTCCCCCATGGTCCTCTGTTAAGTTTCTCAAGTTTCACATATGAATGAAAAAATATATCTGTCTTTCTCTGACTGACCGATTTCACTTAGCGTAATACCCTCTAGTTCCATCCACATTGTTGCAGATGGCAGGATTTCATTCTTTCTCATTGCCAGATAGTATTCTATTGTATATATAAACCACATCTTCTTTATCCATTCATCAATTGATGGACATTTAGGCTCTTTCCATAATTTGGCTATTGTTGAAAGCACTGCTATAAACATTGGGGTACATGTGCCCCTATGAATCAGCACTCCTGTATCCTTTGGATGAATTCCTAGTAGTGCTATTGATGGGCCGCAGGGTAGTTCTATTTTTAATTTTTTGAGGAACCTCCACAATGCTTTCTAGAGCAGCTGCACCAGTTTACATTCCCACCAACAGTGCAAGAAGGTTCCCCTTTCTCCACATCCTAACCAACATCTGTTGTTTCCTGAGTTGTTAATTTGAGCCACTCTGACCAGTGTGAGGTGGTATCTCAGTGTGATTTTCATTTGTATTTCCCTGATGATGAGTGATGTTGAGCATCTTTTCATGTGTCTGTTGGTCATTTAGATGTCTTCTTTGGAAAAGTGTCTATTCATGTCTTCTCATTTTTTTCATTGGATTATTTGTTTTTCAGGTGTTGAGTTTGGTAAGTTCTTTATAGAATTTTGGATACTGACCCTTTATCCAATATGTCATTTGCAAATAACCTTTTTCCATTCTGTCAGTTGCCTTTTAGTTTTGTTGACTGTTTCCTTCACAGTGTGGAAGCTTTTTATCTTGATGAGGTCCCAAAAGTTCATTTTTCTTAATTTCTGTTTTTTCTACTTCATTTTTAGTGTATAGAAATGCAATGGATTTCTGCATATTGATTTTGTATCCTGATTTTGAAAACTTACTGAATTCATTTATTGGTTCTAGTAGTTTTTTGGTAGGGTCTTTAGGGTTTTCTATACAGCGTATCATGTCATCTGTAAATAGTGAAAATCTTACTTCTTCCTTACCTATTGGGATGCCTTTCATTTTTTTCTTTTCTGATTGCTGTGGCCAGGACTTGCAATACATGTTGAATAAAAGTGGTGAGAGTGTTCACCCTTGTCTTGATCCTGACCTAGGAGAAAAGCTCTCAGTTTTCATAATTGAGTATGATGTTATCTGTGTAGTTTTTATATATGGTTTTTATTATGTTGAGGTATGTTTCCCTAAATCTACTTTGTTGAGGGTTTTTATCATGAATGGATGTTGTACTTTGTCAAATGCTTTTTCTGCATCTGTTCCAATGGTTATATGGTTTTTTATCCTGTCTCTTGTTGATGTGTTGTGTCACACTGATTGATTTCAAAATATTGAACCACCCTTATATCCCGGGATCAATTCCACTTGATTGTGGTGAATGATTTTTTTAAATGTGTTGTTTGATTTGTTTTGCTAGCATTTTGTTGACTATTTTTGCTTCTATGTTCATCAGAGATATTGACCGGTAGTTCTCTTTTTTTTTATAGTGTCTTTATCTGGTTTTAGTATCTGAGTAATGCTGGCTTCATACAATGAATTTGGAAACTTTCCTTCTTCTTGTATTTTTTGGAATTGAGAAGAATAGGTATTAACTCTTCTTTAAATATTTGTTAGAATTCATTTGTGAAGCTATTTGGTCCTGGACTTTTGTTAGTAGGGAGTTTTTGATTACTGATTTAATTTCATTGCTGGTAATCAGTTTATTCAAATTTCAGATTTCTTCCTGGTTCAGTTTTGATAGATTACAAGTTTCTAGGAATTTATCCATTTCTTCTAGGTTGTCGAATTTGTTGGCATATAATTTTTCATTATATTTCCTTATAATCCTTTGAACGACTGTGGAATTGGTTGTTATATTTCTCCACTTTCATTTCTGATTTTGTCTATTTGAGTCCTTTTTTTATGAGTCTGGCTAAAGGATTATCAATTTTGTTGATATTTTCAAAGAGCAAGTTCCTGGTTTCATTGTTTTGTTCTATTGTTTTTTAAAAATTTCTATTTCATTTATTTCTGCTCTTAGCTTTATTATTTCCTTCCTTCTGCTGGTTTTGGGTTTTGTTTGTTTTTCTTTTTCTAGCTCCTTTAAGTGTAAGGTAAGGTTGTTTATTTGAGATTTTTCTTGCTTCTTGAAGTAGGCATGTATTGTTACAAACTTCCATCTTAGAACAGTTTTTGTTGCATCTTGAAGATTTTGGACTGTTATTTTTCCCATTTTCATTTATCTTCATGTATTTTTAAATTTCCTCTTTGATTTTTCGGTTGACCCATTCCTTGTTTAGTAGCATGTTATTTAACTTCCGTGTATTTGTGTTCTTTTCAGATATTTTCTTATGGTTAATCTCCAGTTTCATAACATTGTGGTCATGACAGTGCATGGTATGACTTTAATCTTTTTGAATTTGTTAAGACTTGTTTTGTGGCCCCATTTGTGATCCCTTCTGGAGAATGTCCAATGTGCACTCAAAAAGAATTTGTATTCTGTAGCTGTAGGATCAAATGTTATGAATATATATGTTAGATCCATCTCGTGCAGTGTGTTATTCAAAGCCACTGTTTCCTTATTGATTTTCTGTTTGGATGATCTATTCGTTGATGTAAGTGGGGTGTTAAAGTCTCTTACTATTATTGTTTATTACTAGTGATCGCTTCTTTTATGTTTGTTCTTATTAGCTCCTTCATGTATTTATGTGCTCCCATGTTGGATGTATTTATAATTGTTATATCTTCTTGTTTGACTGTTCACCTTATGATTATATAGTGTCCTTCTTTGTTTATTGTTACAGTCTTTGTTTTAAAATCTACTTTTTTCTGATATAAATATTGCTATCTGACTCTCACTTCCATTTGCATGATAAATACTTTTCCATTCATTGACTTTCAATCTGTGTATGTCTTTAGGTCTAAAATGAGTGTCTCTTATAGGTACCCATCTGTATATGGATCTTGCTTTTTTATCCATTCCATCACCTTATGTCTTTTGATTGGAGCATTTAGTCCATTTACATTCAAAGTAATTATTCATAAGTATGTAGTTATTGACATTTTGTTACTGATTTTAATGGTTGTTTTTATAGTTCTTCTTTGTTCCTTTCTTCTCTTGTTCTCTTCTCTCATGGTTTGCTGCTGCCTTTCCTTAGTGATAGTTCTTGGATTCCTTTGTCTTTATTTGTGTGTGTGTGTGTGTGTGTGTGTGTGTGTGTGTGTATAATATGTATACACATATATTATGTATATATATTAGTATATATATACATATTTGTGTGTGTATATATATATATATATATATACATTTCTTTCTTTTTTTTCTTTCTTTTTTTTTTTTGAGAAAGAGAGCAGGGGAAGGGCAGAGGGAGAGAGAGAGAGAGAATCTTAAGCAGGCTCCATACTCAACACAGAGCCCGATTGATGTGGGGCTTGATCCCATGACCCTTGGATCATGACCTGAGCCAAAATCAAGTTAGATGCTCAACTAAGTCACACAAGCGCCCCTTTGTTACTGGTTTTTGATTTGTGGGTACCATTAAGTTTATATATAATATCTTATGCATATAACAGTCTATATTAAGTTGATGGTCGCTTAAGTTTGAACCCATTCTTCACTCCTCTCCCCTGTACATTTTAGGTATATGGTGTCATATTTTACATCCTTTTACTTTGTGAATTCTTTGCTTTTTTTTTTTTAACGTTTATTTTACTTTTGAGACAGAGACAGAGCATGAACGGGAGGGTCAGAGAGAGAGGGAGACACAGAATCGGAAGCAGGCTCCAGGCTCTGAGCCATCAGCCCAGAGCCCGACACGGGGCTCGAACTCACAGACCGTGAGATCATGACCTGAGCCAAAGTCGGACGCTCAACCGACTGAGCCACCCAGGCGCCCCTGACTGATTTTTATAGATATACTTAATTTTGCTGTTTTTGTGCTTTCTACTTTTCTTTCCTTTACACTCAAAGAGTCCCTTTAACATTTCTTGTAGGGCTGGTTTAGTGTTGATGAATTTCTTTAACTTTTGTATGTCTGGGAGATTCTTTAGTTCTCCTTCTATTCTGAATGATAGCCTTGCTGGATAGAATATTCTTGATTGCAGGTTTTTTTTTTCTTTCAGCAGTTTGAATATATCATGAAACTCCTTTCTGGCCTGCAAAGTTTTTGCTGAAAAATCCATTTGATAGCCTTATGGGGTTTGCATGTTTTTAAACAACCATTGTTTGCAAATTACTTAAATATCTACTAACAGATGTATGGATAAATTGTGATACAATAGAGTGTTATTGAAATAAGTCACATACATTAATATATGTATGTATTAACATAAATAAATCTTGAAAATATCATACTAAATAAAAAATAGTAAAGGGATATGTACATGATGATATCATGTATGCAAAGTTTAAAACAGAAAATAGTACTATCTACTGTGCTGTTAGATAATATAAAATAACATCATATGTAATATAAAATGATGGAGGTGATACATTTCAACTTTAAGAAAGCAGTTTTCTCTAGAGAGAGAAGGGGTCACCAACTCTGTAATGTTTATTTACTGAATTAAAAAGATCTGAGGAAAATACAAAAAAATTGTATATTGGGTCCATAGTATTAATGCCTTTTTCTCTGCCCTTTTTTTATGTTTTAATTATTTTTTTCTTTAGAAAAAAAATAGGCTAGGAATTTGAATAATTTGTCCCATGTAACATTGTGACAGCAGCATAGCTTGAATCCAGATTTTCTGTCAGTTTCCCCTCTTTCTTTAGGAAGAAGCAGTGGAAAAGCTAGCCAGGAAGTCAATGGATAAGTGTGGGTGTATAACAGAAAAGGGCACCACGTGTTGAGTTCTAATTTCTGAGTTAACCTGGAACAGGTCTTTCCTATTTATATGGTAATTCCCTCTGGCCTCACTTTCTCAACTCTGAAATATGGGGATGGCATACCTTAATGAAGCACGAAGAGTGCTTGGGACATGGTAGCTTTTCAGAGTTTCCTTTATTTCTCCTTTTCTTTCCTTCTAGAACTAAACCTACAACCATTTGTCTAAGTGCCATGGCCCTTATAAATGTTCAAATCACATTGTTCTTTGAGTAATATCAAATTCTGAGATAACAAAACAGTATAGCTTGTTCTCTTCTGACGCTCTCTGAATTATAGACCTGGTTCGGACCTATAGACCTTGACAACAGTTCTGAATTATATACTTGCCTTCTTAGTGAGGAAGTGTGTTTGTTTTTCCTCACAAACTTTTGCTCCTAAACAGGATGTTTGCATTTTAAAAGGAAACAATCTTTTAATCATGTGCCTTATTGCATCTTAACAAGAAAAATTAACATTTTGACTAGAGTCATTTCTACCAAGGTTCAGTTTTTCCTTTATCCTCTATGTAGTTCTATAGCTTACCTTAAAAGAAATGCCATGAATGTATTTCTTTATTTTGACTTGTTTTCTTTATTTTATAGAAGGATTTACAAAGTCCTATGACCTCACATCTTGTCTGTTCCTATCACCAGGACCACCTGGTATGGTAGAAATTTTTGATGGGGATGTGATTGGGACTGGTCATTTGTCAGTTAATTGAAATCACTAAAAAGTAAAAAATTATTAAAACTGACTAAATCTTCATATATAGATCTGCATACATATGAATTTATTAGCCATTGCAACAAAGGCTGAGGTCTGTTTTTGTGTATGGATCTGGTTGGAAGTTCTAGAATTTTTTGCATATATCATACTCATTTTGGATGCTTAATGATTTCCAGTTTGGGATTCTTTAAAGTGGAGCAAACAAGATAGAGATTCCTGTATAATAATTTGAAAGGATACAAAATTCTCTTAATTTTACTATTTTTCTCTTTATTTTTTATTTCTCTGTAATTTGAGAGCAATTTTTAAAGCAATTCTCCATTATCAAGTCTCTGCAAAGTATTCGTCTTAGTTTTCAAAGAAACATTTACTTGTTGTAGAATTCATGTTTCATAGTTTGTGAAATCTTTGGCAAAATTAAATAACATAATAATAACTGGGATCATAGACAAGTTTGTGAGTAAACACAACTGACTCTTGATGGATTGTACCGCCCATCTGGAGGAGAGGAAATGGGCGGGCATAGTGGAGAGTAGCTTAACGTTGAGAGTGTTCTGCATCCTGTCGGCAACTGTTGGTATATTTTACTGAGAAAATGGAAAGTGTGGAAAATGTGACAAATTAGTTAATTAGAGGTTGGCTACAGCAGCTTTAATATTTCCATCTGTCTGAGTATTACTACAAATAAGAACTGTGAGTTTTTAACAATTGAGGTGATCAGAAATATAGTTTCTCTGAAGTACAGGAGGTTTGTGTAACTTCCCAGACGTAAATGATTTTAAACAAATCTCCACTTTATGCCAGATGACAGAATAGAAATGTTCATAATCGCTTAGAGAAGGAGATAATGTTTTATGTGTCACTGGAGGAAAGAGTGAAACAAATATTTTACAATTTTTCTCTACCCCATTTATTGTTTTGATTTGACTCAAATAACCTTTTCTTGTTATTGTAATCGACTTCCTAATGCATCTTCTCAACCACATGGGCAGATACACAGAACTTTATATGCATGAATAATATAAGTTGATGTAGCAATATATTTTCTTTGTTTTTACATTACCCATACAGCACAAATCCTAATAAAACTAGACTGGAATATATTACAAATTCATTTGGTTAGTATTCAGTTACTGAGTGAGTGAATAAATATATACGATTTAAATTAAGAATGTGCAGTCCATTACTTACATGCCACCTCTTCTACTTTATTTTGACTTTTGCACTTATCATGTTTTATTAACATTTTGAAGTTGTAAACATGAGTAGAGTGAAAGCCATATCACAAAGTTGAGCTTAGAGGTTTGTTATGTTGGGAAATCAAAAACTTAAGAGTGACTATTGAGCAACTTGCTCTCAAGTGCATTGATTGAGAATATTGTTGTGCCATTGGCGGTTCTGGCTTTCTTTTGTGGAGAGTGTCTGCTGATGGTCTAGTCCAGTGCATCTCAGAGTGCTCAGTAGGCTCACCATACACCTATTACATTTACTTTTCTAGAAGTAGGGCTGAAGAATGTGCATTTAGAACAAACTCTCCTATTGTTCTCATAAATGATAAAGTTTGAGATTTTTTTAGTTCCGATTCCTTAGGAGAAAAGCCTTTGATAATCACGGCCTATGATTTATTGAGGAAGTGTTTTTCAACAAAATCCATGCAGCTAAGAGTGAAGCAGGATGGGGGAAGAAGAAAGAGCTGAACAAGGAATGGTGTGGTTTCAAGTCAAAATCTAGCGTTGGTTTGATCCAGAGGGGGTGGGCTAATGAGCTATCTCCCTTTGAGGCAATGGTTATCAGTATTTAGTACCCTGCTTTAAGCCAGTCATAGGTTGTTGGCTGTCTGTGGGTGGAGGGTAGGTAAGTGCAGACCTTCCCTGATGAAGTAGTTCCTATTAGCAGAGGGCACTCTTTGGAGAAGAAGATGGATAGTTGTGAACCCCTTGGCAGCCAACACTCACAGCACCTGAGAGATGAGTACTCTGGTCTGGCTAAGAGGATCTGGGTAGGACATCAAAACAGCATTCATCATAGTCTACCCCTTGCACTGCTCAGGTCCATTTGCTTCTCACATTAATTTTACTCCAACCATACAGATCTTGTGATCACTATTCCTGGAGAAACAAAAGAGGAGGGTTGGTGAGGTAAACTACAGCCGCAGCTACTGCAGTTGGTACCAGTGGACCAATCATCTCCCCCCTCTACCACATTTCTGATTCCCCTCACCCTTAGCTAGAAGTTCCAGCTGGTCTATGTAACTTGCTTACTGGGTTGGTGCAGACTTCATCTCTGAGGAGTCTAGGTCTCTGGATACTATACCTTAAAAAAAAATTTTTTTTTTTAATGTTTATTTATTTTTGAGAGAGACAGAGACAGAATGCAAGTGGGTTAGGGGCAGAGAGAGAGGGAGACACAGAGTCCAAAGCAGGCTCCAGGCTCCGAGCTGGCAGCACAGAGCCTGACACGGGGCTTAAACTCATGAGCTGTGAGATCATGACCTGAACTGAAGTCAGACGTTCAACCGACTGAGCCACCCAGCGCCCCTGTATACTATGCCTTTTTGAAAGTAGGGTTCCTATACTTGCCCATTCATAGTCACAAATGGTCATGGCTGTGCCAAGAGATGCCCCAACAGATGTGTCAGACATAATTGTGTACATTCTCATTATTAGGTAGTATTTTTTTCCTCATGATAATCAGGGTTGATTTTCCTGCTACGTCCTTTTCGTACTGGACTACTGACATAAGGAACCCAATGTGATTCGTGGCAGCCATTGCTTTGAGTTTAGTTGAAGTTTTGCTGTGTTCTTGTGTTTTTTGATTCTTCCTTCTATGGGTAGGAATGCTCTCCATCTTGCATTCAGGACCTCAGACTCAGAAGCCATAACATTTGGGGATGGGAAACACGAATTCTTCAAGTGAGTCATTGGAAGTGATAGGGAGTGCCTCAACTACTTGATATGTGGACCTCTGTATTTTATTTACGAGGGACACAATACCATGTGATGCCCTTGCTTTAAGGAATTTACCAAATCTTGCAGGATAGCATCTATCCTCACAGTATAATCTTTAAGCTGGTATCTCAGTTGCATCTTTCTTTTTTCTTTTCTTTCTTTCTTTTTTTTTTTAGAGGAGGCTTCATGCCCAGCATGGAGCCCAATGTGAGGCTTGAACTCACAACCCTGACATAAAGACCTGAGCTGAGATCAAGAGTTGGATGCTTAACCGACTAAGCCACCCATGTGCTCCTCAGTTGCATTTTTTAGATGCTGTTTCATCACTCTATTTGGATAATAGCTTCTTGATGGTATAGAAAGTGGTAAGACTGTGTACTCCCATATAAACATGTTCATGCTGTATCTTCTTGACCATAAAGTGGGATTCTCGATCAGGAATGATATTATGCAGGGACACCTGGGTGGCTTAGTTGGTTAAGCATCTGACTTCGGAGGTCATGATCTCACAACCCGTGGGTTCAAGGCCCACGTTGGGCTCTGTGCTGACAGCTCAGAGCCTGGAGCCTGCTTCGGATTCTGTGTCTCCCACTCTCTCTGCCCCTCCCCTGCTTGTGCTCTGTCTCTCTGTCTCTCTGTCTGTCTCTCTCTCAAAAAATAAATAAACATTAAAAAAAAAGGAATGGTATTGTGCAGAATTCTATGACTCTAGATCAGACACTCTGTGACCCCTTGGATAGTGGTGCTGGCTGAGAACCTGTGGCAAGAAAGGCAATTCCATACTGTGTGTGTTAGTCCTGGTCAGAAAGCATCTCTCCCCTTTCCTGGTTGGAGAAGTCTGATGCAGGCAATTTGCCAGTAAGTAGCTGATTGGTCTCATGGAGAGATGGATATATTGTCCCAGTAAAGGAGATCCCAACAGGGCACCAAAACTGATTTTACCACAGAGACCCACTGGCCTTTCTTTCAGAGTATAGTTTAAGCCAGATTTGATATATTTACTGATTGCATGCTGACTAAAGTATGACCAAATTAGTTGAATTCATACAGTTATTTTCAGTTTAGTTTGTTTAAATAAAGAACTATTCAAACAATAGTTTGAACTGGACCGATTATTAGGCCAAGTTAACTTAATAAACACAGACAGTGGATATTAGATGTTAGCCAGTTAATAGGAGTAGAGTGATCAAACCATTTTGGCTAATGTAGAATTAAACTTTGAAAACTTTAGGGGCTTCTGGGTGCCTCAGTTGGTTAAGCGTCTGACTTCAGCCCAGGTCACAATCTCACGGTTCATGAGTTCGAGCCCCGCGTTGGGCTCTGTGCTGACAGCTCAGAGCCTGGAGCCTGTTTCAGATTCTGTGTCTCCCTCTCTCTCTGTCCCTCCCCTGCTCGTGCGTGCTCTCTCTCTCTCTCAAAAATAAATAAACATTAATGGGGCGCCTGGGTGGCTCAGTTGGTTAAGCATCCGACTTCAGCTCAGGTCACTATCTCGCGGTCCATGAGTTCCAGCCCCTCGTCAGGCTCTGGGCTGATGGCTCAGAGCCTGGAGCCTGCTTCCGATTCTGTGTCTCCCTCTCTCTCTGCCCCTGCCCCGTTCATGCTCTCTCTCTCTGTCTCAAAAATAAATAAACGTTAAAAAATAAATAAATAAACATTAAAAAATAAATAAATAAATAAACTTTGAAAAATTTAGTTGTTATTGACAATTAAAAACTCAAAGCAGAAACCATAGAGAGATGTCATGGCTAAATGAGGATACTTTTTTTGACTTTGTAAATTATATTTTATAAAATATTTTTTTCTTTAAAAAGTTATTGGTCTATAATCTTGAAATGGAACTAACTTTTAACTATTTTTTTCAACTAGCAAATTACTTATAAATTTTAAGATATAAAATCAGAGTTATTATTTTTGGGACATAAGTAAATTGGTAAATTAAATTACTATTCACTCTATTAATGACATGTGGATTAATATATCACATGGTCTCACATAATAGCTTAATTTTTACCCACTTCACATCAAGAATTAGTTAATTATTTTGGTGTCCAGTTTTGAACCTGCATGTTTCCTAACTTCTTCTTGATTACAGAAATAAAATCAATGACATAAGTAAAAAATAAATAAAATATTTACATTTCTTGCCTATATACATGATTTATTATAATCATATTTTCCATTTCTTTATTTCTTTTCTTTCTGCTGGTTTCTATATGAACTGAGAAATTACATTTTCTACTTAACCATGTTTTCTTTGTTTTTCTTGTCCAAAATGCATGTGTCTGGTCTGTTATACTTGAAGCATAATTATTTTTCAGTTCACAGTGACAATTTAATTTATTTTATTGTGAACTGAATCATATTTCCCATGCAATGTATTTTTCAGGGATTTAATGTGCTCCGTTGGCTGCCAGTGTAAGATTCGATAGTTAATTTCTTTCTTTTGCAGAATAGCATGTCCACAGCCTTTGGGGTTTGCACTGAAACATTCCTTTAGAAGAGGTAATAATATGGGATGACTTTTTAAGGTGAGATAGTTTCTAGAGCTAGAATTTCATTGTAACATCATTAGATTGAAAAGTATTATATAAGCAAAGATTGTTTGCATAGCTGACAATGACAAGAGCAATTCTTTTCTGGTTTGTTCAGTAGGCCTCCTATGGGAATTTAGAACTCATGTTCCTATTCTTTTTAAAGAATAAGTGAGGATTGGAGGCTGAATTTAGTGTAGGAATTCCTGAATGAGAGGTAGGAATTTTCTGGAGAAGAATGGCAAAATCTTGAGTACTCCCCCCAAATGGATGGAAAAGTAGTTTGCTGTGTTAAAGACTCCTGAATAAGGAGAGATATACACAAAACAGACAAACACAAGAAGTTGCAGGAGGCTATGGGTTTACCATCCCAACAGGATGCTTCTAAGAATCCTCTAAAATGGATATGTCTTCATAGAGTTTTTGTCTCTATTTCTCTGTATCTACCATTGATGGAGTGAGAATGTGTGGGATAGAATGAATGGAATTGATTCTAACTCCAAGGCCCATCAGACTTCCAAGTATGCATATCCACTCATATGAACCAATACCATTTCTATATTCCATATGGACTCCAATTGCACTCTTTCTAGCATGACTACCGTGGCAAATAAAAATTCAGTGTAGGGGATCTCAAATTTAAACTTAGGCTTCAATGACCACACACTCTTACAACAACTTCACAAAGGAGATGATGAAGCCCATTTTGTTTCTCCCCTGACCTTGTTTGATTTCCTTTCATCCTGCTGATCCTGTAGGGAGCCATGGGAGGGAGAAATGCTTCGTGCTTGTAGGGGGAGACCTAGGTTTGAGTCCAGCTTTGAAACTCATTATTCCTGTGACTTTTGCTCTCAAACTTTCAAAAGCCTCACTTTCCTGGACTGTCACACAGCAACCGAAACTCTTTCAGCATTGGCTAGCTGGGAAGATTAAATGATTAAAAAGATTAAATGAGATGTTATACGGGTATAAGTTTTTATAAACTATAATGTGTGCTAGTCATGTGAAGAATATTAATAAATATATATTGACATTAATTTATATATTATAGTCTATTTTGATACACTTTGGGAGATGTTCTGATAAAGGAATATTCTGATAAAATTTGGGAGAGCAACTGACCAGATTTATTTCTTTCAAAGGTGTCCTGTATGCCTAGAGTGGTAAATAAGTAATGATGATAATAAATAAATCCAGGAATTAAGTATTTATGTATAATACTTTACAACTTCATTTGGTGGAGCATCTTTCATGCCAACTATATCCCCAAACAGATTACATTCAATAAAGACTTACGGTGATAAGCAATAAATACTAGCAGTGAGAGACAGACATTGAGATAAACAAGCAGGGAAAAGTGCTTTGCTGCTAAATTCTGAAAAGAAATGAAGAATTTAGGGGTGAAGAGACCCAGGAGAGATGTCACAATAGGCAGAAACTATTGGAGATAAAGTTCTTACACTCAGTTTTCTTAGTGAAAGGCCTGAGGCACAAAACACCAAGGCCTTGAGCCTCCACATGGGTCATCTGACTGGTGACATGTCTTTGCTGTGGGGTGGGAGGGGGGGAGGAAGATATTGAGTCCAAGAGAGGTGAATTCCAATTTCATGGGAATTATCAGGCAGGGGAAGCTTTGCTTTGATCTAAATGTAATAGAAGAGAACTAGGTATTGGTATTTTTTATTCCCTGTATTCCACCTAAGCGGTGCATATGTGAAGTTCATCACTAAAAATCAGCTGGAAATCTGATTTGCAGTCTAGAAGAAGTTTTTCAAGTTAATTCAGAATATACTGATTTCTAACCTTTCCAAGTTTGTCTTTGGTTCAGTCAGTTTTGACACAACAGAGTGATTTCCTTATATATTAATTTGACTTTCTAGTAGGTATATGGTAACATAAGCTCTTTGCGTAACACTGAATGTTGTGGTGTGTGTGTTTGTGTATGTGTGTGTGAAGGAAGGAGTAGTGGCATATAGAGAAGGGAAAGAAGAGAGGAAAATGTTGCTAATTAAGGTCTAACATAAGACTAATTTTCTTCTATTCTGAGTTAAAAAAATTTTTTTGAGAGAGAGCAAGTGGGGAGGGGTAGAGAGAGAGGGAGACAGAGAATCCCAAGCAGGCTCTGTGCTGCCAATACAGAGCCTGATGCAGGGCTTGGACCCAACAGACTGTGAGATCGTGACCTGAGCCGAAACCAAGAGTCAGACACTTAACCGACTGAGCCACCCAGCTGCCCCATACTACTCTGATTTTTTTAACCCTCTGGTTCCTCATCTATGTGAGGAGGATAATAATACCTACTCACTAGAGTTGTGTGAAGATGAGTAAGACAACAATGGTAAACTTCAGAAGTGCATGCTGCAGTGAACCCATAAGGCTCTCTCAATAAACACGAGTCCCATCTTCACTAGCCTGAATGTGCTATTGCACCATGGAACCCAGAAAACATGAGAAGGAAGTCCCTCTTCTCTTTTTAAAGAGTTATTATTAAGGAATTTTAATTTTTGTGAAGTATTTTATATTAGAGATAGAACCACACCACAGAGAATCCTTAGAGCAGGCAATTAAAAAATCTCGTATGTGATTTAAAAATGCATTGTCTGCATTTTTCAGAATGTTTACCTCTGTTAGACTCTCTAGGCTAGTACTAAAAGGAGTGTATTTCTGTAGCTCTCACTGACTGAGGCTGGGCAAGGTCAGAGTAGGGAAAGTTAAGCAGGCTCAGAGGCTAAGAAAAGGTTGCTTTTATGAGAGATTTGATCAGATAATCTGAAGAGTGATAAGAGTTACTAAATTTTCTATACATACAGTGTTTCTGTTGTGGTGGTAGTTCATTTGGCTTGGTTTGATTTGGTTTAAAGGCAAACTAATGCCTTCCAGTGGAAGATGACCTTACAAACCTATTTGAAACCCCATTACATCATTTTACATCAGATTTGTAGATGTGGTTCAGTATCAACAGACTATCTTTGGTTCGCTGGGCACCTATGGACAGCTTTAAGGAGGGCCACTAAAGTGTCTTTTATGATGCAATAACTGCCTCAAAGTGAGCAATTTATTTTAGATAAGCATATTAGTAGTAAAAAAAACAACTTATCCTAGAAGTTTTGATATGAGGAGAGACCATATGAATAAAGATGAGTAGCTACAAGCACAAATTGGTTTCACAGCTGCTCCTGATATATCAATAAAAAAGATAGAGAATGCAAAGTACCAATCAAATCAGTCAAATAGCCATGAGAAGATCCGCTCCTTGAGGGCATGGCTCCTTTCTAGTTGCCTGTGAGGCGTGCCCAGTGGCTAGAATGCGGTGGGTACGTGGTAGGTTCTCACTGTTTGAGAGTAAAAAAAAAAAAAAAAAAAAAAAAAAAGAATATATATGGATAAATAATATATACTTAGAAGGGAGTGGCTTCACTTTTTTTGGGTGGGGTGGGGGTGGGAGAGACTCTAGATTATTTGACCCTCATGACAGAGGCTGGCTTTTTATAAAACTTCCTCTATTTTCCAGTTGTCTTTTAAGTAGATATTTCTATTGAAGGTGTTCTTTATGGGCTAATAGGTGCGGGAGAGATGCCTCAAGGGAGAGTGATCTGAAGTTGTTACATTAAAAAGTTTTCACAGGCAAGCAAGAAATGGCCTGGAGTCTGCTCCTGGTTACAACTTTAATCATTTCACACCAGCTGACTGCAGAAATTCATCTGAATGATAAAGAAAATACTTTAATCTGGACTTCATCATGTTACTTTTGCAAATTTGGATTTATGACTTGAAATTAAGAGCATGGAAGATTTATCTGCAACTTTGGCTTTCTCCTCTCTCCTCTCCCCCCGCCCCCCAATTCCCATAAATTCAAGAAAGGATGTGTTGCTCCATGGAATAGATGAGCGAGGACAAATGTTGAGCCAGGCAGAAAATCAGGAATGGGAGGGATTGGGGTTTGTGTTGGGAGGGGAGTTCAGGTTCCAGAAAATTAAGTTCTAATAGTTTTCAAGGGTCTAGACTAAGGCTTGGAAAACAATAAGACCTATCAGGGGCCATAAGATTGATAGCAGTCACAGACTAGAATCACATCATGTGATTCTAGTTTGGAGGCCAGGAAATCAAGCTGAGTCTGGAAGTCTGTGATCGTGGATCCAAAAAAAAAAAAAAAAAAAAAAACAGAAAAAAAAAAAGCTAAAGTGACAATAGTCATGAAATCAATCGAAGTGAGAAAATACTTTCAACAAAGGTGGTTAAGATAGATGAGGGACTAGATTCCAGGAGTTAGACAGGTCAAGGGAATGACAGCACCTCGCAGGAAAATAGCACTATCTGAATAGTATTATATAGGGATTATTGGGCTTGAAGGCGACTTGCTTCTTGCCAGGTACATGAACTGATTCCCCAGCACTATGTTGTGTGCATATGCCAGGGATGGGTCCTCAGGGATGGGCTCAGAGGCCTGCATTCAGCTGGGATGTGGGTAGGAAAGTGGGAAGTCCAGGAATGTTCCTGTGTGTTTTCCTGTGAACAGATCATCATGTTTCTCAGCTCAGAAGCGGCACTGGTCGGGGGAACTGGGCAAGGCTTTGTAGCTGAAAGGGAGGAAAAGCAAGAAATGGGGAAGATGACATAGAATGATCTATTCTAGGGGCAATCTGGAGATATAAGAGGATTGTATTCTTGCAAATAAACACAAAAACCTTTCAGTGGGTGCCCTGTACTTTAAAAGAAGAGAAACTGAATGGATTCTTCCCAATCTAGACACCAAGGACACAAAGCACAGGTTTCCTGAGCAAAATACCTGAGAGGAGTTAACTAAAGTTATTTGAAAATGGCTCTAGTGACTCTAGGAGTCTAAGCAAGGGTGGCCTCTCTCTGAGCTCCCTGACTAGCACTGCACATGTTCCTCTGTGGTTAGGCTGACCAACCCACATGACCCAGAGGTAAACTGCTTCTTAGCGATGTCTATAATGTATCATCCGTAACTTCCCCCGATTTTTTTTTCTTTTTTGAAGATCTTCTGATAACACAGCACATTTGAGTACGCTTCAAGTATTCAAGTGGTGCTACTGGCTATAATTAAGTTCTTTCAGCCTTTCCATTACAAATTCTTCTTTCCAAGGTTTAATATCTGAGGGACTTCTAATCCCACTGGGCCAAACTTAGTGTAGAAATTGTCAGCAAGAATGCAAATTTTTTTGCTCACCCCTAAATATTTCCAATCAAACAAATGTGTCTGTGGTTCTCCCCCCCCCCCCCCATAGCATAGGTATAAAGAAATAGGTTTCAGGCACTTCTGAAAGGCCCAAAGAAAAAAAGTAATCCAAGCACAAAATCTGAAATGTACAAGAATGCAAAACTTAACTAGTATTGGGGTGGGTGGGAAAACACTAAATGCTTCCAGTATCAGAGAGTTTTTATCTTGTGTTTTTTTTTTTTTAACGTTTATTTATTTTTGAGACAGAGAGAGAGACAGAGCATGAACGGGGGAGGGGCAGAGAGAGAGGGAGACACAGAATCGGAAACAGGCTCCAGGCTCTGAGCCATCAGCCCAGAGCCCGACGCGGGGCTCGAACCCACGGACCGCGAGATCGTGACCTGGCTGAAGTCGGACGCTTAACCGACTGCGCCACCCAGGCGCCCCTATCTTGTGTTTTTTAAAACCAAACACAAGATTTAACTATGAAATAGACTGAAAACATATTGGTTGTAGGTTTAGACTTTTGATTTTTTTTTAATGTGTGTTACTTCTGTGAAAATTTAAGACAGTAAATGGATTTCAATATATTCATCTGATTTGGATTATAATTGAAATGTTTCTTTCTATTCCTTTTTTCTGTGTCTTGAAGCCAGTTGAACAAAAATCATTTGCGATAATATTGATTTATAACAAAGTTATTAAAATGAAACATTATTTTTATTTTTTATGGTGGCAAAGGGTATATAACATAAAATTTATCAACTTAACCATTTCTAAGTGTACAGTTCAGTAATGTTAAGTATATCTACATCATTGTGCACCCAATCTCTAGAATGTTTCCATTTTGCAAAATTCTATACCCATTACACAACAACTCCCCCTCACCTCAGCCTCTGGCAACCATCATTTTACTTTTTGTTTCTATGAATTTGACTACTTTTGATATATAAATGGAATCATACTGTGTCTTTTTATGACTGCCTTATCTCACTTAGCATAGTGACCTCTAGGTTCATGCATATTATAGCATATGTCAGAATTTCTTTCCTTTTTAAGGCTGAATAATATAAAAGTTATTAACATTTGACTTTTTTGGGGTGTTTATTCAGCTTTGTCTTTGCTTTTTATTAATCAAAAGGTCCAGTTCCTTAAATCGAAGATGCTTTATGTCTTCAAATTATTTCATACTTATTAAAATTCCTCTTTGGGGTTTTAACTCTTTAGCTTAAGGCTATAGGTCTTTGACCTTGGCTATACTGCTTAAGAGAGTTAGCAGCTTTTACTGCCAAGTTTCCTAGATGGAAGAAGATGGACATCTTAAGGTCCCGGCTGTGGTTATTTGCTCCCAGGTCAGAGAGATTCTAACCATCTGCCTGCTGTACTGGTGCCTGCCACTCTCCCTTCTGTCTTTACGGGGAACTGTTTTCTCTGTTGTCACAGTTCTGAGTATTCCAATCTCTCTGACACTTCTAAATGTGCCTGTCATCATCATATCTGCCTCTGAAGTTATTTCTATTGTACTTTTTTTTTTTTAAAAAAAGCAAATTTACTGTTTATTTTTACTTATTTTTAAATGTTTATTTCTTTATTTTGAGAGAGATCATGAGCTGGGGAGGAGCAGAGAGAGGGAGAGAGAGAGAGAATCGCAAGCAGGCTGCATGCTCCCAGCACAGAGCCTGATATGGGGCTCAAACCCACAACCCATGACCTGAGCTGAAATCAAGAGTCGGTTGCTCAACTGACTGAGACACCCAGGTGTCCCTATTTTTATTTTTAAAGTTTATTTATTTATTATGATTATTTATAAGTTTATTTATTTATTTTGAGAGAGACAGAGAGACAGTGCAAATGGGGGAAGGGCAGAGAGAGAGAGAGAGAGAGAGAGAGAGAGAGAGAATCCCAACAGTCTCCTTGTTGCCAGCACAGAGCCCAACACGGGGCTCAAACTCATGAAACCGTGAAATCATGACCTGAGCCAAAACCAAGAGTTGGACGTTTAACTGACTGAGCCATCTTGGTGCCCCAGTTTATTTATTTAACTAATAATGTGGGGCTTGAACTTACAACCCTAAGATCAAGAGTCACATGCTCTTTGGACCAAGCCAGCCAGACACCCATGTATTGTGTTAGGTTTTTCTTTCCTTTCCATCCTTCTGTTTTTTTCTGACCCTCAGAGTTTCTTTGATACTTCTTGGTTTCCCAAGATTAATTTTTTCAAGATATGTGAGCCTTCTTCTTTCCCTTCTCATTGAGCTCTGACCATCTGGTAAAATTCCATTAAATTTCCCACACATTTATGGTAAACTTCTGGGTATCAAGCTGGAAATGCACAAACAAGATACTGTTTGCATCCTTGAAGACATAGATCTGCAGACAAATCACGACAATGTGGAGAATTAGGGGAGAAGAGCCCTGTGGTCTTTGTGAGAGGCATGGATGAGGAAGAAACTTGCCACATGTGGAAAAATCTTAACAGAATCAGATCTTAACAATGGAGCAACAGTTAAAATCAGTCTTAAATCTTAAATACAGAGAAAAAACAGGGTTGATGGGGCAGGCAAGGGGGTGGGGAAGAGGGGTGATGGGCATTGAGGAGGGCACTTGTTGGGATGAGCACTGGGTGTTGTATGTAAGCGATGAATCATGGGAATCTATTCCTGAAGCCAAGAGCACACTATATATACTGTATGTTAGCTAGCTTGACAATGAATTATATTTAAAAAAATAAAATAAAATCAGTCTTAAAGAATGACTACAGGCTGGCTAGAAAAAAATTATATCTTTGGCATAGTCTTTCTCCTCAATTATTTGCTTATTTGGTAAAAATACACTGTGGAGGGGCGCCTGGGTGGCGCAGTCGGTTAAGCGTCCGACTTCAGCCAGGTCACGATCTCGCGGTCCGTGAGTTCGAGCCCCGCGTCGGGCTCTGGGCTGATGGCTCAGAGCCTGGAGCCTGTTTCTGATTCTGTGTCTCCCTCTCTCTCTGCCCCTCCCCCGTTCATGCTCTGTCTCTCTCTGTCCCAAAAAAATAAATAAACTTAAAAAAAAAAATACACTGTGGAATGCATAGTTCCAAATTTCTCCCACACAAAGACACATTGGGTGAAATCAGTAACTTTTCTCACATGCATTTATTATTTCTGGTTGCCCCAGTTGCCACACTTTTCCTACAGGGACTTTCGGTTTATTTTGAAGTCTTCTGGGTCTGGTATGTTAAAGATTCCTGAGTGATCTGAAGAGATGGATTCTGATGAGCTAACCCACTATAAACTATTCTCAGTCATTTACATGTTGGTGTGAATGAAGCAAATGGAAGTCGTTTTTGAGGGGGCAAGAAGGCAGACAAGAGTGTAGGAGGAGCTTGGGAAAGAGATGGCTGGAGATTTACTGGTGAAAAAGCAGTGGGGAAGTTGAAGGATAGGGACCTTGAACAAGTTAACGACTCGGTTCTCTCGAGAAGTAGTCCTATGTGTGGAAGAGTGCCTTGTGAGTCGTATTTCATTTGAACGATGAACGTCTAAGGCATCTCCAAGGTGGTCTCCCATTAGTAGCAACCCTGTTCCCTACCTGGGTTCCAAGCAGACTGAGAAACAAAACGGTAAATATCGAATACAAAATGCCCACTTTGCCTCTGGTAGAGTTGAGGTTGAGTGAGAGAACTTTAAATCTGTTACTCTAGCGAGCTTGCTGATCTTGAACCCAGACTGGGCAGGCTGTCTCCCCACACCCCATCTTGGCAGCGCTAGACTAGAGCAGGACCACTCCATAAGGATAAGTCCCCGAACACTTGTCTGCATTTGCCAAGCACATACACCACTCCTCCTCCGGCTGTGGTGAGGAAGTGGGCAGTGAGAGACTGGGAAGACAGTAATATCCTTGCTTTTTAGGGAAGAAGCAAAAGAAAGAAGGAAGAGAAAAGCATTTCCCTGGAACAAGTTATTCTCACTTAATTTCTTTTTTTTTTTTCAAATGGAACTCTAAATATCCATATGGATGGTTTTGCTTTTTCAGTTCTTTTTATTTTCAACTTTTGCTTTGTCCTTTGTTTCCAGCATTGTACTTTCTCAGCTTTTCAGCAGGGAGTTTACCTGTGACCAGCCACTATCCTTTGACCATGGATGTCTCATCTTCATCCACCCAGTTTTAGGTTTTGGGTTTTTTTCTCCTTAGAGAGGGGACTCAATTTTGAAGCAGAATGCAGAAATGTAGGAACTACATGTGTCTGAGTCCTTGGTGCAATTGCCATCTTCCTCACTGGCACCTTCCAGCTGTCTTTGGTATTCAGAGTAGGTAGAGTCTATGAATGGTAAGGTTGGTATGCTTGCATTTTAACAGAACGAGTGTGAAAGTGATGACCTGTTTATCTGGTCTCCCCATTTGCAGGGTGGCGAGGTATTATGAGACATTTAAGTTACCTTTGCATTTATTTTAGGGAGCAATACCCCTCATCTTTCAGTCCTCTCTGCATAGCATTGCCTCTGTGCAGCTTATGGGAGCTCCTGGGAGTTAAATATGGAGCAAATGGCTCTCCAAGGAAATCTTTCTAGGAGGTGTGGACCACTGGAAGTCTGTGAGTGCTTGGAGTTGGATTCTCATCATGAAACACGATCAATGTAAGATAGAAATGTAATGAAGCAACACTATGTTCCTGTGGGTAAAGTCAGATTGGCGACAACTTGGTATTGTGATAGCCAAGTTTCCTAATCTGGATTGATTTCTAGAGAAATTTATAAAGATCATCAATTGTTACAATGCTATGAATATGTAAGAGTACCAAGAGAGGGGATTCTTCTCTAAATGAGAGCAAGTGCTGTCAATGCTAATTTGCTTTCTTTTGTGCACGGTGCAACAAAGCTGCTGGGAGGGCTTGTGCTGTTGTTGCCACCAGGCTTTCAAATGAAAGGATATTGGTAGTTTTAGTATCATGTTCTTAAAAAGTAACTTTGGCATACATGGCACATTATTTGTAAAGTACACAGAGCAATGCCTGGCACACGGTGAGCACTGAATGAGGATTTTATTAAATAAATAAGGTATTAGAAGTAAAGCAAGCCACATTTGCCAAAATTCCCAAATGAAAACTCTTGGCATTGTTGATCATTTACAGTTCAGGTAATCTTCCCTGTGTTTCACATCATTTGGGATTGGCAGAATCACTTCTGATACTGCCAGGTTCAAGGTTCTTCCACAACATCAGTTGAACATTATCCACAAACATCCTCCTTGGAGTTATCCAAACTTAGAAATCATTATAAATGTAATGAAGCTATAAAGAAGACTAATAAGAGTTTATATATTGATTTGTGAAAGTTTATGGTAAATTAACTGAAGGCCAAGTGATTTTATTATGGATAAAAGATGATATTGCTAATATGAAGAAGACTCTACCATAATGGTGCTCAAGATATTTGTCAAATTCAGGAATGGAAGAAAAGATTGTGCATTGGCACCCTGGTATAACATGTCTCTATGGAGATTGGTCCTACCACATTAGGTGCTTAGACTATATAAAATAGAAGAACCAAAGACCTTAGAACCCTGAGATTTGGCTAATCTGTCTATAATTATGCAATCTATATATAGGTAGATTCTAACCCATGTGAGGCTCCATATTAGTAATCTCATGAACACAAACCAATAGGAGAGAGGAGACGGTTTCTAATCCATTGTGTTTCATGAAGGTTTTGCATTTAATGGATTTGTACAATGATTGAAATTTCCTTTTGAAACATTTTCAATTAGCATGTGTATTTGGCTTTTTAATCTCATCTTGAGCATCCTGAAATTTAAGCAAAGGGGAATGTCTTTGTTTTCTGTAAACAAAAAGTGGTGGTTCTGTGATACTAGGAACCATTTAAAGGTATATTTAGAAGATTATCTGATGAGAGAAAAGATGGAAGAAGAAAGAAGCACAAAACATGAGTTTGAGAGTGTCCTGCTTTCTAAGGACAAATTTGACCTAGTAAGAATACATATAAGAGGCTTCAACTGATTTTGGGAATACCTGGGGTATGTATTGTAAATGTTTAGAGCCTTTACTCAGAGTGACCTATAAAGTCCTTTTGTAGTATGTGCTTTAACCAAAACACTTAAACACATTTATTTATTTAAATCCAAGTTAGTTATCATACAACGTAGTATTGTTTCAGGAGTAGAATCCAGTGATTCATGACTTACACATAACACCCAGTGCTCATCCCAACGAGTGCCCTCCTAATGTCCATCACCCATTTAGCCCATCCCCCCACCCCAAAGCCCTACAGCAGCCCTCAACTTGTTCTCTATATAAGAGTTTCTTATTAACCAAAACACTTTTTGACTTTTGGATCTAATATTGTCTGTGTCCTTGTTCTAGGCAAGTTTGAAGCTGGTTTTCAGATCCTTAAATTGCTAGAATTTGGATCACCCAAATTTATTCCTCCCCATATCCATGACACTAGTGTCTTCTAGTAGCCATTCTGCGTTACACTTGTGTCTATCATAAAAAAGGAGGCAAAAGTAGCTACAGAATTTTGAGTATACTGTCTGTGCCTGTAGTTACACATACATTATCACATTAGCCTTTTGAGAAATACTTTATTATTTCCATTATGCCTATGAAGAAACAGAAATTCAGTGAAATGAGATGTATCACTCATTCGTACAGTCAGTGGTAGTAATGCTGGGAGTCAACACACGTGCCTGACACTAGATTCTAGATTCATGTTCTTTCTGTTCTACACTACTCACCATGCCATTCACCATTAGCATATATATTTGCCTGGCACTCTATCATGTTTCTGATAAAGTTATGAGTCCTGACTCCATTCCTCAGTGAATCTCTTCCTGTTGATTCTTCCGATGATCAAAATCATACTACCTTATTAATGGCCATCGATGTCTTTTAACAAGGCATATGTCTTAACCCTGAAGAGAGCTAGTGGAAGAAATGTAAAGCTTGTCATCACTCTTTGCATTGCTTGTACAATACCTGAAGGTGGGAAAACTTAGGCTATATTTTCTTTTAAGAGTCTAAGGATATAGCACACTGAAGAGCTCTGTGTATGTAGCAGGCTTGCAAAATTGTATTGTGTGGGTGAATGAATGAGCTGATGGACAGCATTCAGCCTCAACAGAAAGGCAGTTTAAGTGGATTTCTACGTGTGACATCCTTCTTATTACTCTTCATGAATAGCAATGCCATCTTTACAAATGTAGGCTGTGAGCCAAATAGAACATGGTGGCGTCTAAGAAATCCAATATGATGATGAGTATGTTCAGAGGTTTTTAAACTTTAAACAATTTATAAAGTCATATTTTCCAACTGCAAAGAAATTCTTTTGTCCCGTAGAGTGCATTTTGATATTTGAATGAAGATCGTAGTGTAAGGTGGTTGCTGAACTCAAGCTGTGTTAAACTGCCTGACTGCCCTGCTTTATTGTTTGTGACTAGAGGTAAGGCGGGGTGATAGTGAAATGAAATATTGATGAAAATGCACTGAAAATGTGTTAAAGCAACATATTTTGAAATGTATGTGGAGCTCTTTGAAGTGAAATAATGGTTTTAAGTGAATTCATAAAGATGTTAGTGCATCTTTTTAGTGATAAAATTGCAGTGACAATGGAAATTCCTACCCTCAACCAAGAACATAATTACCTATGGGATTTATTAATTTTCCAATTTAAGAATAATTTAATAATAACAATATAGGAAATGTATGCTGCAAAGACTGAGTTTTTTTGGTAAATCTCTTTAATATTGGCATGACCTAATAAAGATGCATGTTGCTACCACAAGATTTACACAATGCTAAATATTTTTAGATTGATTTCAACAAGAGAGATTGGAGACCATTCCTTCAGAAGTCTCAGGAGAAGAGCTTTAGCATATTTTTTATAAAGATTCATATGCACACAATAAACAACCTCAAATGTAATATCATTTGAACATTTAATCTAGTTATCTTTTAACCATCATGAAATGCTAGACCTAGATTTCAAACTTAATAAAGGAAGCAAGGTGTGTGCATTTGTGTGTGTGTGTGTTTTAATATAATGCTGATTTTAGAGTCTTTCCTTAGAATAACCACCTCTATTTTCAATAAAGGCAAAGAGGAGAAAAATGATAGAAATAAATGGATATGTATCAATATCGTTAAAAGTATTTATACATGAGGTCACTAATCTGTCCATTTGGCAAGGACCTATTTTAGAAGAACCTACATTTTGATGATAGCTCATACACATTACTTTATATTTATGGAATGGACAGAGGAATGATATAGGATGGACAGCTAGATGGAGCTGGCTTTCCATAAGTCACAAGCTTTTTTCATTGCTAGAAAAGCAAATTCTGATGGTTTAGTGCAGATTCTGTTCTGAAGAGAAAAATAAAGACAACACTGAAGTGTTCTCTCTTGTGGACTAGTAATGACAGTAAATGACGAGTCCCATTAAAAACAAAACCAGAATAAATTGTCACTTAATTGTACACAACAATGTAAAGATTGTCAAGGGGCTTGCTTTCCCACAAGAAATATTTTGTTATAAGCGTCCGAGATCACAACTGAACCCTAAATTTATATTACCCCTAAATCTTCATTGTGTAATTGCCTTACTACTAGGTAACTAGATTAAGTTGGCGAGGAAGTGTAACTGGAATATCTAGGGATATATACAGCATTCTCAATTTCCTTTATTAAACAAATTTATTTCTGGTTGCTTTCTATTTTATTAGAGTAGCTATAAATTTCTTTTTCTGCATATTAATGGAGAATTTTTTTTCTGAAGTAAGTTAGACCACAAACTACCACACTTAGATTTAGAAAGCAAAGACCTAGCACTGCTCTGTCAAAGACCAAATACCTGGTAAAATTCCCTACCTTTTCCTTCTCTCCCTGAAAAAATCAACTATATTGGATCTCAAGTTCTAAGAACTTTTGTAGGTCTGATAACTTAGCACAAATGATATTTCCATGATTTTGTGCTGAGACCACACTGCCCTCGACATTATCTTATGCTTTTTAGAAGAGGATCTCAAAGCCACCTTAGAATTTTCTAGGGAAAAACTCCCCAAAGCATCCCCTATTTGGGAGAGAGAAAAAAATATTGTCCTGGACACGTAATAATAAAATTTAAAAATATTTTTCAGGTATAGGGTAGGAAAAAAAATCCAGAATCAAGACATATAAGTTTGTGGGACTCTTAATTTAGGTGTCTGGTTTATTATAGTGACTTTTTTGAGGCTTGTTATATTGTATTTTCGATATTTTTTCTCTGTTCTTGTCAATGTATGTCTGTGAACAGTTATGGGTTCACCTAGATCCTCTCAGGAATCCACATGGTCAAGATTCTTGACATAATAATACTAAGACATTATTTGCATGTTTCACTGTGTTGATATCTGCACTGTTGGTGAAAAAGCAATGGTGGGTTCAAGTGCTGGAACCTCAGCACAGTTTGACCGTGTCACCAATTGTGGCCATAGTCATGTTCTTCACTGTCACTCACAGAATATATTTGATGAAGCAATACAGATTACTAATATTATTAAATCTCAATCCTAAGAACATACCTTTTCGATATTCTATCGATAAAATTGGAAGTGCCCATGAATACAATGGTGTTGCACACCAAGGTCCAATGGATGTCTTAAGAGAAAGAACTGGTGTGTTGGTGTGCCTTAGTTGCTCAACTGGCTCCTTTCTTCATGAAGCATCATGCTTACCGAAAGAATGACTGACAAATAAACCATGGTTATTCAGATGGGTATTTGGTAGATGTTTCTCGAAAATAAACAAAATTAACCTGTCCATTTTAAGGAAAACAACTGACAAATTTTGTTTCCAAGAATAAAATCCAGACTTCCAAATAAAACAGAATGTTGAAAAACTTGGATATGTCACCCCCGAACTTGACAACTCTTTAATATTTAAACACTTTTTTCCGGGGCGCCTGGGTGGCGCAGTCGGTTAAGCGTCCGACTTCAGCCAGGTCACGATCTCGCGGTCCGTGAGTTCGAGCCCCACATCAGGCTCTGGGCTGATGGCTCAGAGCCTGGAGCCTGTTTCCGATTCTGTGTCTCCCTCTCTCTCTGCCCCTCGCCCGTTCATGCTCTGTCTCTCTCTGTCCCAAAAATAAATAAACGTTGAAAAAAAATAAATTAAAAAAAATAAACACTTTTTTCCGATAAGATGGGTGGAGACATTGACAAATGTCAGTTTTTGATGTTGTATGATGGAATGCATGAGTTACCAAAAACATGCAGGAGTAGATTCGTTTGAAAGGTAAGATAGATTAATATATTCAATGTAACAGAGTAGTAATCGGAGTTGTAAAGTTCATTGATATGGTTTCCATTTCCATGTTACTACTATCTTTTAAGAAACTACCATTTGTTGACTTTTGGTGTAGTGTTGAATAACAACATCTTAAATTACCTGAAAGGGTATAAAAATACTTTTCCTTTCTCTAGCTGCATATTTGTGTGAGGCTGGATTTTCTTCATATACTTCAACTAAAAAAAAGGCTATTGGAATAGATTAAATGCAGAAGTAATGTAGTCAGCTGTCTTCCATCAAGCCAGACATAAAGAGCTGAGTAAAATATGGAAAACAATGTCACTATTATCACTATTTTTTTTGTTTTTGAAAATATAGGGTTTCTTTTTCAATAGAGAGTAGATTTATGTTGCTATTTTAAAATAGGTTAATAAATATTTAAAAATTTTCTCAGTTTTAATTTCTGTTAAGGAAAAAAATAATCCACACAAACATTCTTTGTGTCTTTAATAGCTTCTAAGAGTGGAGAGGGGTGTTGAGACCAAAAGGTTTGGGTATTGCTGTTCTACTTGCTAAATGGAGAGATCCTAATATCAAGCCTACTTCACTCATGCGTGAGAACACTGTGATGTGCCCTGCAGATCTCCCCTTCAAGGGAAGACTCACTACCTCAGCTGCTGGGAGAGCTGCCACCAACAGCTTTCAGCTGTCAACACCTTCAGGATTGTCTCAGCTTGAGAGAGCTACCTCATCAAACATCATATCCCTTCCCCGGGTGGCCCACATGTAATGATTGGTGGATGCAGTTGTATAAGGGCATGGCCACTTTTGCCCAACTCAGACAACCCCAAAGTTATGTCCTAGCTTCAGAGCTTCCTGTGGGATCAGCTGAGGTGTCAATTGGCCTGCATCAATGCTTGACTTCTTCCTTTGCCCTCTGCTATTCCCTTTCCCTCTCTTCCTCAAGTGTTAATTCTGAGGTCCCTTCTTAATACATAGCTTGCACAGCAAACTCTATCTCAGATCCTGCTTCCTAAGGAGTATACCCTACAATTGTATGGGAACTTGATGTTAGGTTAAAAGTGAAATTCTCTAATAGTATTGAGTGGGTGGAGCTTACACAGGGTTCCAAATTCTTTATCAACAAGCCTCACAAATTCATTGGCATATGAAGGGCTTTATGTGGTCTAGAATGCTGTTAGAGTCTGGAATGCTCCTAGAATGCATATCCATTAGGCCTGGGGAAGGCTAGTTCTGGATTTTCTGAGGCTAGGCTCAGGAATGTGTACAAAAGAAAGCAGGCATTGGCTTCTGGCAAGCACGGGTGAAAAATTTGCTCCTTCTGCTTCTGTGCTCTTTGGATAACCCATCTTCCAAATTTTTGGTGCGTAACTAAGGAGGCAGAGATGAATCAGGGAGGGGGTCAAGAGGCTATTGGAGTGTGAGAAAAACAGGCTCTATCTGTTAATTTAGCCCATCTTCACATTTATTTTTTTTATTGTTTTTTTTTTAATGTTTATTTATTTTTGAGACAGAGAGAGACAGAGCATGAACGGGGGAGGGTCAGAGAGAGCGAGACACAGAACCAGAAGCAGGCTCCAGGCTCTGAGCCATCAGCCCAGAGCCCAACGCGGGGCTCGAACTCACGGACCGCGAGATCGTGACCTGAGCTGAAGTCGGATGCTTAACCGACTGAGCCACCCAGGCGCCCCTCCCATCTTCACATTTAATATACACTGACAGCCAAAGTTGGATCCATTAATTGTGATCTGAATCAATTGTTAATGTTGTCTAAAGTGAATGGATGTCCTGATCTGTCTTTTCCCTTAGGTCTTGCTACCAGCCTAGAAAACAAAGCTTGAGGGTCAGCCTCAGTTGGATCAGGATCATTTGAGGCTTAAACATTATTTTTTAAAAATATTTATTTATTTATTTTGAGAGAGAGAGAGAGAGAGAGAGCGAGCGAGCAAGCCGGGGAGAGGGGGTGAGGAGCAAAGAAACAACCCCAAGCAGGCTCCAAGCCATCAATCAGTGCAGAACCCAATACAGGGCTTGATGTCATAAAACGTGAGATCATGACCTGAACTGAAATCAAGAGTCAGATACTCGACTGACTGAACCACCCAGGTGCCCTGAGGCTTAAACTTTCTAAAGAATGAGGAAGTCTAGTTGGCCTTTCTATAGCTCCATCTACGTGGTGAAATGATTACAACAGAACATTTATTTCCAATTTGATAAAGTTAGATTTCTTGCTTTGGGAATCAAAAATGATTTCATAGACACTGGATACAGAAAGGGCACTTGCACTGAAAATGAAGTCAAATTTTACACTGTGACTTTGGAAATGACCCACCTATATCCCAGTGGGCTAAATATTAATTCAGTCATTCCACACTCATTCAGCACCTACCATGAGCCAGAAAATACTGTAACTTCTGGAGGATACACTGATGACTAAGACAATGGTGCTGATTTAAGAAGCTTCTTAAGACATGTTAAAAGATAAACTGATAACAAACTCATAATAACATTTTTAAGAGTTTATTTGAACAAAAATCGATTCGAATCAGGCAGCACCAAACCGGAGGTGGTTAGGAATGCTCGACTGAGAGGAGCTAGGGGCAATACTTCATAGAGAGGTTGCAGAAGCACAGCAAAGAAATTACTTGATTGGCTGTTGCCTCAGTGGCTGCCTTATTTGGTAGAGCCTAGCTGGCTGTTAGTGATTAGTTGTCTTTAGGTTTTGATTTTTTTTTTAAGTTTGTTTATTTATTTTGAGAGGGACAGAGACAGCACGAATTGGGGAGGGGCAGTGAGAGAGGGAGGGAGAGAATCTCCAGCAGTCTCCGTGATATCATGACCTGAGCTGAAACCAAGAGTCAGGCACTCAACAGACTGAGCCACCCAGGTGCCCCATTAGGTTTTGATTTCTTGGCCTTCAGGCATTTACAAACCTGGGTTTTGGTTTGTTTATGGAGGCTGCTAGGGCATTAGCATCACCTCAGTCCAATGTCCTTCTTGTTTAATTTAACAGACAGATGAAATTGTCTGGGTCTTATTCAGTCTCTTTGCCTATGCAGGCATAACATATACATGATGGTACAGGAGAGAATTTAAAGATTTGAAAATGTTGAAAAAAGCTTTACAAACTAAGATAGCAAAGCACTGAGTGTAAATCACATATTTTGCATACTGAGGGCACTGTTCTAGGTGCTGGGGATTCAATAGTGAACAAACCAGTTTATCTCTCACCTTACATTTTATTGGAGAAATTGAAAAATTAGGACAGGGGAAAATAAGTATGTCTAAAAAATGAATAGGTCAAAGAAACAAAAAAAATATAAGAAAACAGGATATTTGAATTATAATTATCATTCTAGATATATTATCTATCCAAGTCACAAGTGCATACACATTCGTTACAAAATACATAGAACATTATAAAAATTGACCACATATTAAGCAACGAAGAAAAACACAAAAAAATTACCTAAAGCTAAAATGATACTGGCCATAGTATTTGTCCATAATGCAAATAATACCAGAAATAAACAAGAAAAAATATTTTTAAAAATTCCTAAAGAGGGAAGCAAAACTGTAGTTATAAACCATTTAGAAACAAGCAACAGTGAGTGGATTCTATATCAGATCTGTGGGATATAGCCAAAACTGTACTTAGGAAATTTTATAGACATAAATGCACTGATGAGATAAAAGTTTGAAGGGGCGCCTGGGTGGCGCAGTCGGTTAAGCGTCCGACTTCAGCCAGGTCACGATCTCGCGGTCCGTGAGTTCGAGCCCCGCGTCGGGGTCTGGGCTGATGGCTCAGAGCCTGGAGCCTGTTTCCGATTCTGTGCCTCCCTCTCTCTCTGCCCCTCGCCCATTCATGCTCTGTCTCTCTCTGTCCCAAAAATAAATAAACGTTGAAAAAACTTAAAAAAAAAAAGTTTGAAAATAAGGCATTCAACTCAAGATGCTGGAAAAAGGAAAACCAAGTCAATCAAAGAGAATAGAAAAAATAAAAATCATACATTTTCCATATAAAATTAAATCGAACATAATGCAAATGGTAAATAACAAATAAAATCTGCTTTTGTTCCTTTGAAACAATCAGTAAACTTTTAAAAAGTATTTGGTGAGTTTTATCAAGAAATAAAAGGAGAGAATATATAACATCAGAAATTAGAACATATGACAAATTAGAAAATTTGACATAAACTATACATTGTGGAGATTTTATTTATTTATTTATTTATTTATTTATTTATTTATTTATTTATTTATTTTAATATATGAAATTTATTGTCAAATTGGTTTCCATACAACACCCAGTGCTCATCCCAAAAGGTGCCCCCTCAATGCCCATCACCCACCCTCCCCTCCCTCCCACCCCCATCAACCCTCAGTTTGTTCTCAGTTTTTAACAGTTACATTGTGGAGATTTTAAAGCTTTGAGAGAATTCATTATTCAACATTACACAGGGAAATATGAAAATCTTATAAAATTAATGGTTTTCATGGCCTGTATATTAACAATGATTCAGAGAGAGACAAGAAAATATAAGTAGCTCAACAAAGATAGAGGAAAATGATAAGGACAGTTTAATGGGTGAGATCTCTCAGTCCTTCAAGGAAAAAATTAACTCTATGTAAAAGAAATTGTTTAGAGAAAGTTAAAGATGAAGTTTTTTATCTTATTCTATAAGGATAGTATAACCTTAGTGTCAAAATTAGGGAAAGCATAGTTTCTAAAGAAAACTGTACAACAGTTAAACTTATGAACATAGATATCAAAACTTTAAATGGAAAAGTGCTAAATCAAATCCAACAATGTATGGAAAGAATATCATAACCAACTGAGATTTATTCCAGGAATACAAACATGAGTCACCATCAGAGCTCCATCAGTGTAATTAATGACAATAAAAAATACTTTTAATTACTTATTAATGCTTCAAAAAATATTTCTAAATTTCCTACAACGAGGAAGACACTGTTCTAGGTGTTGGGATAAAAGTGTGAACAAGACAGACAAGATCTCATGGAGCTTGCCTAAGAGGAATATTTAAAAATCCATTTAGTCATCTTGATAGATGCCCAAAATATAGCTTAAACATGTGATACAGTTCAATATTCATTTCTGATAAAAACGTTTAGCAAGGGGAGAAAAGACTCAGTGTAAAGGCAGGCATGGCTGGAACAAACATCGTAAAGGAAACATGGGCAACATTAGCAACATTCCCTTTGAATCAGGAACTAGGAAAGAATTTCAATTTTCACTCTTTTTTAAAAAAAAAAATGTTTATTTTTTTGTGGGGGCTGATCTGGCCCCTAGGGGGAGGTGCTCAGCTGTGGCGGGTAGGAACACCCCTGCCCACCTTGAGCTTGCCCGGCCTGTGGGGCTGTCCCAAAGACAAACCGGGCAAGCGGTGCCTTTCCCCAGACATAGCCTCTTGGCCCAGTTAGGCCCCTTTGGAGTCCTCAGGGCGAGCATGTTTCCACCTGTGCCTTTGCTGGGTTCCCCGAGTCCCGGGTCCTGCCGGTCCTCAGCTCTGCCAGCCCCAGGTGAACCAGAGCCGGTCAGGGCTCTGCATCTGCTCCAGGCAGCTTGCACAAGTCCTGCAGACCACTGCAGGCCAGCCTTAGAAGGGGCCCCGAGCCGCGCGCACACGCACCCCGAGCCGACTGACCCGCCTGGGCACCTCCGAGGCCAGGTGCCCGCCTCCTAGCGGGCAGAGAGAGTGTGTGTGCAAGTGGGGGAGGGGCAGAGAGCGAGAGAGCGAGAATCCCAAGCAGCCTTCACACTGTCAGTGCAGAGCCCAACACAAGGCTTGAACTCACCAACTGTGAAATCATGACCTGGGCCAAAATCAAGAGTTAGACGCTTGACCAACTGAGCCACCCAGATGCCCCTCAGTTGCACTCTTAATGTTCAAAACTGCATTTGATGTCTAATCAGTGCAAGAAAGGAGACAAGACATATACACATAGGAAAGATGGAGACAAAGAGTGTCCATTTATAGAAGAAAAGGCTGTTTAAACTAAAAACCCAGATGAATGAATGATAAAGTATCAGAACTAATAAGAGAATTTAGTATTTTGGCCAAATACAAGACCCAAAACACAAATATTAAAAGATTTTCTCTATAGCAGAAGTAACCAGTTGGAAAATGCAATAATACTAGAGCCCATTCACAATAGCAACAAGCCCCTTAAAATACCAATATATTGAGAAACATACAATATCTTGTTGAAGAATACCAAAAGACCTTAAAAACGTAAAGGATAATATGCACTTGGATGAAATGAGTCATTAGTATGAAGACATCAAATTTCCCTGTAGTTTATCTGTACCTTGGTGTAAATTCCAATAAAAATGCCAATTTTTTTTAATATAATTTATTGTCAAATTGGTTTCCATACAATACCCAGTGCTCATCCCAACAAGTGCCCTCGTCCCTGCCCATCACCCACTTTCCCCTATCCCCCACCCTCCATCAACCCTCAGTTTGTTCTCAGTCCTTAAGAGTCTCTTATGGTTTGCCTCCCTCCCTCTCTGTAACTTTTTTTTTCCCCTTCCCCTCCCCCATGGTCTTCTGTTAAGTTTCTCAACATCCACATATGAGTGAAAACATGGTATCTGTCTTTCTCTGCCTGACTTTTTTCACTTAGCATAATACCCTCCAGTTCCATGTACGTTGCTACAAATGGCCAGATTTCATTCTTTCTCATTGCCAAGTAGTAGTATTCCATTGTATATATAAACCACATCTTCTTTATCCATTTGTCAGTTGATGGAAATTTAGGCTCTTTCCATAATTTGGCTATTGTTGAAAGTGCTGCTATAAACATTGGGGTACATGTGCCCCTATGCATCAGCACTCATGTATCCCTTGGGTAGATCCCTAGCAGTGCTATTCCTGGGTCATAGCGTAGATCTATTTTTAATTTTTTGAGGAACCTCCACACTGTTTTTCCAATGGTATTTTTTGATGAAAGTTGATTTACTGATTTATGTTGAAGAGAAATAGAAATAACCAAAGCCAGATTATAAACAAAATAAAACAACAAAATTGATGAAAACAAACACTGAAGGGAAGTTTCTCCCTCAAGGTTTCAGCTCTCATTGGGCTCCAGTGTTTCCTCCTCTTGTTAATAGTTTCCTGGTTTAGCTAATCCCTCCATGCCTCAATATCCCTTGTATGTTGTTCATATCTCTGTAAATATCTTCACTTAAACCATTGGTGTGAATCTTTTTTTTGTTTGTTTTTCTTCCTTCTGGGATCTTGTCTGATAACATTGTTGGTACCAGGAATGGGGTAGTGTCATTTCACACCTAATAACTCACTTAGAGAAGTTTTGCTTCTTGTCTCTGCAACTTGGTGCTCAACAGTTTAGCGTTGTCATGGGAGGAAGTTTTTCACTGGTGAACAGTGGTGACTTCAATAATATGGAAGCTGAGGCTACCATCTCATTTCTCATAACACTAAATCCTTGAAGAAAGCAGTCCCTGCTCTTCTTCCCAAGGTGACTGATCCTCATTACCAAGAGAATTTGGTGTGTAAGTGTTTATAGTGTTCTCTTGTGATTCTTTGTATTTCTATGGTATCAGTTGTAACTTCTCTGTCATTTATAACTTTATTTGAGTCTATGTTTTTTTTTTCTCTTGGTTAGTATGCTAAAGGTTTGTCAATTTGTAAAATCTTTTCAAACATCCAATTCTTTGTCTCACTGATAGTTTTTCAATTATCTTTCTCGCCTCTATTTCATTTATTTCTGCTCTAATCTTTGTTATTTCCTTCCTCCTAATAATTTAGGGCTTAGATTTTTCCTCTTTTTATAATTCTTTGAGATGTAAAGTTAGGTTATTTATTTGAGATCTTTCTCTTCTCCTAATGTAATCATTTATAGCTGTAAATAGCCCCTTTAGAGCTACTTTTTCTGTATCTCATAAGTTTATGTTGTGTTTTCATTTTCATTTGTCTCAAGATACTTTCTGATTTTCCTTTTTATTTCATCTTTGATCCATTGGTTGTTCAGGAGTGTGTGGTTTCATCTCCATGTATTTGTGAATTTTTTCATTTTCCTTCCATTGCTGATTTCTAGTTTCATACTATTGTGGTTAGAAAATATACTTGATATAATCTCAGCTTTCTTACATTTATTGAGACTTGATTTGTGGCCCCAGATATGATTTATCCTGGAGAATATTCTGTGTGTGCTTGAGAAGAATATGTTTCTGCTGCTGTTAGATGGAATGTTCCTTGTAAGTCTTTTAGGGCAATTAGGTCTACAGTGTTATCCAGGTTTGCTGTTTCGTTATTAATAATCTGTGTGGATAATCTATCCAGTGTTAAAAATGGGCTATTTAAGTCCACTACCATTATTGCATTGCTGTCTATTTCTCTCTTCAGTTCTGTTAATATTTGCTTTAAATATTTAGGTGCTCCAATGTTTGGTGCATATATATTTAAAATATTTTTAATCTTTTATTTATTTTTGAGAGAGAGAGAGTCAGAATATGAGTGGGGATGGAACAGAGAGAGAGAGAGGGAGACACAGAATATGAAACAGGATCCAGGCTCCAGGTTGTCAGCACAGAGCCCAACGTGGGGCTCGAACCCATGAACTGTGAGATCATGACCTGAGCTGAAGTCAGACGCCCAAGTGATTGAGCCACCTAGGTGCCCCAGTGCATATATATTTACAATTATATCCTCCTGAAATGACCACTTTACCATTATATGGTAGTCTTCTTTGTCTCTGGTGACCACTTCTGACTGAAAGTCTATTTTATCTGATGTAGGTATAGCCAATCTTGATCTCTTTGGTTATTTCTTTTCATCTCTTCACTTTCAGCCTTTGTGTGTTTCTTTAAAGCTAGTGTTCTTTAGGAAGCATACTGTTAGATATTGCTATTTATCCATTCAGCAACTCTGTGCTTTTTGATTGGAAAAATTGATCCATTTACATTTAAGGTCATTATTGATAGGTAAGGATTTGCTATTGACATTTTATTTTTATTTTTATTTTTTTAATTAATTAATTTATTAAAAATTTTTTTCAATGTTTATTTATTTTTGAGAGACACAGAGAGACAGACCGTGAGTAGGGAAGGGCAGAGAGAGAGGGAGACACAGAATTCAGAGCAGGCTTCAGGCTCTGAGCTGTCGGCACAGAGACTGATGCAGGGCTCAAACCCACGCAGGGTGAGATCATGACCTGAGCTGAAGTCAGACGCCCAACTGACTGAGACACCCAGGTGCCCCGCTACTGACATTTTATTAATGGGTTCATGTCTATATTTGTACCTATAATATGGTGTAGAGGGTGTGCATGGGCTGTGGGTGATGACAAAGGGCAGGGGTTCCTCTTGCTTAGGAATAATGATAGTACTTATCAATACTTGAGTAAACTTAAGACTTAAATAAAAAACAAAACAAATTCTCCCACTTTGGGTATTTGATAATTTTCTTTTTATTTATACATATACACATTTATCAGAATGGCTAAATAAAGGCCCAACTTAAGGCAGTTAGTTGGTCTTTTCAGTCCCTACAATGGGGTTTGAGAAAGTGCTGTTGAAAAATACCCTCAAAATGTAAAATGTTGCCTTAACAGCTGAGCCAGGGAACTCTGTGGCCTGGAGCTGTCTAAGACACCATCTGGAATTGGCATCTGGATTTTTTTTTATTATATATGTCCATGTTGAAAATATATCACATATATATCAACAGAACAACATGGCACACAGTTGGCATGCTAAATTTTAAGTCTGTGTTTTAAGTTGTGACTTTAAATTTGTTTCTTCATTGTTTTGAGTGCTCAGGTTTCCTTTTGTGTTCATTGGGAAAAGAAAAATAATGCTTTTGGGGAATTCTGCTGATTAACCATTTTAAAAGTACCACTGAAAATTTAATTAAAACACTGCTGAAAAACAAGAAATTGTTAGGAATCCAACAAAAATAGAATGTTTTAGAGTCATGCATATTTTCAAATGTATTTATTAAGATGGAAGGATTGAAAACATGTGGCTTAGTTGCAATATAACAGGTGTATTCACAGTGCTTTGTTTATCCTCTTGTTGATTTTATAATCTGTTGATAAAATATTAATAAATATTGAGCACAGTGCCATCAAAAATCTTTAAAATGTAACCTCTCTAACTACGTAAAAAACTATTTATACCTTAGCCAATAAAAGACCTAGAGAGGGTTGCTTAGTTTGGAGTTTTTGAAACTGTGTTCATTTGAAAATTGACATCTGAAGAGCAGATTTTTCTCATGTGTATTATGAAACTGCCTTAGCACTATGCAGAATTGAAATTCTCTAGTTAAGTATTGAAATTCAGGGGTTTTCCTAAATGCATAGAATGTTACAAGTTTGTTTTCTGGTTATTATTTGTATTTCATAATAGTTCAGTTGACAAATGATTTGAAATTGCATTACAACTGTCATAAATCACAAATCTATTTTCAATTCCTGTTGATCTGTTATTTTGTACCATCAAGTAAAAACACTTTAAACTGAGAAATTTTAATATTTATCCTGAAAACAATAATGTTGTTTTTTGTATCATCTGAAGTAGATCTCTTTTCTTTTTGTATTTAATTTTAAAAAGTATATGCCTTTTCATTGCTTTCAAAAACATGCATTAGTAGGGATTACGCTGCAGAAATTTATTTACTTTAGGGAATAAGTGAGCATAGAGAATGTTTTAATGATGATTCTAAAGTTATTGGAGAAGATATCTCCTCTAAATCTTTTGATTGAAGCCTCTCTTATGTCCCTTCAAACCAAGGTTTAGGGTTGAATGCTTCACAATTAAGAGGATGCCATTCAAACCCATCAAGAGTTAGTAATTCAACAATTATGAAATCTTCAAAGAAGCATGGCTCTTCCGTGATAGTAGTTTTTGAAGTGGCCTGGCCCCACTTCAATAAGCAAAAAAGGAAACAGCATTCCTCTTTAGAAAATTCAAAGGCTATAAAAATGTGGGTGCATGTGCTCCTTCAGATCAGAATTTTTGTATCCTTTGGATAAATACCTATAAATGAAATTACTGTGTCATAGGGTAGTTCTATTTAAAAATTTTTAAGGAACCTCAATAGTGTTCTCCAGAGTGGCTGTATCAGTTTGAATTTCCACCAGCAGTGCAAAAGTGTTCCCTTTTTTCACATCCTCACCAACATCTCTTGTTTCCCGAGTTGTTAATTTTTGCCATTCTGACAGGTGTGAGGTGGTATTTCATTGTGGTTTTGATTTGTCTTTCCCTGGTGATGAGTGATGTTGAGTGTTTTTTCATGTGTCTGTTAGCCATCTGGATGTATTCTTTGGAAAAGTGTCTATTCATGTCTTCTGCCCACTTTTTTACTGAATTATTTGTTTTTTGGATGTTGAGTTTCATAAGTTCTTTACAGATTTGGGGTACTAACCCTTTATCTAATATGTCATTTGCAAATATCTTCTTCCATTCCATTGGTTGCCTTTTAGTTTTGTTGATTGTTTCCTTTACTGTGCAGAATCTTTTATCTTTATGGGGTCCCAATAGTTCATTTTTGTTTTTATTTCCTTTGCCTCCAGATACATGTGTATTCGAAGGAGCACATGCACCCCTATGTTTATAGCAGCGCTATCAACAATAGCCAAATTAGGAAAAAGCCCAAATTTCCATTGACTGATGAATGGATAAACAAGATATGATAGTATATATGCACAACGGAATATTACTAGGTGATCAAAAAGAATGAAATCTTTCCATTTGCAAAAACGTGGTTGGATCCAAACTGAATTACGCTAAGTGAAATAAGTCAGTCAGAGAAAGACAAATATCCTATGATTTTACCCATATGTGGAATTTAAGAAACAAAACAGATGAACATAGGGGAAGGGAAGGAAAATAAGACAAAAATAGAGAGGCAGACAAACCATAAAAGACTCTTAAAGACAGAGAAAAGTTGAGGGTTGCTGGAGGGGTGTTGGTGGGGGATGGGCAAAATGAGTGATGGGCATTAAGGAGGACACTTGTTGGGATGAGTACTGGGTGTTATGTGTAAGTGATGAATCACTGGGTTCTGCTCCTAAAACCAGGATTACACTGTATGTTAACTAAATAACTAACTGAATTTAAATAAATAAATTAAAAAACAAAAGAAAACTCAAAGACATTCCTTATTTAATTAATTAGTAGAGAAAGTCTTTTTTTAAAAACTGAGGTATAATTGACATATAATATTATATTAGCTTCAGGTCTACAACATAATAATTTGACATTGTATAATGCAAAATGATCACTACAATAAGTCTAGTTCCCATACAACATTAATACCATATTATTGGCTATATTCCCTATGCTGTGTATTACATCCCCATGACTTAATTAGTTAACTGGAAGTTTGTACTTCTTGATCCCCTTCACCCATTTCACCTACCTACCAACCCCTTCCCCTCTGGCAACCACCAGTCTATTTTTTTTTTTTGTATCTGTGAGCCTCATTTTTGTTTTGTTTGCTTGTTTTATTTTTCAGATTCCACATATAAGTGAAAGCATACAGTATTTGTTTTTCTATGTTTGACTTATCTTAGTTAGCATGATACCCTCAAGGTCCATCCACATCATTAAAAATGGCAAGATTTCATTTTTTCTTATGGCTGAGTAGTATTCCATTGTGTATATGTCTGTGTGTGTGTGGGTATGTGTGTGTGTCTGTGTGTGTCTGTGTGTGAGCACCGTATCTTCTTTATCCCTTCATTCATTGATGGACGCTTTGGTTGCTTTCTTATATTGGTTGTTGTAAATAATGCTGTAATGAACATAGAGGTACATATATATACTTTTAAGTTTATTTTGAGAGACAGCATGAGCAGGGGAGGGGCAGAGACAGAGAGGAGAGAGAATCCCACAAACCATGAGATCATAACCTGAGTCAAAATTGAGAGTCAGATGTTTAACTGACTGAGCTGCCCAGGCATCCGGGGTACATGTATTTTTTCAAACTAGTGTTTTCATTTTCTCCAGAAAGATACACAGTAGTGGAATTGCTAGATCATATGGTAATCCTATTTTAATTTTTTGAAGAATCTTCTCACTGTTTACTATAGTAGCTGCACCAATCTACGTTCCCACCAACAGTGAACAAGGGCTCCCTTTTCTCCAAATCCTCAACAACACTTGTTATTTCTTGTATTTTTGAGAATAGCCATTCTGAAATGTATAAGATGATTCCTCATTGTAGTTTTAAGTTGCATTTCTCTGATAACTAGTGATGATAAACATCTTTTCTTGTGTTTGTTGGCCATCTGTATGTCTTGTCTAGAAAAATGTCTATTCATGATCCTCTGACCATTTTTGAAGCACATTATTTATTTATTTTTGTTGTTGGGTTGTATAAATTCTTATATATTTTGGGTATTAATCCCTTATTGGATATATGATTTGCAAATATCTTCTCCCATTCAGTAGGTTGCCTTTTTGTTCTGTTGAGGATTTCCTTTGCTGTGCAGAAGGCTTTGAGTTGATGTAGTCTCCCATTTGTTAATTTTTGTTTTGTTTCCCTTGCCTTCGGAGTAAGATCCAAACAAACAAAGAAAAAAAACCCCACAAAAACCCATTGTTATCATTAATGTCAAGGAGCTTATTGTCTATGTTTTCTTCTAGGAGTTTAATGGTTTCAGGCTTTACATTCAAGTGTTTAATCTATTTTGAGTTAATTTTTGTATATGGTGTAAAGGAGTGGTCCAGTTTCATTCTCTTTCATGTAGTTGTCCAATTTTCTTAACACTTTTTATTATTAAAGAGTCTGTCATTTCCCCATTGTATATTCTTGCCTCATATGTTGTAAATCAATTGACCATATACACGGGTTTACTTCAGGGCTCTCAATTCTGTTTTACTGATCTATGTGTCTGTTTTTATACCAATATCATACTATTTGATTACTATTGCTTTATAGTATAGTGTAATAAAGTGATACCACTAGCTTTGTTCTTTCTCAAGATGGTTTTAGCTATCTGGGGTCTTTTGTGGTTCTGTAAAAATCTTACAATTATTTGTTCCAGTTGTGTGAAAAATGCCATTGGAATTTTGGCAGGGATTGCATTATGTCTGTGGATTGCTTTGGTCAGTATGGACATTTTAACAATATATATCCTCCTAATACATGAGCACCGAATATCTTTCCATTTATTTATGTCTTCTTTAATTTCTTTCATCAGCATTTTATAGTTTGCAGGGTATAGGTCTTTCACATTCTTGGTTAAGCTTATCACTAGGTATTTTATTCGTTTTGATGTAATTGTAAATGGGATTGTTTTCTTGACTTGACTTTCTTATATTTTATTAGTGTATTGAAACACAACAGACTTTTGTATATCATTTTTGTATCCTGCAACTTTATTGAATTTATTAGTTCTAACAGGTTTTTGATGGAGACTTTAGGGTTTTCTATATATAGTATCATGTCATCTGCAGATAGTGACAGTTTTACATCTTCATTACCAATTAGAATGCCTTTTATTTATTTTTCTTGCCTAATTGCTGTGGTTAGGACTTCCAATACTCTGTTGAATAAAAATGCGGAGATGAGGCACCTGGTGGCTCCATCAGTTAAGCGTCCAACTTCGGCTCAGGTTATGATCTTGCAGTTTGTGGGTTCAAGTCCTGCATCAGGCTCTGTGCTGACAGTTCAGAGCCTGGAGCCTGCTTCAGATCCTGTGTCTCTCTCTCTCTCTGCCCCTCCCCTGCTAAGGCTCTATCTGTCTCTCTTTCTCAAAAATAAATAAATGTTAAAGAATTTTTTTTTTAATGGGGAGAGTGGGCATCCTTTTCTTGTTCTTGATCTTAGAGGAAAGTTTTCAGCTTTTCATTGTTGAGTATGATATTAACTGTGAGTTTGTCATATATTGCCTTTATTATGTTGAGGTACATTCCCTCTATACCCACTATGCTGAGAATTTTTATCATAAATGGATGTAGAATATTGTCAAATGCTTTTTCTGTATCTAGTGAGATGACTGTATAATTTTTACCTTTAATTTTGTTAATGTAGTGTATTGTGTTGATTGATTTGCAGATGTTTTACCATCCTTGCATCCCTGGAAAAATCCCAATTAATCATACTGTATGGTCCTTTTAAAATATGGGTGAATTCAGTTTGCTAATATTTTGTTTAGGATTTTTGCATCTATGTTCATCACAGATATTGGCCTGTAATTTTTTCCACCACCACCTCCTCCTCCTCTTCCTCCTCTTCCTTCTCTTCCTCTTCCCCTTCCACTTCTTCTCCTTCTTTTCCTTCTCCTCCTCCTCTGCCCCCCCCACTCCCTCCACCTCCTCCTCCTCCTCCTTCTTCTCCTTCTCCTTCCCCTTCCCCTTCTCCTCCTCCTCCTCCTCCTACTTCTTTTCTTCTCCTTCTTCTCTTCCTTCTCCTCCTTCTTCTTCTTGTGGTGTCCTTGTCTGATTTTGGTATCAGTATAATGCTGGCCTCATAGAATGAGTTTGGAAACATTACCTCCATTTCCATTTTTTAGAAGAGTTTGAGAAAGATTCCTATTAAATCTTCCTTGAATGTTTGGTAGAATTTACCAGTGCATCTGCCTGGTACTGGATTCTTATTTGTTGTGAGGTTTTTGATTACTAATTCAATCTTTTTATGAGTAATCTGTCTATTCAGAATTTCTATCTCTTCATGAGTCAGTCTTGGAATATTGTGTTTCTAGGAATTTATTCACTTCTTCTAGGTTGTCTAATTTTTTATAGTAGTGTCTTATGATTTTTTTTGTATTTCTGTGGTATCAGTTGTATCTTTTCTTTCCTTTCCAATTTTATTTATTTGAATTCTCTCTCTTTTCTTCTTGGTAAGTGTAGGTAAAGATTTGTGAATTTTGTTCAGCTTTTTGTAGAACCAGCTTTTAGTTTCATTGATCTTTTCTATTATCTTTTTAGTCTCTATTTCATTTGTCTCCATTCTGATCTTTATTATTTCCTTCCTCCTACTAACTTTGGGATTCCTTTGTTCTTCCCTCTTTAGACCCTTTACATGTGAAGTTAGACTGTTTATTTGAGATTTGTGTTGTTTCTTTTTTTTTTTAAGTGTTTTTATTTATTTTTGAAGGAGAGAGAGAGAGAGAGAGAGACAGAGCATGAGCAGGGGAGGAGCAGAGAGAGAGGGAGACACAGAGTTCGAAGCAGGCTCCAGGCTCTAAGCTGTCAGCACAGAGTCCGATGAGGGGCTTGAACTCACAAACTGTGAGATCATGACCTGAGCCGAAGTCGGATGCTTAACCAACTGAGCCACCCAAGTGCCCCAAGATTTGTGTTGTTTCTTGAGGTAAGCCTGTATTGCATATAATCTTTTTTCTTGAAACTGCTTTTGCAGTGGGAAAGGATATTTGCAAATGACATGTTGGATAAAGGGTATCCAAAATCTATAAAGAACTTATGAAACTCAACACCCAAAAATCAAATAATCAGTGAAGAAATGGGCAAAAGACATGAACAGTCTCTTTTCCAAAGAAGACATCCAGGTGGCTGGATGAAAAGACACATGAAAAGACACAGACACATGAAAAGATGCTCAACATCACTCATCATCAGGGAAGTACAAATCAAAATCACAATGAGATACCACCTCACACCCATCAAAAGAGTTAAAATTAACAACTTAGAAAACTTTGGATGTGAAGAAAGGGGAACCCTTTTGCATTGTTGATGGGAATGCAAACTGGTGCAGCCATTCTGGAGAACAGTTTGGCGGTAACTCAAAAATTAAAAATAGAGTTGCCCTATGGCCTAGCAATTGCATTACCAGGTATTTATCCAAAGGATACAAAAATGCTGATTCAAAGGGGAACATGCACCCCAATGTTTATAGCAGCACTATCAACAATAGTCAAATTATGGAAAGACCCCAAATTCCATCGACTGATGAATGGATAAAGAAGATGTGGTGTATATATCCAATGTAATATTACTCAGTGATCAAAAACAATGAAATCTTGCTATTTGCAAAAACATGGATGGAACCAGACTGAATTATGCTAAGTGAAATAAATCAGAGAAAGGTAAATATCATATGATTTCACCCATATGTGAAATTTAAGAAATAAAACAGATGAACATAAGAGAGGGAAGGAAAAATAAGATAAAAAGAGAGAAGGAGACAAACCATAAGAGACTCTTAAAGACAGAAAAAACTGAGGGTTGCTGGAGGACTTTGGGGTGGGAGGATGGGCAAAATGGGTGATAGACATTAATGAGGGCACTTGTTGGGATGAGCACTGAATGTTATATATAAGTGATGAATCACTGGATTCTTCTGAAACCATTATTATACTATATGTTAACTAACTTGAATTTAAATTAAAAAATATATAGAAAATATATATTTTGAAATGATGATAAAGGAAATAAATATCCTAAATTAAAAAAAACTGCTTTTGCAGCATACCATAGATTTTGCTATGTCATATTTCTGTTTTCATTTGTTTCTAGTTGTTTTTTTATTTTTCCTTTGATTTCTTCAGTGACCCAGTAGTAGCTCAGTAACATGTTGTTTAATCACCATGTATTTGTAGCTTGTCCAGTTTTCTTCTTGTAATTTATGTCCAATATCATACCATTATGGTCAGAAAAAATGCTTGATATGATTTAATTTTCTTAAATTTATTGAGCCTTTTTTTGTAGCTTAACATGTGATCTATCCTGGAGAATGTAACATGAACATTTGGATAGAATGTTTTGTTTATATCTATTAATCCTATTTTAATAAAAATAATAAAAGTTCATCTTAATAAAAAACATCTAATGTGTCATTTAAGGCTGATGTTTCCTTATTGATTTTCTGTCTGGATGATCTGTCCATTGATGGAAGTGGACTGTTAAAGCCCTCACTGTTACTTTTTCCCTTTACATCTGTTAATGTTTGCTTTATATATTTTAATGCTCTTATGTTGGTTGCATATATATTTATAAATGTTATATCTTTTTGCTGGATTGACCCCTTCATCATTATGTAATGTCCCTCTGTGTTTTATTACAGTCTTTGTTTTAAAGTCAATTTTGTCTGATATGAGTATAGCTATACCACATTTTTTTCTTTTTTCATTTCCTTTTGCTTGGAATATCTTTTTCTATTCCTTCTCTTTCAGCCTGTGTGTTCCCTGACTTCTGACGTGAGTCTATTATAGGCAGTATAAAGATGTCTTATTTTTTTTTTATCTATTAAACCACTCTATGTTTTTTGATTGGCAAATTTAGTCTATTATATTTAAAGTAATTATTGATAGGTATGTACTTATTGCTATTTTGTTGATTGTTATCTGATTGTTTTTATAGCTCCTATCTGTTCCTTCCTTTTCTTTCTTCTCTTACAGTTTGACAAATTTCTTTTTTTTTTTCAATATATGAAGTTTATTGTCAAATTGGTTTCCATACAACACCCAGTGCTCATCCAAAAAGGTGCCCTCCTCAATACCCATCACCCACCCTTCCTTCCCTCCCACCCCCCATCAACCCTCAGTTTGTTCTCAGTTTTTAATAGTCTCTTATGCTTTGGCTCTCTCCCACTCTAACCTCCTTTCTTTTTTCTTCCCCTCCCCCATGGGTTTCTGTTAAGTTTCTCAGGATCCACCTAAGAGTGAAAACATATGGTATCTGTCTTTCTCTGTATGGCTTATTTCACTTAGCATCACACTCTCCAGTTCCATCCATGTTGCTACAAAGGGCCATATTTCATTCTTTCTCATTGCCCTGTAGTACTCCATTGTGTATGTAAACCACAATTTCTTTATCCATTCATCAGTTGATGGACATTTAGGCTCTTTCCATAATTTGGCTATTGTTGAGAGTGCTGCTATAAACATTGGGGTACAAGTGCCCCTATGCATCAGTACTCCTGTATCCCTTGGGTCAATTCCTAGCAGTGCTATTTCTGGGTCATAGGGTAGACCTATTTTTAATTTTTTGAGGAACCTCCACACTGTTTTCCAGAGCGGCTGCACCAATTTGCATTCCCACCAACAGTGCAAGAGGGTTCCCGTTTCTCCACATCCTCGCCAGCATCTATAGTCTCCTGATTTGTTCATTTTGGCCACTCTGACTCGTGTGACGTGATATCTGAGTGTGGTTTTGATTCGTATTTCCCTGGTGAGGAGCAATGTTGAGCATCTTTTCATGTGCCTGTTGGCCATCTGGATGTCTTCTTTAGAGAAGTGTCTATTCATGTTTTCTGCCCATTTCTTCACTGGGTTATTTGTTTTTCAGGTGTGGAGTTTGGTGAGCTCTTTGTAGATATTGGATACTAGCCTTTTGTCCGATATGTCATTTGCAAATATCTTTTCCCATTCCGTTGGTTGCCTTTTAGTTTTGTTGGTTGTTTCCTTTGCTGTGCAGAAGCTTTTTATCTTCATAAGGTCCCAGTAGTTCATTTTTGCTTTTAATTCCCTTGCCTTTGGGGATGTGTCAAGTAAGAAATTGCTACGGCTGAGGTCAGAGAGGTCTTTTTCTGCTTTCTCCTCTAGGGTTTTGAAGGTTTCCTGTCTCACCTTCAGATCCTTTATCCATTTTGAGTTTATTTTTGTGAATGGTGTGAGAAAGTGGTCTAGTTTCAATCTTCTGCATGTTTCTGTCTAGTTCTCCCAGCACCGTTTGTTAAAGAGACTGTCTTTTTTCCATTGGATATTCTTTCCTGCTTTGTCAAAGATGAGTTGGCCATACGTTTGTGGGTCTAGTTCTGGGGTTTCTATTCTATTCCATTGGTCTATGTGTCTGTTTTTGTGCCAATACCATGCTGTCTTGATGATGACAGCTTTGTAGTAGAGGCTAAAGTCTGGGATTGTGATGCCTCCTGCTTTGGTCTTCTTCTTCAAAATTATTTTGGCTATTCGGGGCCTTTTGTGGTTCCATATGAATTTTAGGATTGCTTGTTCTAGTTCGAGAAGAATGCTGGTGCAATTTTGATTGGGATTGCATTGAACGTGTAGATAGCTTTGGGTAGTATTGACATTTTGACAATATTTATCCTTCCAATCCATGAGCAGAGAATGTCTTTCCATTTCTTTATATCTTCTTCAATTTCCTTCATAAGCTTTCTATAGTTTTCAGCATACAGATCTTTTACATCTTTGGTTAGATTTATTCCTAGGTATTTTATGCTTCTTGGTGCAATTGTGAATGGGATCAGTTTCTTTATTTGTCTTTCTGTTGCTTCATTATTAGTGTATAAGAATGCAACTGATTTCTGTACATTGATTTTGTATCCTGCAACTTTGGTAAATTCATGTATCAGTTCTAGCAGACTTTTGGTGGAGTCTATTGGATTTTCCATGTATAGTATCATGTCATCTGCAAAAAGTGAAAGCTTAACTTCATCTTTGCCAATTTTGATGCCTTTGATTTCCTTTTGTTGTCTGATTGCTGATGCTAGCACTTCCAGCACTATGTTAAACAACAGTGGTGAGAGTGGGCATCCCCATCGTGTTCCTGATCTCAGGGAAAAAGCTCTCAGTTTTTCCCCATTGAGGATGATGTTAGCTGTGGGCTTTTCATAAATGGCTTTTATGATCTTTAAGTATGTTCCTTCTATCCTGACTTTTTCGAGGGTTTTTATTAAGAAAGGGTGCTGAATTTTGTCAAAGGCCTTTTCTGCATCGATTGACAGGATCATATGGTTCTTATCTTTTCTTTTATTAATGTGATGTATCACGTTGATTGATTTGCGAATGTTGAACCAACCCTGCATCCCAGGAATGAATCCCACTTGATCATGGTAAATAATTCTTTTTATATGCTGTTGAATTCAATTTGCTAGTATCTTATTGAGAATTTCTGCATCCATATTCATCAGGGATATTGGCCTGTTGCTCTCTTTTTTTACTGGGTCTCTGTCTGGTTTAGGAATCAAAGTAATACTGGCTTCATAGAATGAGTCAGGAAGTTTTCCTTCCCTTTCTATTTTTTGGAATAGCTTGAGAAGGATAGGTATTATCTGTGCTTTAAACGTCTGGTAGAACTCCCCTGGGAAGCCATCTGGTCCTGGACTCTTATTTTTTGGGAGATTTTTGACGACTGATTCAATTTCTTCAGTGGTTATGGGTCTGTTAAAGCTTTGTATTTCCTCCTGATTGAGTTTTGGAAGTGTGTGGGTGTTTAGGAATTTGTCCATTTCTTCCAGGTTGTCCAGTTTGTTGGCATATAATTTTTCATAGTATTCCCTGATCATTGATTGTATCTCTGAGGGATTAGTTGTAATAATTCCATTTTCGTTCATGATTTTATCCATTTGGGTCATCTCCCTTTTCTTTTTGAGAAGTCTGGCTAGAGGTTTATCAATTTTGTTTATTTTTTCAAAAAACCAACTCTTGGTTTCGTTGATCTGCTCTACAGTTTTTTTAGATTCTATATTGTTTATTTCTGCTCTGATCTTTATTATTTCTCCTCTTCTGCTGGATTTAGGCTGTCTTTGCTGTTCTGCTTCTATTTCCTTTAGGTGTGCTGTTAGATTTTGTATTTGGGATTTTTCTTGTTTCTTGAGATAGGCCTGGATTGCAATGTATTTTCCTCTCAGGACTGCCTTCGCTGCATCCCAAAGCATTTGGATTGTTGTATTTTCATTTTCATTTGTTTCCATATATTTTCAAATTTCTTCTCTAATTGCCTGGTTGAACCATTCATTCTCTAGTAGGGTGTTCTTCAACCTCCATGCTTTTGGAGGTTTTCCAGACTTTTTCCTGTGGTTGATTTCAAGCTTCATAGCATTGTGGTCTGAAAGTATGCATGGTATGATTTCAATTCTTGTATACTTATGAAGGGCTGTTTTGTGACCCAGTAAGTGATCTATCTTGGAGAATGTTCCATGTGCACTCGAGAAGAAAGTATATTTTGTTGCTTTGGGATGCAGAGTTCTAAATATATCTGTCAAGTCCATCTGATCCAATGTCTCATTCAGGGCCCTTGTTTCTTTATTGACCGTGTGTCTAGATGATTTATCCATTTCTGTAAGTGGAGTGTGAAAGTCCCCTGCAATTACCACATTCTTATCAATAAGGTTGCTTATGTTTGTGAGTAATTGTTTTATATATTTGGGGGTCCTGTATTCGGCGCATAGACATTTATAATTGTTAGCTCTTCCTGATGGATAGACCCTGTGATTATTATATAATGCCCTTCTTCATCTCTTGTTACAGCCTTTAATTGAAAATATAGTTTGTCTGATGTAAGTAGGGCTACTCCAGCTTTCTTTTGACTTCCAGTAGCATGATAAATAGTTCTCCATCCCCTCACTCTCAATCTGAAGGTGTCCTCAGGTCTAAAATGAGTCTCTTGTAGACAGCAAATAGATGGATCTTCCTTTTTTTATACATTCTGATACCCTATGTCTTTTGGTTGGTGCATTTAGTCCATTTACAGTGTTATTATAGAAAGATATGGGTTTAGAGTCATTGTGATGTCCATAGGTTTCATGCTTGTAGCGATGTCTCTGGTACTTTGTCTCACAGGATCCCCCTTAGGATCTCTTGTAGGGCTGGTTTAGTGGTGACAAATTCCTTCAGTTTTTGTTTGTTTGGGAAGGCAAACAAATCTCTCCTTCTACTCTAAATGACAGACTTGCTGGATAAAGGATTCTTGGCTGCATATTTTTTCTGTTCAACACATTGAAGATCTCCTGCCATTCCTTTCTGGCCTGCCAAGTTTCAGTAGAGAGATCGGTCACGAGTCTTATAGGTCTCCCTTTATATGTTAGAGCACGTTTATCTCTAGCTGCTTTCAGAATTTTCTCTTTATCCTTGTATTTTGCCAGTTTCACTATGATATGTCGTGCAGAAGATCGATTCAAGTTACGTCTGAAGGGAGTTCTCTGTGCCTCTTGGATTTCAATGCCTTTTTCCTTTCCCAGATCCGGGAAGTTCTCAGCTATTATTTCTGCAAGTACACCTTCAGCACCTTTCCCTCTCTCTTCCTCCTCTGGGATACCAATTATGTGTAGATTATTTCTCTTTAGTGCATCACTTAGTTCTCTAATTTTCCCCTCATACTTCTGGATTTTTTTATCTCTCTTTTTCTCAGCTTCTTTTTCCATAATTTTATCTTCTAGTTCACTTATTCTCTCCTCTGCCTCTTCAACTGAGCCGTGGTTGTCTTCATTTTATTTTGCAGCTTATTGATAGCATTTTTTAGCTCCTCCTAGCTATTCCTTAGTCCCTTGATCTCTGTAGCAAGAGATTCTCTGCTGTCCTTTGTACTGTTTTCAAGCCCAGTGATTCATTTTATGAGTATTATTCTACATTCACTTTCTGTTATATTGTTTAAATCCTTTTTGATCAGTTCGTTAGCTGTTGTTATTTCCTGGACGTTTTTTTGAGGGCAATTCTTCCGTTTCGCCATTTTGGATAGTCCCCGGAGTGGTGCGGGACTGCGGGCCCTTCCCCTGTGCTGTCTTGAATAACTTGCATTGGTGGGCGGGACTGCAGTCAGACCCGTTGTCTGCCCCCAGCCCACCGCTGGGGCAACAGTCAGACTGGTGTGTGCCTTCTCTTCCCCTCTCCTGGGGGGGGATTCACTGTGGGGTGGTGTGGCCCGTCTTGGCTACTTGCACACTGCCAGACTTTTGGTGCTGGGGATCTGGCGCATTAAGTGGGGTGGATCGGCAAGGTGCACAGGATCTGGAGGGGCAGGCTCAGCTTGTTTTTCCTTCGGAGATCCACTTCAGTAGGGGCCCTGTGACACCGGGAGGGAGTCAGACCCACCGGAGGGATGGATCCGCAGAAGCAAAGCATTGGGTGTTTGCGTGGTGCAAGCAAGTTCCCTGGCAGAAACTGGTTCCCTTTGGGATTTTGGCTGGGGGATGGGCGAGGGAGATGATGCTGGTGAGTGCCTTTGTTCCCCGCCAAGCTGAGCTCTGTTATCCGGGGCTCAACAACTCTCCCTCCACTTGTTCTCCAGCCTTCCCGCTCTCTGAGCAGAGCTGTTAACTTATAATCTTCCAGATGTCAAGTCCCGCTTGATGTCAGAACACACTCTGTCTGGCCCCTCTGCTTTTGCAAGCCAGACTTCAGAGGCTCTGCCTTGCCTGGCTGGCCGCCCCTCCGCCTGGCTCCCTCCTGCCAGTCTGTGTAGCGTGCACTGCCTCTCCTCCCTTCCTCCCTCTTCCGTGGGCCTCTTGTCTGCGCTTGGCTCAGAAGACTCCATTCTGCTAGTCTTCTGGCAGTTTTCTGGGTTATTTAGGCAGGTGTAGGTGGAATCTAAGTGATAAGCAGGATGCAGTTAGCCCAGCGTCCTCCTACGCTGCCATCTTCCCAGGATCTTGACAAATTTCTTTATGTGTGTTATGTTTAGCTTTCTTTCTAAATTTCTTTTATGCACTTATTATAATTTTTGCTTTGTGTTTACTGTGTGGTTTACATATATCATCCTATGTAATTAACAGTCTATTTTAAGTTGATAGCAGCTTAAATTTGAGCACATTCCCAAATTCTACATTTTTACTTTCCCGTCATGTTTCATGTTTTTGATGTCACATTTTACATCTTATTTAATGTATTTCTTGGCTAAGTGTTATGATTTTAGTTAATTTTGCTACTTTTGTCTTTTATCCTTCATGGTAGCTTCATAAGTGATTAATCCACTACCTTTACTATATATTTACCTTTTCCAATGACATTTTTTTACTTTCATATATTTTATTGTTATTAATTAGTGTCATTTATTTCCAGCTTAGAGACACTTGAACATTTCTTGTACAGCTGGTTTGGTAGTGATGAACTCTTTTAGCTTCTCCTTGTCTGGAAAATTATATCTCCCCTTCATTTCTGAATGATACCCTTCCAGGTAGAGTATTCTTGGTTGGTAGGTTTTTGCTTTCAGCACTTTGAACTTATCATGCCATTCCCTTCTGGCCTGCACAATTTCTGCTGGGAAATCTGCTAATAGCCTTGTAGAGTTTCCCTTGTATGTAATAATTTGTTTTTCTCTTGCTGCTTTGGAGATTATCTATCTTTAACTTTTGACATTTTAATTATATGTGTCTTGGTGTGGATCTCTTCAAGTTTATCTTATTTATAACTATCTGGGCTTCTTGGCTCTGGATGTCTGTTTCCTTCCCTAGGTTAAGGACGTTTTCAGCCATTATTTCTTCTGATTGTTTTCTCCCCCCTTTTCTCTCTTTTCCTATAATATGAATATTACCTCACTCAATGTTGTCCCATTGAAATTAGATTACTTTTAAATAATTTTAGCAAAAGAGCTTTATTAGTATGATTTGATATTATGTATAATCCAAAGTGACTGTATTGTACACTTTGCAAACGTCTTTCATAGGATTTAATTTAAAGGACTAAGTGCTGAACATTTATAAAAGTAGACTTGTTCTTTTAAGTTGAAATTTGCTCAAAATAAATAGAAAAGTTTTTGACAAGTTGACATATAAGAAGAGACACAATGATAAAACTAAAAGATGATATTCATGTATTACAAAAATCAGTTTATATTTTAAAATCATATTTGAGACAAAGAAGAAGTACATAATAAAAGATTGACTTTTATTGGAAGAAAAAAGCCAAGCAATCATTTGAAATCATAAATGTCTTTTTGATTCAGATACCATATAATTTAGGAATGACTTAGTGGTGAAAAAAGAGCTTCTTGCTTGTTTGCCTTGCCCCTAGGTGGTGATAAAAGTATTGCAAAGTAAAAAAGACAAGGCAAAAAGACAAATGTAAGCAGGATACTAAGTTTTTCCAGAAGATTCTGGTTTTGATTCTTAGGGATAAATTGACTCAAATTATCTGCTGCTTTTGATATTTTTACTCATATAAGCAAGGATAATGTCTTTTATGAGCACTATGTCTGGGTATTTCCCTCAATCCTTCCCTACACTGCTTTCTGCCACCCACTAAATCTGGCACAAATACAGATTAGGGCACCTATTTTCTGAACTACCATCATTGACTCACCAAACTTCAATTCTGATAGAAGTGTATAATAATGATAATTATGATAAAATAATAAAGACTGCTTAGACTAGGCCATTAAAAATTGTTAAATAAGGAATTCCATTGCATATTAAATCCTTTGCTTACAGACATAAAGAAGAATCTGCTACGTAATTACATATTTAGATTATCACATCACAAGTTCTACCAGAGTTCCATATTCCTTTGAAGAGACATCATTCAGCTAGAAATCCTCTGAGAATGAAGAAAGTGATTTCCAACATGTGTTCCCAAAATTGAAAATTAGTTTCTTTTTAACAAATGAAAATTTTTCAGGGAAAACCACAGTATTATTTAGTTATTTTTTAATCCAGATGAATCTTGTATTTTTAACATGGCCTATAAATTGAGGTTTTTCTCTGTTAATGATAAGCCTGATATATAATTCATGAGAGTAACAAAATTTTAGATGCTCAATCACCTACCTATAAAATTAATATCCACTCTGGATAAAGAGGCATACAATTAAGATTGCAAGTCCTACTCAATCTGAACAAAAAAAATGCTTTATTAACAAGTATTCCCCCAATATTCTGAAAATCAAAATACTTTTTGATGCCTATAATTAAAACAAAAACACAAGCAACAAAATATTGAATCTATATTTGCTATTCTGATATTATATTAATTATTGCTTGTTTTAAGATAGATGATTAAAAAATAAAGGAGTTTTAGCTCATGATCATTGTATTATTTGCTAAAATCGAAAGTTGAAACAGAGCTGCTATACACAGGTGCAGGCTGTATACTGCACAACTCCAGGGAGTACCATTTCTTTGGACTACAATGTAAATAGCACTCCCTGAATTTGGGCAAGATGGCACCTGAACTGGAGTTCTAGATAGAACTTATTGGTTTCAATAAGATGCTTCCCAGAAAAGATTGTAGAGATATTTTCTTTTTTTTTCTTTTTTCTTTTTTATTATTATCATTTAAAACAAATTTTTTTAAACGTTTATTTATTTTTGAGACAGAGAGAGACAGAGCATGAACGGGGTTGGGTCAGAGAGAGAGAGGGAGACACAGAATGGGAAACAGGCTCCAGGCTCCGAGCTGTCAGCACAGAGCCCGATGCGGGGCTTGAACTCACGAACCGCGAGATCATGACCTGAGCCGAAGTCGGATGCTTAACCGATGGAGCCACCTGGGCGCCCCTATTATTTTTTTTAAATTTTTTTAAACGTTTATTTATTTCAGAGACAGAGAGAGACAGAGCATGAGCAGGGGAGGGGCAGAGAGAGAGGGGGACACAGAATCCGAAGCAGGCTCCAGGCTCTGAGCCATCAGCACAGAGCCCGACGTGGGGCTCGAACGCACAGACTGTGAGATCATCACCTGAGCTGAAGCTGGACGCTCAACTGACTGAGCCACCCAGGCACCCCTGTAGAGATATTTTCTATTAAATAGATATAAATTTAATTGGGGAAAACCCAGTTTCTTGAGATTATCTGTTCTGTATAACAAGCAGACAAAACTTACCATTACCGTCAATAAATAGGAAAAGGGGGAAGAATACTCGAAATTATACTTCTGAGAAGTCATCCACATTCTGAAAACCTTATTCTGACATTGAGGGACGAGATTTTTGTGTGTTTATCATGAAGTTCCTAAGTTTGAGCTTTTCCATCATATTCCCATATATAAGTACTCAAGTCCTTAAGGATTTCCATTTATTCATGTATTTATTAAGGATTTCTTGAGATTAGCTGTTCTGTATAACAAACAGACACAACTTACCATTGCCGTCTCTGCTTCCACAAACATTAATTGAACATGTAATGTGTGCCTGACACTATGTTAAGTAATTTACATTTTTCTTATTCCTCACAATAATCTTATGAGGAAATTGAGATTTACAGATAAGTAAGAACTAACTCTGTTTTCCCTGACAAAGAAGCAGGTGCTTGTAATACATACTATACCGTGATAATGCACACTCGTGCAGTAAACAAGTCCCACTGGCCTGCATTGAAGTTTGTACCATGAATTTTCCAGCCAATAAATACTTGGACTTGTTACTTTGTCAGAAATTTGAGTACTTACATATAAGGTTTTCAGAATGTGGATGACTTCTCAGTGGTATAATTTTGAGTATTCTTCCTCCTTTTCCCATTTATTCATTCTTCATAGATTCAAAGTATAGAAAGGGACCATGGCTGACTTAAATAGAACGGGCATTTATTGAAAAGTTATTGAGAGAGCATGGATTTTTAAAAATATAACTTATTGTCAAGTTGGCTAACATACAGTGTATACAGCATGCTCTTGGTTTTGGGGGTAGATTCCCATGATTCATTGCTTACATACAACACCCAGTGCTCATCCCAACAAGTGCTCTCCTCAGTGCCCATCACCCATTTTCTTCTCTCCCCTGCACCCCCCCATCAACCCTCAGTTTGTTGTCTGTATTTAAGAGTCTCTTATGGTTTGCCTCCCCCCCCACTCTGTTTGTAACTATTTTTCCCCCTTCCCTTCCCCTATGGTCTTCTGTTAAGTTTCTCAAGTTCCACATGAGTGAAAACACACAATATCTGTCTTTCTCTGACTGAGATATAGCATAATACCCTCCATTTCTCATTCACGTTGCTGCAAATGGCAGGATTTCATTCTTTCTTATTGCCAAGTAGTATTCCATTGTATATATAAACAACCTCTTCTTTATCCATTCATCAGTTGATGGACATTTAGGGAGAGCACATGGATTTTCTATGAAGGTAGAGAGCCAGACTCAGAGAATACTTAGAGAAAAAGAGGTGTTATGCAGCCAGAACCACAGCTGATGGCCAGGATTAGGATGAAGCATGTGCAGGCACTTGCTTTAGACTCCAAATTTAAGAGGGTCACCCAAAGCTCAGTAATCAAGACAAATAACATTTTAATAAAATATTAAAAAAAAAAAAATCAATGAATCATTGCCACAGTTATGATGGACAAAATATCAACATTTTAGAGACAAGATGATGATAAAAGATAAGAAATAGTCATACTATACTCATAGACACAAAATTGAGGATGGGTGTGTGTTCACGTGTGTCTGTTAAGGATGAAGCTAATGTGTCTACGGGACATTTAAAGCTGAACACTCTTTTTAAAATTAAAAAAAAGCTTTTTTTATTTACTGAGAGAGAGAGAGAGAGAGCCCATGAGCAAGTACAAGCAGGGGGGAGGGAAGTGATAGAAAGAGAGAGAATCCCTAGCAGGCACTGTGCTGTTAGCACAGAGCCCAGAGCAGGGCTTGATCCCATGAACTATGAGATCATGACCTGAGCAGAAATCAAGAGTCAGATGTTTAACTGAGTGAACCACCTAGGTGCCACTGAACACTCTTAATTACAGTTTGAAATGTTCTTCTGGAACTCAAGATATGGCAGAACTAAAGATAGGAATTTAAGGATGTTTGTCAAATACATGTTACTTGACATCATGCGGAAAACAGAGATCTAGAAAAATTCAGAGAAGAGAATGGAGGACTGAATCCTGGAGAATGCTCACATTTTATGGAGGGTAGAGGAAGATAACAGTGGAGGAAAGTGAGGAGACGTCAGGTGGGATAATGAGGAAAGAATGCCATCCTAGAGACCAGGAGAGGAGACACTTCATGATTAAGAGGGGTGGAAGAAAGTAACAGCTCATCGAAGGTGCAGAGGGGTTAAGCAGTCAAAAGCTATTATTCGTAAGCATTTGTCATGTACCAAGCACTGTACAATACATTTAACATACATGTTGCTTTTAATCCTTACATAAACACCATATAGCAGGTCTTATTCTCATTTTATATATGAACAAATACCAGGATTTTGAGAGACAAAGAACTTACCAAGATCACAATACAGTAAGTGATAGATGGATCTGAAACTCAGGTCTGTCTGAATGCAAACTCACGTGGGTACAGTATTTCCTGCCAGACTCATGGTTTTCCTCTCTCCTTGATTATCACGATCAACAGCAAAGCTGCACAAATGCAGATGCCGAAGCCCTGGCCAGGAAGATTGTGATTCTGTGGGTCTCAGTAAATGTCTGTTTGACCATAGTTGAGTCATAGCCTCTTTATCATTCAATAACTTTATCTACAAAATAAAGAGTTGGGATCCGATGATAACTACAGTGATTTGTGATTAACATCCTTGAGAAAAGCAGATAGACAGTGACCTAATGCAGTATGCATGCATCTTTTTTCTTTAAAAAGTGACTTTGTCAATTTGGGAAAAGAGCTTTCACATTTCTTTGTAGTGTGGGCACCAATCAGTTCAAAAGTCAGAAAAGTAGTAGCACAATGAAATCACAGAACATATTATTCTTGCAAAACATGACCTCTACCAAATCATCTTCTATCAGTACTTCAGTGTAAGATAATGCACGACATATCCCATCTCCTTTATTATGTAGTCATTTGAGTTATCATTTGCTGCATATCACCATCTTGCTCGCAAAGGAGAGCCTCTGCTTCATTAAAGAAGTAAATAAGAGCCAAAAATGGCTTTGAAATGAGTTTTCTTTTTAACTCTCTATTAAATGAAGTTCTTATTTAATGTGATAACATTTGGTCTTGATTCTTTAAGTGCAGTTCAAAAAGTAGCCTATATTTAGACCATTTTAATAGTGTGCTGCTAGTTTTACTTTGCACAGAACAAAACGTCTTACACAGAATGGATGCTCAATATTCTTGGAAGTTTGTTGAATAACCATAAAGCAGAGAAAAAGAGAAAATAACACGGTAGTTCATTTATATGGCATTTACAGGATACTGAAGAAACTTGATTTCTGAAAGTTATACTTATGGAAGTATAATCAGGGACAAATACAAACATATATAGTTTCATATGATATTTTACATGTACAGAAAAAATACAAGGGCCTTTGATATATTTGTATTTTCCCTATCCATGCTACAGATCACTATAACTTAATAAATTGAAACTATGTATTGTAGTATAAAATTAGAAGTGCATGCCAACAAAACTATTTAACAATATAGTTATAAGTACAACTACAGATGTTGACTTTTTAAATGAAATTTATCATTATCTTTGGGATTATTTTATTAAATCCTAACACGTGAGATCTGTATGTGTTTTGTATGGAAGGATTTAAGACACTTTGCAAACTTTGAATATTATTTTAGTTACCAGTGACAAATGACACATTAGTAATTGATCTATATGGTGGTACCCGCCAAGTCACTTGTACTCGAGATCTTATGAGACTCAGACAGGCTCCCTGATTTCAATTACAGTGAAATAAAAATCACTCCAGCTTTGTACCACAATTCCTACTAAAGACTAACTTCTCTGGGCAAAGTTAACAAAGAGTAGCTGCTGGAAAATCAGCATCTAAATTACACTTTTATTTGTTTTTGGTATTCTGAATCAAGTCTATATTAATTGTTGGTCAAGTCTTAAAATAACAGGATATTAGTCATCAGAACTACCATTTTTTGAGAGCGTATTTTTGTTCAGCACTTTACATACACCTCATTTAACCCCAACAACAACCACTTAAGGTGAGATTTTTGATCCTCTTTGACAGATTCAGAGTTTAATGTTCTGCTCAAACTGACAGAGCTGTTAAGTGGAGGAGCCAGAGGTTTGAACCCACATCTTTTTGACTTGAGTCTGGGCTTTTAGTCACTAAGAACAATGCATTGATAACTTTATGGTATTCGGTAGGATGACTTCTGTAACTGTAAGTGGAGTTGATGAGAAACCTACCCAGTTCTGCTGCCTGATCTCAGGTATCAAACAATCATCTAAGTAGTCTGTATTGTTTTAAATTAGCCCAAGGATCATAATATGCTTTTCACATAATTTTTCTTAAACTTGGAATATTTCAATCTATTAATTCTTTTTTTTTTCTTTTTTTTTTTACATTTATTTATTTTTGAGAGATAGAGACAGTGTGAGCAGGGGAGGGGCAGAGAGAGAGAGGGAGACACAGAATCTGAAGCAGGCTCCAGGCAGCTGTCAGCACAGAGCCTGACGTGGGGCTTGAACTCACAAATCCCAAAATCATGACCCGAGCTGAAGTCAGACGCTTAACCGACTGAATCACCCAGGCACCCCATTTTTCTCTTAGCTCTTTAAAGATGTCACTCCATCTTTTTTGGATAGCATAATTTCTCACAAGAAGTGTGGTGTAATTCTTTCCTTTGTTTTTTGACATATAACTTGTCTTCCTTCTCTGATTTATTTCACGATTTTCTCTTTCTCTTTTCAGCAGTTTTAATAAAACATACTTATGGGCTTTTTAAATTTGTTTTTTATGAAGATTCTTCTTGTTTGTGGGAGAGTCTATGCTCTGTAATTTCATGTGTGTTATTATTTATGGAAAATTCTGAACTATTATTTCTTCAAACCTTTATTCTACCCCATTCTCTCCTCTTTTTTTTCGCACTCGTGTGGCAGCCGATCTTCCTCCCTCGGTGTGCTGCAAATGAGCCAGGACGAGTGTCCCGTCTCTCCTCGGACACACCTATCTTTCCTTGGATCTTAGACTGTTTGCCCCGCAGCTTCTGTTCCTTGGTGGACTTAAGAATTAAGTTATGATTTTGTAGATTATCTGAATTCTCTTGTTGTTAGGTTGGGAGGAAACTTCTCCACCTTTTACCTCCTAGACCAAAGCTGGAAGTCTCTTTGACTTTTGAGAAGTTTATGACATTTCCCTTTAAGGTCGCTTGGAAGACACCATGGATATTTTACCCAAACTTCTGATTAATTCTTATAGAGAAGGTAGAAAGCACAATGACTACCTTCTGAATTAACTATGATTTTGCCACAAAATGTTTTCAGTAGAGGAACGAATGCCCTCTGTTAAAGGAAGAGAGCATTACTCAAATACATATGAAAGAAAGCTACATTTATTATAATTTTTTATTCGTTGTTATGCAAGAGGGAACTGTATTTGTAGAACGCAAAATCTCTGAACAAAGCCAAGAGTAAACTTATAGTGGGTCTGAGGAAGTGTGGAGTTTAGGGATTGCAGACATTCAGGAGTACTAAAGATAATGTAAGATGGATAGCCTTAGATGGCTTTAAAACTGTGGCTACTAGTTTATAGCTTGAACTACAGCCAAAGAACAGTTAGCTAGTCATGTGCTTCCTTTCCTGAACTTAGAAAAGAGAAACTTTCCATTCTCACTCCATACTCAACTTAAGATAAAAACCAGTTTAAGGTCATATGTAGCTATTATTTGATTGCACTTGATGAATTGAGAGGGTTCGAAGAGAAGGATGTTGTGCAAGAAAATTGGGGGCATGTAGTGACAGAGGTCACAGAACATTAGCGTGCCAATTAGGATTCTTGGCTGCAAGCAACAGAAACCAACGGGCTATTTTAGAGGACAAAGAGGGCAATTGATTGGAAGGATATCAAGAATCACAGAATCAAGGATGTTAGAGGACTATGCTTGAAATTTGGGCAGTTTCAGAGGTGTGAAGAAGTGGGATGTGGCAGGTACAAAGCTATCATCTAGTAGGGACAATATGCCAAGGGTAGGAGTGCTTCCATAGGCCACTGCCATGGAGAATCCAGACACTCAGTTTTTCATATATTTAATCAGCAAATATTTATTGAGAACCTACCACAGGCTAGATTCTGTTTCTAGGTAATAAGAAAAGTAAATATATGTCAGATGATGATAAATGCTATGGGAAAAATATGTTCTATCCCCAGTGTAAAGGGTTATAAGCTGTCAGGAGCTGGACACATAGCTGCAACTTGATATAGGATATTCAAGGTAGCTTTATGTGACATTTTTCACAGAGAACTGAAGAAAAAATAGTAGAAAATCTTGTGGGTATGTGGAGGAAGAGTGTTGAGTGTTTCAGACTGAGAAAATGGAAAGTGCAAAGGCTCTGAGACGAAAGAATTTGGGGGAACAACATGTAGACCAATATGGTTGGGACAGTTAGGGAGGGGATAATGGGAGGTGACAAGGTCAGTGACACTGGGGGTGGGGTTAAGGGTTAGATTATGTAGGACCTGGAAATCCATTCTAAAGACCTTGACACTTATTTAGTTTTTTCCTAGGTTTATCAAGATATAATTGAAATATATCACTGTACATATTTTAAGTATGCAACATAATGATTTGATAGAGGTATATTTTGTGAAGTGATCACTGCAATAACTTTAGTTAGCATTCACCACCCACATAGTTATAAGTTTTTTTTCTTGTGATGAGAACTTTTAAGATCTACTCTCTTAGCAACTTTCAGATATACAATATGATATTGTTAACTGTGGTCACCATTAGTACTTTATATCCCCAGGACTTATTTATCTTGTAAGTGGAATTCTGTACCTTTTGATCACTTAAGTCTATAACACAAATTGGATACCAAGACTACCAAGACTATGTGATTGGCACAAGAGAGAGTTCTCTAAAGCTAGGAAGGGCAGTTAGATACTGTGCAGACACAAACACTAATACATATCCACTAGAGTCAGCAATTACAATGTTGTTTCAGTCTGTCATAGGTCCTAGAAGCATATGATATGTATGGCCATAAATTCTTCCCATTCTTGTATGCACGCCTCTTTCCAGGGTCACTTTACATATGTTCCTATCAAAAGGTAATGTTTATTTCTTTGCTTCTTGAATTTGAGCATATAAGATTACTTTACTCAAAGGGACATTAATAAATACATCATAAGCACTGGCTTGGAAAGTGCTTGTACGTTGGGACTTACACTGGGACTCACTGCTTTTGGAACTCTGCAAGTACGACTATGTGAAGAAAGTTAAGCTAGTGCACTGAATAGTGTGAAACATGTAGCCCCATTAACCAACCATCACTCCACTGACAGATAGCAAAATGACAGACATGAGGAGAGGCCATTCTAGATCATCCAACCTCCAATTAATTTTCTAGCTGGTTCCAGTCATGTTAGATAGATGTAGAATTGGCCTAGCCAGCCCCCCCAAATTATGAACTAAATAAAATGGTTGTTGTTTTATGCCACTAAGTTTTGACATAGTTTGTCACATAGTAAAAGCTAATTGATCGTCTATAGATCCACTGCAATCCCAATCAAAATCCCAACAAGTTATTTTATGGATATTAATAAGCTGATTCAAAAATTTCTATGAAGAGGTAAAAGATCTAGAATAGTCTATACAATACTGAAGGAGAAAAAGTTCATAAGGATTTGCTTAGAATGTACTTTAATCTGGCTTAAAGCAGTTGTAACTATGCCCCACCAAAGGTCTTAAAAGCCATTTTTAGAGCCTACTGCACTGTGTTCTCCTGTTGTAAACATTTTCATATGGGAGAATATGATTGTTTTTTTTTTTCATGTGACTCCTTGGAATTGATCCTGAGGTGATAATTCTTAGCACTTAGGTCCTGTCAAAAAAAATTCTTTTTCCTATCTCAAATGTAAGCGAAAACTGGTCTACTGTGTCTCTAGGAATAAGCACAATGACAAAGAAAAAAAAAGAAAGAAAAAGGTGTTCCTCCTCGCTTTTGACACTTTGTCCCAGTGTACAGAATTCTGTAATTCTAACACTCTATTTATGTGAGAAGGGTTGCAGCTATCAGCCTTGCCTACTGTGACTTCTCCACACCTGAAGAGGAACTCTAGATCAAGATGCCCCCAACACTGTGATCAGAGCTTCCAGACATTGCCATGAGAACTGAGCAGGTGGGCCTTCACCACAGCCCCCAGCTCTGTCCTGCGCAGTGTTACGAGACAGGGATATGACAGCCCTCTCTCACTGTAGCCCTTAAGCACTTGGTCCGTCCCCCTCAGCCTTAGCACTTTGTTCACTGTCCTGTGTCAGACCACTGAGCTCCACCCTTTTCTGAGAAAGTATGTGGGCTGAAATTGGGTTCATTTTGTTGTTGTTGTTTTAAATGTTTATCTTTTTGTGTGATAAAAACTATATTTTTTACTTAACCAGATATATTTTCACCCCAAGTGCGGGGTATTCTTTGTAAAAAAAAAAAATGAAAATAAAGTTTTTTAATGGCAAAAAAATTTTTAAGGATTACTATAAGGTTATTAATCAAGACAGTGTGTCTTGATGGTATTGATATTAGTGAAAAAATAGATAAATAGATTGAGGGAACAGAATAGAGAGCCTAGGAATAGACCAACCCAAATATGGTCAATTGATCTTTTACAAAGGAGCAACAAAAATACAATGGAGAAAAGATAGTCTTTCCAACAAATGGTGATGGACATCCACATAATGAAAATGTAGAAATGAATCTAGACAAAGACCTTCACAAAAATTAATTCAAAATGGAAACATAAAATGCAAAACAATTTAACTTCTAAACGATAACATGGGAGGGTATGGCTATGACTTTTTAGACACAAAACCAAAGGCACAATCCATGAAACAATTGATAAGCTGGACTTGACTAAAATTAAAAAATTATGTTCTGTGAAAGACAATGTCAAGAGAATGAGAATACTAGTCACAGACTGCAAGAAAATAATAGCAGAAAGACATGTGACAAAGGACTATTATCTAAAACGTACAAAGAACTCTTCAAATTCAACAATAAGAGAACAACTCAAATGAAAATGGCCAACACCTTAGCAGACACCTCACCAAAGAAGGTATACAGATAGAAAATAAACATGTGGAGAGATGCTCTCATCATCTGTCATTAGGGAAACAATGAGATACCACTCCATGCCCATTAGAATGGCCCAAATCCAGAACACTGGCAACAGCAAACACTGGGAAGGATGTGGAGCAACTGGAAGTCTCATTCGTTGCTGGTGGGAATGTAAAATGGTGCAGCCACTTTGGAAGACATTTGGCAGTTTCTTAAAAACTAAACATACTCTTACCATACAATCCAGCAATCATGCTCCCAGGTATTCACCCAAAGGGGCCGAAAACTTATGTCTGCACAAAAACTTTCACATGGATGCTTGTAGAAGCTTTGTTAATAATTACTAAAACTTGGAAGCAACCAAGATGCCCTTCAGTAGATGAATGGATAAGCAATTTGTGGGACATCCAGAGAGTGAAATATTATTCAGTGCTAAAAAGAAATGATCTATCAAGCCATGAAAAGCCATGGAGGGACCTTAAAATCATATTACTGTGTGAAAGAAGCTGATCTAAAAAGGCTACTGTATTATTCCAACTTTATGGCATTCTGGGAAAGGCAAAACTAGGGAGACAGTAAAAAAGATCAGTGGTTTTCAGGGGTTAGTAAGGAGAGAGGGATAAATAGGCACACCCCAGAAGGTTTTTAGAGCAGTGAAGCTATTCTGTAAGATACCACATGATGGATAAATGTCATTATACATTTGTGAAAACCCACAGAATGTACAATACCATGAGTGAACCCTAATGTAAATATGGACTTTGGGTGATAATGATAAGTCAGTGTAGGTTCATAGACTGTAACAAGCATACCACTCTGGTGTTGAAAGTGGGGAAGGCTGTGTGTATGAAAGGGCAGGAGTATATGGGAACTCTGACTTTCTGCTCAATTTTGCTGTGAATCAAAAACTGCTCCAAAAAAATAAAATCTACTTAAAAAAAACCAAGTTAATAAAAATATTCAAAACAAAGACAAAAAACAAAGAGATGCTTGCTTTTACTTATGAATCACAAAATATCTATGTCATAAGGGTCTAAACTGAGAAACGGTTGTGTAAGTTATTAACAGTAGTAAGATATTTTTTTTCATCCTGACTGAAGAATGTGATATCAGGTTTTGGATAAGAAAATGGAGGAAAGGCATGCCAGTTTATTTATTTGCAAATATGATTAGACTTGATACTGAACAGGAAGATCCCAAACTCTTGACTGAAGGGACGATGCCTCATCTTCAAGGAGGAAGAGAATAAAAAATTCAAAGCCTTTGCCTTTGCAAAGTAAACCCACTTTGGATTTCTACCCATTAGCAGCACTGGATGGGCCATTAGGCAGAGATTCTGGGGACAGAGGTCCAGTTCACTTCTTTTCTCTCCCTACTTTCTCTAGAATAAGTTCCCAAAATAAACATTACCTCACTCCCAGAAGTGACTGATACTATCTCTGGGCTATTTTCATTCTGAGCAGTTCACTTGGCGGTATCTCTGAATGGACGAACACATTGATAATCATCATATTATAAACTCATCAATTTTTCAAAAACCAATTTAAGGTAATTTTTTAATGAAAAATATGTCCTCAATAATTTTTAAAGCCAATTAAACAATCTATTTGAGGGATTTCTGTTTTGTAGAAAAGTAGTATTGACTGTTAGGAAAGAGACTGCTTCCAGAAATTCTGAAGTGCCCACTCTTTATAAGATCTAAGATCACACACAGTACTGCTTAACTAACTCAGAGAACATGCCATAGCTTCCCCTCTGAAAATCAAGGCAGAAATATCTTTGTTGGTGAGAAATCTGTTAGAGGAAAGACACATTATCTCATGATGTCAGTCTCAAAAGAAGTGAAGTTTGTTTAAAATTTACTAAATTAAAGGCAGCCAGTATTTTATTTTATTCCAACTTTATTGAACTATAATTGACAAAGTTGTAACTTGGTGGAAATCCTTTCACAATGTGTATCTTAATTTTTTTTATGTTTATTTATTTTCGAGAGAGAGACAGAATGTGAGCAGTGGGAGGAGCAGAGAGAGAGGGAGACACAGAATCCGAAGCAGGTTCCAGGCTCTGAGCCGTCAGCACAGTGCCCAAAGTGGGGCTCGAACTCACGAATAGTGAGCTGAGTTAGACTCTTAACTGACTGAGCCACCCAGGTGCCCCCACAATGTGTATTTTAAATCATGATATCATTTATGGCAAATCTATTGGTTTATGTGACTACTTTACAAAATAACATTGTATTTTATTATAGTATGTGTATATAATATATATGTATGATACATGTAATTTATATAATATATAATACATTATGTAAATGTACTCTCTATTCCAAATTTTTTCTGTTACCCATTTTCTGTGCAAGTTATCTTCTTTATGGAAGATAACTCATCTTCACAGAGTCTAAATATGGACTCCCTTCCTAGCCAAGCTACTTTAGACTTGTCCAAAGAGAAATTCAACTTGTTTTTGAAAAACAAAAACTGTGTATAATGTTCTAGCAATAGAAGTGGCTCAGCAGCTCAGTGGTGTTTGGGCTAATATTCTGCCTAATGCAATCTTCATGTTATCAGCCATCATCAGCTCCTCATCCTTTCAATAATGTAATATAAGTTGCTAAACCCCTAGAGCTGATTGTATCACAAAGGGATTACCCCAGTCCCTTTCTGGGAATTAAACCTACAGACAAAGGGCAGACAGCTGGGCCGCCTGCATCAATCTGACATCACTTATTTGCTACGTACATTAGTACAATCTGCTGCCACAGAACAGAATTGTAAACATTCGAGCTGTATTCTCAGGACCCTGTTTTTAAAATATTAACATCCTTCCGTGGGCTTTAAGTACTCAATAATAGAGTTAAATTCACAGCAGTGGAGGGTGTAGAAGGGAAACTTAATGAAGTTGGAAAGGCTCTGGATTTTGCAAGACATGTTTGAGGGTTTGAAAAGTACAGGCACAGAGTTGAACCTTGGCAAAGAACTGAAACTATCATCTATGATCACTTAACAGCGATGCCTTTTCCCACCACTCAGCTTCTTAGAAAATTTTCCTTCCTGTTAATTACCTTACCATTCAGAAAACTTGATTCCATTTGAAATTGGAATTGTAGTAAACAATATCACTACTTTTACTTGTATTTCTGGTTGTCTTATAACCATTTGAACAGAAAGTCATGTATTAAAGGGTTTTTGTTTGGGAAATATAACACCCAAGGGTAAAGTTTTCAGATACAACCCAACCTTATTGTATTATTAGAATTTGCAAGTTGAAAATCATTTATAGGCTTGTGTGCAAATACTAGGGCTGTGTTTTAAGATACTTTGGTTATTGCCCTGTTTGAAAATGTCAGCTTTCAAAATGCTGCCCAATTCCATGCCTTCCCAGGATGCTGCATATACACCCTTTAATCATTTTTCAGTGCTTCCCAAGAAACTCCTTGGGATCACATATTAAAAGAGACTACATTTGAAATAGCTTTCCCAAATAATACAATTTGATGGTGTCTATGATGTGCCTGCCAGCGAAACAGGAATCTTATTTCAATTGAACTCTATTTAGGCCCTCAAATCAGGACATTCACAGTTTGACTTTAACACAATAAGTCAAATTGCCCTATTCCTAAAGGCCCAAGACCTGATAGATACTGGGTTAGTCAAACCAAATCATGTTAAGAGTAACAATATTAATGAAAATAGGAAATTAGACTTACAGTTCTAGAATGAATTTATGTATTCTAGAATAAATTATCTTTAGGTATGTTAGGCAGTGCGCATTCTTTGTGTTATTGATAGACGAAGCGAGAAATATTGATGAATACATAAGGGTAGTCAAACTTTTTCCAGGACTGAAAATCTTTTGAAAACTAGTACATTTACAGCTGATTTAAGTCCGTATTGAAAGAAGGGCACCGAACATTTCATTCATATAAGTTTTGTTACAATTTTACCAGCACGGGTGATGGATGCAAAAATGAATTTTTCCCCCCCTAAACTGGTTGGAACTATCGAATTAGATTTGGAATTATGATTTAAAAGACATTGCAGGGGCACCTGGGTGGCTCAGTTGGTTGAGCGTCTGACTTTGGCTCAGGTCATGATCTCGCAGTCCATGAGTTCGGGCCCCTCGTTGGGCTCTGTGCTGACAGCTCAGAGCCTGGAGCCTGCTTCTGATTCTGTGTCTCCTTCTCTCTCTGCCCCTCTCCTACTCATGCTCTGTCTCTGTCTCTCTCTGTCAAAAATAAATAAACATTTAAAAAAAAGACATTGCATGGGGCGCCTGGGTGGCACAGTCGGTTAAGCGTCTGACTTCAGCCAGGTCACGATCTCGCGGTCCGTGAGTTTGAGCCCCGCGTCGGGCTCTGGGCTGATAGCTCCCTCTCTCTCTGCCCCTCCCCCGTTCATGCTCTGTCTCTCTCTGTCCCAAAAATAAATAAAAACATTGAAAAAAAAATTAAAAAAAAATTAAAAAAATAAAAAAAAAGACATTGCAAAAAAGAGACTCAAATATGCATGTCAGTGACAACAAGCTTGTGCCAATAGTATCAAGTACGATTTGTCCCTTACTTCCCAGAATTCTGTTACTTTGTCTGGTGTGTAAGGGATAGTCCTCAATTAGTTGTGCTATGTTTTCTCTTGCTAGGTAAGCATTTTTGGTCAAACGAGGAATGGCAGAGTTCCACAATTAGATCAAAAGATCAATCGTAATGTACCATTTTCTCCTCACCCCCCTGCTGTAATAAAGTGGCTGCAGCTCTCCAGGGGACAACTCAAAATCCTAGAACTGATATTTCTAAATTAGCTGACTCTCTGACCTTGCTGGTAATTGCGTTAGTTTATCAATGTTCAACACAATTTATTACTCTCCAATATGTACCAAAGTGTTTATCTCTCAACACTAACAATATTAAAAAATCTAAACTATCTATTGCAGCAGAAAGGGGCATCCTTTAATTAGGGAAAAACATAAATAAATGGGAGACATCACGTGGCCTGCCTGAGCACAGAAGATTTGCAACTCCTGAAAGCAGGTAGCTGCCTCCTTCCGTTTGACAACGTCGTTTGCAAATTCTGGAAGAAGAGGAACCAAGTTTTATTTCAATTTGTGTGTGTGTGATACTGGAATGAAATGATGCTTTCTGCATTGCTAAAGTAATGGCTTCATTCTAAGAAAAATAAATGGCATTGGTAAAGCCTTATCAAAGCACTTAGAAGCTATGTGGGTACTGATCGCTCACTTCGACTTTCAACATTGTACAATTTGATGGGGAAAAGCATTAAGTTCATGGATCCAATTTTGGAATGAAGGAAATCAACAGCATTCATTCACTACCTTCATCTTAATTATTTTATTATACCTTATTTAAGTCTTGTGTTTGATCAAGATGGTGAGCAAGCTGTGACAAAACTCAGTGTATATTAAATTACCTAGAGGTAGTGTCATACTGAAGTTTTGCAAAAGAAATGTTGTCTGGGTTGAATGTATCGTTGACAAGGAAATGTGTCATGACCTGGCCATGAACCATGGTCATTACCTTCTTGGGTAGAAGTAGGTGTGGTAAAACATTGTGCTGTCCAACTTTAAACAATGGGCTGCTTCCATCTACCCTGCTTCTTCCACCTGTCATTGGACTTTCCTCTTCTGTTTCTTCACAGATGACACACAAGTTAGGAATGTGACTTTCAGTCACATCCATCCACTCACCCACTTGCTATTTCCCATTGAACCAAATCCCTGTGTGAATTCCTCACTCATAAGTCATGAGTTTCAAAGGCAGCTTGTGCTGGGATAAGATTAGTTTGAAGCCTTGCAAAGCATTTGGTATCTTCTTAAAATCTTGGTGTCTTGAAATTATAGCTCATATTATTGTTACTATTATTGTTACTTTACTGATAATTGTTAGGCTTATGTTCTTTCAAAAGCAGATTTGTTTTAATTTCTTTTGTTCACCAGCAGCTCATTTCAGTGCAAAGGAGAAAATTTCTTTGGTAAGGGAACTGTGAGATGGGCCTCCTCTCTGCAGTTTACTCGAGTTTCCACAGAACTTTAAAATCCATACTTGGAAAATTTTATTGTTTTAATTACATTGCAAAGTCATAGAAATTCTTTTAGTTTTTAAAAGTCCTCAACTTCTCTGACATCCCTTTAGCGACTGAGTGCTATTTATGCTGCATTAACATTGCCAACCCTAATCAGGAGACTCCCAAAGTGTGTCCACTGTGTGCGTCGCTCAAGCTAAACTACACATGCAATCTGCTGTGTTTTAGATTCAGATTAAACACTCACTGAGTGCCTGGGAGAGGCCAAATTCCGTTCAACTCATTTCATGTACACATTGCGTTCTTTCTAAGCACTTGGAAAATAGAATAAGTTTTTGCCCATTTGAATATAATTTTACTCAGATGCTTTGATTAGCCTCATAACATTTGGTTTTAAATAAATCTTATTTTCATTCAGGTAAAATTGAAGGATAAATAAAAGTTATTTTGAGCAATAAAGGTATTGGATTTTATAAAAATAGTCTTTATAAATATGAGAGACCATTTAGAGAACAAAGGGTGATGAACATTTATTGGCTGCTTATTGTTTGCCTCTAGTACTTTAAATATATTACCACCTCTGCTAAAAATATTCAGCATTTATTTTGTGACAGGAACCGTGCTTAGTTCAGGAGATGTGGGGGTGCATAAGGTAGAGCTCTATGCATTCGAGGGAATATAGAGAAGTGGGAAAGCCCTTCTCGTGTAATGTTCTCCTTGAAACAGAAGTGGTGAGTACAGAACGTTATGGGAACACACAGGAGAGTTATCTGGTCCACCTTGGTTAGGAAAATCTACGTAGACAGAATAACACTAACGTGAAGTTTCCATCTTCAGTTTAGAATCTTCCCCTTCACCTTCCATCCTATTCTATCTCTCCTTCCTTCCATCTTTTCTGGCCTCCTTCTTCTCTTTTCCTTTTCATTTTTCTAGATTAAAAAAATTACAAAAGCATTATTTGATTTTTGTACCCCATCTAACAATGCAGAGATGGAGAAAGCAAAGATGAATAAGTTCCTCATTTCCACCCACATGCTCTGTTAGTAGGAATGTAAATTGGAACAGCTATGGTGAAAAGCAGTATGTGAGTTCCTCAAAAGACAGAAACATATGATCCAGTATACCATTCCTGGCTATTTACCCAGAGAAAATGAAAACACTAATTTGAAAAGATATATGCACCCCCATGCTTATTGTAGCATTATTTACAATAGCCAAGATATGGAAGCAACCCAAGTGTTCATTGATAGATGAATGGGTAAAGAAGACGGGAAATGTATATATATGCAAGGGAATATTACTCAGCCATAAAAAGGATGGGATCTTGCTATCTGAGACAGCATGGATGGACCTAGAGGGTATTATGCTAAGTAAGTTAAAGAAAGACAGATACCATATGATTTCACTTGTATATGGAATCTAAAAGACAAAATAAATGAATAGATGAACAAAAAAGCAGATTCAGACCTATAATTACAGAGAACAAACTGATAGTTGTCAGAGGGGAGGGGGTGGGGGATGGACAAAATAGGTGAAAGGGTGTGGAGGATATAGGCTTCCAGTTATGGAATGAATAAGCCACGAGGATAAGAGGTACAGCATAAGGAACATAGTCAATGGTATTGTAATAGCAATGTCTGGTGACAGATGGTAACCACCCCTGTGGGGAACATGACATAGCATGTCGAGTTGTTGATTCACTATGTTGTACACTTGAAACTAAGGTAACATTGTGTGTCAACTATGCTTAAATACTAAAAACAATAAACTCCCTCATTATGCACTCCAGATAATAATAATTTTCTGTGGTAACTAGAGAAGGTGATATTACATATACTTTTTCCCCAAAATGAGATCACACTATACAGATTATTGTATAATTGCTTTTTCTTTGATAACTTTATAAGACCTCATTACAATATTAGAAAACCCCAACACAAATTGCTAATGTTTTCAATTTCTTGTTTCTGTTTTCTTACACTATCAGTTATAATTATAGCATGTGAATTCCACTGAATGGGATGTACCTTTTCTCACCTTCTCTCCCCCTTTTCCACCCCTTCTTCCTCACCTTGATCACCTGCCCTACATTTTGGTCATTCTGAATTGCACTTCTCTCTGTGCTCATACCAATCAACTTATTATGCATCCTAGCATATGTATTCGAATACATTAGTAGATTTTTGTTGTTGTAAACTTGATGATACAAGTAACATAAAACTCCATAATGGATAAAGTCAAGTTCATTCAACTATTTCTCTATCAGTAGGCAATCTAGTTGCTTTGTGACATTACAAGAAAATCTTGCAACAAACATCTTTCTACATATGTCCTATGTACTACACCTTTTATTTCTCAAGAATAAATCCCCCTGTCTAGGATATCTTTATAACAATGGCCAGATTGTTGCAAGGATATGGAAATATTTATCAGCAATGTATGAGGGTGACTTCATCAACACAGGATCCTATTGTTCTTTGTGATTTTTGCCAATATAATGGGTAAAAAAGGAGGTGTCTATCCCATTGTTTAAATTTGAATGTCCTCAGCATTCATGAGGACATGTGCTAGGTATGTCTGTCTGTCTGTCTGTCTGTATGTATGTATTTATTTATTTACTTACACGAGTTTCCTATTTATGTCCTTCTCCCATGTATGTCTGAGTTGTCTTTTCTTTTTAATCAATTTGTAGAAACTTCTTGTATCAGGGATATTAACCTTTTGCATTAGTTAGAGCTTTCACCTGATAACAATGGAAACTGGTTAGTGCAGGCAGTCAGTAATTTGTTGAAGGACATTGAGTAAGTTCCCAGAATCAGTGGAAGGGCTTGAGAAGCAGGCTTGAGCCCGAGTTCCCAGGAACAACACGCAACATAGGCATTAAAGAACGGGCCTGAGGGGCGCCTGGGTGGCTCAGTCGGTTGAGCTTCCGACTTCGGTTCAGGTCATGATCTCACCATCTGTGAGCTCGAGCCCCGCGTTGGGCTCTGTGCTGACAGCTCAGAGCCTGGAGCCTGCTTCACATTCTGTATCTCCCTCTCTCTCTAACCCTCCCCTGTTCATGCTCTGTCTCTCTCTGTCTCAAAAAAAAAATAAAAAACATAAAAAAAAAGAAAAAAAGAACGGGCCTGAGGAGAACCTTGATTACTACAGCTGTGGCCTCTGCTGTAGCCATTTCCCACAAAATCTTTTAAACTCTCAGGTGGTTTGGTTTGGGATCTTAAGACTCAGGCAAGCTGCACCAGGTGACATGGCTGTGGCCCACTGCCGTGGGGCTAGGAAAGTAGGGTTTCTGAAGATGGGTTCATAACATGGTAAGCTATCAAAATGTAAGGTAAATAGTCAAAAGAATTTAGGCACCACAAATGATAGATGCCCACTGCACCCGTTATCTGTGTTACGAATTACAAATGTTTTTCTCTAGTCTGTATTTTGGCTTTTTGTTGATGATATCTCTGGTCACATAATTACAAAAAAAGATGTAAGCAAATGATGTTTCTCTTCCTTTATGGCTTCTAGGTTTTGCCTTACTTAAGTTCTCTATCATTCCAAGGCTATAAAAAAATTGTTTTAATTTAGTATAATTTTACTTTTTACATGATCTTAATTCATATGAAATTTATTTTTGTATATGAATTGGACTCTAAGTTAGTTTCAGATTAACATCAGCACCAAAACCCCTTGCCCTTTCCCCCAGTGAATGAAAATGCCAATTTTGTATTACATTAAATTCTTATAGTGACCTTAGATATATTTCTTGACTCTCTACTTTCACTTTTATATTTTATCCTTGTGCAAATTTATAGTTTTTTGATTATAATAGTTTTTAATACATTTTATAGTTTTGATAGGTACAGCATATTTTATTTTAATAATGATTTTATAGTAGAGATTTTATTGCTTTTTATTGCTGTATCATTTACTTTTTGTATAAAGTAATTTCTCTCAGTTCTTAGAAAACAAATTGCAATAGAAGTTGCATTAAATTTGGTAAGGACTGACCACATTATGAGACCAAGTCTTCCCACCCCAAGAACACGGTCTGTCTTTCTACTCAGTTATTTTCTTATATCTTTTAATAAGGTCTGTTGTGGCTGTCTGCATTTTGGTCATTTATCTTTCTTGTTTGATTCTTAGGTAAGTTATAGTTTTTATTGCTATTAAAAATATTGTTTTGTTTATTTTTGAGAGAGAGAGAGAGAGAGAGAGAGAGCCAGTAGGGGAAGGGCAGAGAGAGGGAGACACAGAATCCGAAGCAAGCTTCAGGCTCTGAGCTGTCAGCATGGAGCTCGACATGGGACTCAAACCCATGAACTGAGAGATCATGACCTGAGCTGAAGTATGATGCTTAAAGGACTGAGCCACCTAGGCACCCCTATATTTTTTATTGCAATCGTGAAAGGAATACTCTACTATTTCAAGTGATAATTAGTGACTGGTAGTGTGGACCAAAACAATTGATTTTAGTGTATTTATCCTGCATCAAAACAGATTCCCCAATTCTCATATTATTATAGCTTAATACTACAGTTTCATGGGCCCAGTAATGAAATTTTATTGTTTCTTTTCTAATATTTATACTAATTATTTGATATTTTTTATTTTGTTGAGTACGTGAAAAATCTTCTAAACAATGTGAAATCTGGCAGAGGTTGGTATCATCTCTGTCTTATTGTTAATTTTGGTAAAAATGATTTAAACATATAGCCATTTATTATGATTTTTGTACTGGCTTTTATAATAATAGTCTGTATCACATTTAAGTAATTTCCTTCTATTTATTTTATTATCATTATTTAAAAAATTTAATGTTTATTTATTTATTTTGAGAGAGAGAGAAAGAGAGAGAGACAGAGCATGAGCAGGGGAGGGGCTGAAAGAGGGAGAGAGAGTCCTAAGCAGGCTCCACACTGTCAATGCAGAGCCCAATGTAGGGCTTGAACCCATAAACTGTGAGATCATGACCTGAGTGGAAATCAAGAGTTGGACGCCTAACAGACTGAGCCACTGAGTCACCCTTATTTTTATTATTATTATTATTTTAAAAATTTTTAATGTTTTTTTTTTAAATTTATTTTTGAAGGAGAGAGAGAGAGAGACAGAGCATGAGCAGGGGAGGGGCAGAGAGAGAGGGAGACAGAATTGCTCCAGGATCTATGCTGTCAGCACAGAGCCTGATGCGGGTCTCGAACCCACAAACCGGGAGATCATGACCTGAGCTGAAGTTGGACGCTTAACCAACTGAGCCACCCAGGCAGGCACCCCTATTATTATTTTTTAATATGCAAGTGTTTTAAAATTTTTTAATATGTTTTAATAATGTTTTCCATGTATTATCAAATTCACCTAGTTTTAATATCATTGGAAGTTCAATGTATGTGCTTCTATTTTATTTTATTTTTTTCTTCTTTAAGTTTTTGTTTAAATTCTAGTTAGTTAACATATAATGTAGTATTAGTTTTAGTAGTAGAATTTAGTGATTCATCACTTACATACAATACCCAGTGCTTATCAAAATGGGTCCCCTCCTTACTACCCATTACCTATTTAACCCATCTCCCTGGCCACCTCCCCCTCCAGCAACCCTCGGTTTGGCATTGATAGTTAAGAATCTGTTTTATGGTTTGCCTGTCTCTTTCCCCCACCCCATGTTCATCTATCTGTTTCATTTCTTAAATTCCACATATGTGTGAAATCATATGGTATTTGTCTTTCTCTGATTGACTTTTTTGCTTAGCATAATACACTCTAGCTCCACCCACATTATTGCAAATAGCAACCTTCTATTTCTTTCATATTGAAAATTCTTAATGAAATAATTGCTGATTTTTTTCAAGCATCTATTCAAAATCTATCAATGTAATCATATGGGTTTTCTCCTTTAATTTTTTTAAGTTTATTTATTTTGAGACAGAAATAGTGTGGGGTTGGGACAGAGAGAGAATCTCAAGCAGGCTCTGTGCTGTCAGCACAGAGTCCAATGTGGGGACTTGATCTCACAAACCATGAGATGATGACCTGAGCCTGAATCAAGAGTCAGACACTTGACGGACTGAGCCACCCAGGCACCCCTCATTTAATTTTTTGATGCAATTATGTTGTTGAATCATTTGTGTATTCCTGGACTTAACCCTACATGTCATAGTTCTTGTGGATCCAATTAAATTACTATTTTATTTAGAATTTTTATTTGTATCACAAGTCAAAATTTTATCTGTATTTCCTTTTGTACTATTTTATCAAGCTTTGATATCCTGGTAGTGGCTTTTATGATTGTTTGCTTCATTTTTCATACCTAATTTCCTTTGCTTTCTGGTTCCGAAGAGTAGAAGCTAGATGGGGGCAATTTTGTGTGACAAGGAAACTGATTTCTTTAACAACAAAGGAGATGTCTTTTGAGGTATTTTGTTTGTATCATAAATTGAATTATCTGAATTTATAGTAGAGGGGATACTCCTCTGACTTGGAGATTTGAGCTATATGACTTGGGAGGTCCCATCCAACCCTAACATTGACAGCTATTGAATTATGTAACTGATTAGGAGTGTGGCCTCTACAGTCAAATTCCTGGATTTGGATTTGAGCTCTAAGACTTACTGGTTGTGGCAATTTATATATTTTTACTAAGCCAAAATGTCTTCATTTTTCTAACAGTGAGGATCAAATGAAAAAGCCTGTGTAAGGTATTTAGCACAGTGTTTGGCACCTGATAAACACTGTAATTTCACAGGGGTGGAAACTTTCCACAAAGTTGTCGGAAAGAGTACTCTTCATTTACTTTAAAGATGTGGTTTGTATACAAAAGAAAATTACTCTTCTGATATTATGGTATTCTAGAAAGTGTCTTCCTTCACATAATCTGTAGTCTTTTTTAAAAAATCTACCTGTTTCTTAAATGGTGTTACTTTTCATTGTCTACTTAGGATGCTTTTCCTGCTCTGCACATATTCTCTGGGTGGTTTCAAGTACTCTCTTGGCTTTAATTATCAACTATTTTCTCTGATGACTCTCAAACAGCTATCTCTTCCAGCCTATATATCTACCTACCTACTAGATGTTCCCACCTGGAGATCCCTTAGACACGCCCATCGCAATACAACCAGAATGAACCCACCATCTCTCCTAAGATGTTCTCCTGAGATTCTCTCCCTCCAGTGTTCCCTCTCTCAAGGAATGATGCTACTATCCTTGTTCAAACCAGAAATTTGGAGTTATCCTTGACTGCTTCACCCTCTCTCCCCACCCAATCTCTAATTCCCAAGTTCTAAAGTATTCTTCAAAGCAGTCCATCACTCTCCACCTTCAGTGACATCTCTTTAGTTTTGGGAAGCATTAATGGGACCTCCCTCTTAGTAATGAGACACATTTTGACATGGGAATCTGATGGTTCAAGCTTGCTACTTTAGAATCATCTTGTCTCAATGCTCCTCGTTTTTTACTCCAGCCATAATGAACTTCTTTTAGTTACTTGAACACACCATGTTCTTTCTTGGTTCTGTGATTTTGCATACTGTTTCCTAACTGGAATAGTTTCTTCTTGTTTGTTGACTAGCTTACTGTTCTTTATCCTTTAGGTCTCTGCTTAACAAAAGCAACACCAACAATAATATCAATGAAGACAGTGATAATGATAGCAAACAGTTAGTGTATGCTTACCATGTGCTAGGCACTATGATAAGTGTTTCAAATACATCTTCCCTCTTTACTTTCACTACAACTCTGTGGAGGCTTCCCATTCTTACACCGGAAGACTCTGAGGCCAAAGAGTTTAATTTTCCCAAAGTGATGGATCCTGTATATGGAGGGGTTAGGGTTTCAACCTAGGTCTCTCTTACTCCCTCCCTCCAGAGCCTGTTCTCTTTAGATATTGTCTAGTAAGGACTTGGTCATTTATCCTTCATGTTCATGTACACATCACACTGTCTCTATTTGTCTCAGTCCATCTGGGCTGCTGTAACAAAATGCCCCAGATTGGGTGGGTTATAAACAACATTTATTTCTCATAGTTCTGGAGGCTAGGAAATCCAAGATCATGGTATTGGCATATTTGGTGTCTGGTAAGGGCTTCCTGATTCATAGATGGCTGTCTTTCAGTGTCTTCACATAGCTGAAGGTGCTGGGGACCTCTGTGGGGTCTTTTCTGTAAGGGAATAGTCCCATTCACAAGAGTTTCCATGACTTAATTACTTCCCAAGGCCCCACCTCCTGATACTGTCACCTTGGGAATCAGGATTTCAACATATGAATTTTAAGGGTGACATAAACATTTAGGCCATAGAAATAGTCTAATACACTTACCACACCGTAGTGTAATCATTTGTAACATCCTCTGTGTCTCCAACTAGTTTGTAACCATTATAAAATCAGGAACTGTTTGTCCTTGTATTCCCAGCACTGACCACAGTGACTAGAATGTAGCAGGTGCTTACTAAATATTTGACATATATCCCAGATGTCTTAGGGCTTCACTGTTCTTTGGCTATCCATAGTCTTTGGAGGTCTAGCATTCCTCCTCCAATGTTTTCTAATTCTAGCCCTATTTACTCATGGTCCCTTCTCTCTGCTTCTGCATCGTAGCTTGCCATCTTTGTTAACCCTAAGTCCTATCTTTAGCTTTTTTCTCTCAAAAATTGCTTATGGTGTCATGAGTTTAATTTTACTGAAGTCTTGAGGACTTCTAAGGAGGGATTGTGCTATTCACTCACAGCCTCCCATCCTCTTTCTTTCTGGTTTCCCTCTTATACTGTGCCATCTTGAATCCCAAACCCATGACGCTCCCTGCCATATTCAACATCCAGACAGGCATGACTTTTTATGACATCCTGGAATTTTGTCAAATAGTTTGCCATTCCATTACAGTTGAATGAATGGATGGATGAGTGAATGAACGAATGAATGAAGGTGTAAATGAGTGAATAAATCCAGGCTGAAGATTTGAGCTTAGACCTACCTTATGTGATTTTAAGCCATCCCACAAAACTTTCCTTGAGGCTGGATCATTGAATATATTGATATACCGCATCTGGTAAAAACATTTATATTTTCATGGGCAATTCTACTTAGCTATCCTTTAGGTACAGTATTATGAGAGAGAATTGTTTGTTTTTTCAAAGTGTATGCTATTTATTGTGGGTTCTGAGATGGGGGAATGTGTCTATGCTTTTTTGCGCCTGTTACATGATTTAGCAAAATGCCTTGTGCAGAGTAGGCACTCACTTAATAGCGAGTTGATTGATTGAATAATTATTCCACCTATAAACACTTCTGGAGTACATTACCTGATGAGTGTCTATTTCAACATGACGATGGCTATGACCTTCGTGTAGTTCATTAGCAAATGAAAAGTATCCTCATTTCCATGGAAGGAAATGAGAATATAAAAAATGTGGTTCTATTTGTAGTGCCATTACTGTCTTACTGTTTGATTAAGAACAAATTCTTAACCTTTTAATGCTACCAGTTACCTATGACTCTGATCTCAAGGGCTACTGCAATACCAAAATCCTGGGGAGGATAATATAATAGCCCTGACCTATTTGAAGGGATAAAAATAGGCCACAGATGAGGGAACTCATTGGCCAGAATTAATCAGTAGTAGAGGAGAGGTGAGGTCTTTAGAAACAAACAAGCAAGCAAAGAAGCAAACAAGCATTTTCACAATCACGTTCTGTAATCATAACAGTTCCCTCTGTGAGTATCACCATTTTGCTGATAAGGACATCAGGGTTGAGAAATTTTAAGTAATTTGAGCCAAATCACATAACTAGTAAGAGGCAGCCATTCCTGCTTCACTGTTTTCTCCCTTCCCCCCTCTCCTCCATATCAGCCCATTATTCATCGTCACTTTCTCAGTTTTGAAATGTTTGTGGTAGGAAGCCTCGAGCCATGACATCCCAGTTCCTTAGGAAGAGGAAAACAGCAGACAATGAGAAACCTGTTAATAAAACCTTTGAACATTACCTGCTGCTATGCATCTGATGTGCGTTTACAGAATCTTATTTTCGGCGCGGGGCACTATGCTGTGCTGTGTCCTTGGGGCATAAAAAGAAGAGAGAAAGAAGCTTTCTGTCTTTCAGGAGATTCTGGATCATGAAGCGTGAGAAAGTTCTCAGGTGGACAAGAGAAGGAAGGGCCTTCCAGGTAGACTGAAAAGCAGGTCCAAAGGCAACCAGCAGGCAGGTCTGTGCATTTAAGGGCTGCTGGTGTTTCAGTCTAGCTGGATGGCCAGGGGCCATTTCAGAAGGGAAAGCACAGGAAAGTGGGAGAGACAGAATCAAGGAGAATCTTGAATTGGGGCATTTGGCTTTACCTGGACTTTGCCTGTAGACAGTGGTGAACCAGCAAAGAATTTTAAGCAGGAGACTCCTAGGGTTGAATTTGCATTTTAGAAACAGTGTATGGATATTGAAGACGAAAATGGATCAATGGCAGATAGTGGGGATGGGAGAAAGAATGGAGATTTGGGGTGCAGGAAGACCTTGCTGTGAGTTGGAAGCTGAGGCCGCTTTTCCATTGGCGGGTAAGTGGGGGATCCTAGATGTTTGACTTACTCAATCATTTGATTTGGGTTGTGGACACAAAGGAGGTTAGTACATTGGTATTTTAAAATCATCTCTGAGTAGCAACTCTAGTTGCTCTCTCTTCTAAATTAAAACTTACCCAAGTGATTTTATGGCCTTCTTTGTGCGAGGATGGTGAAGTTTCTTTTTGCTAAGTAATGCCTTTTCCTTATTTGCTTACACTGACTATTTAAATCCTTTCTCCCACCTACCATTTCTATCACAACTGTCCTGTGTTTGCTCCTAATGCGTTATAATTCCTTATAATCTGGTATTCTCCTGATTCTCTCTAATATTTCTTTTTCTTCCCTTGAAGAAAGTATATCCGTTTTTGGTTTCAAATGCTCATCACCTTTTGTAAATATTAAGGCAACGATTCAGTTTAATTTAAAAATAATGTTTTTCTATTTCTTCTCTCAATAAATTACCTTTGTCTTCTTTTAAAGCCATATTGTCTCATATTTTTTTCCTGTGTTCTTGTTGTTCCATTTTGTTGTTCCCCAGAGGATGTAAGAATATATATTGATACAATGAACAATGTGGAAATAAAAAAAAAAACACCTAAGAAGAATTTAGGGTAGTATTCATATTCTACAGTGTTTACTAGTGATCTATTTCAAAATAAAACATGTATTTCAGTCCTGATGAATCAAATATTTAAGAAACATTCTTTAAGTGGAGAAATATACATGGAAAAAATAACTACTGACCCTAAGAGGCCTCTTTAAAATATTCTAGCCATGGATGATTTCACTTTGATTTAATCCTGCTTCTTCTACCAAGGGTTATCATAGTAAGCATTGCTCATGAGGGTTCTGGGAGTATGAATGAGGGTCAGAGATCAGAAAACATAAGATATAATATTAGATAAAATATCAGCAGTCCTGGAAATATTCACAAAGTCATACATTATGTTAGAGCTACTGTATTCCATGTAGGAAAATAAAAATGGGAAATTGTACAAGCCACTTTCTTTTTTATTACAGAAATTAAAGGTCTAATTTAGAGTTGTGAATTTATGTAAACAGCCATTAATGCCATTTTATTAGTTCAGGTACGAACTTTACTCAGGGTATGAACATATAAATATAGCAAGATTTTTATACAGTCTGCATTAGTAACTAGTAATTCAGTGTATATATATATATATATATATATATGTACTTGAAGTTTTTAAAATTTACACAATTACAAAGATGCTTTGAGCAACCTTTCAAGTTTATATTAAGCCATGTTTATGAAAAGTAGTTCATAGAAACATCTGTTTCTTTCTACCAATCTCACGGTGGTGTGAGATTATACTGGTGGTAACAATGAGGGTAATGGCTGTCAGTTCTTTATCCCTAACAAGCGCTTTGGCACTTTCTACCATATGTGCACTGTGCCACTTAACCTTCCCACCTAATGCCTGCAATTTAGGCATTACTCCCACTTTACAGATGAAGGAAAAGAGGCACAGAGAGATAGAGGAACTTGCCTAAGGTCACAAAAGTGTGTAGCAGGACTAAACATTCTGCCTGTTGCCAAAGGCTGTGGTCTTCTGTTGACCACAGGACATTAGTCATAAAGGATCAGGGAGTATGAACAGTGGTAGAGAGTGACTCCACTTAATTCAACGTAAGATGGTAGCTTTTTTTCACTGGAGTGTTCACAAAAAATCCTGATGACCACTCTGCATAGTTTCTTTCTGTGTTATGTGAGATGTTGTATATGTTTCTGAGTTACATGACCCAGAGGGTCATTATGTACTTAAAAATATCTAAGTCTTGGACAAAATGTAACAATCTGTTCTTTTCTGTTAGTTTTTTAAAATATATTTTTCTTCTCATTCTTTTTCTTTATCATCTCCCTTGAGCTTACTTGAGAATTTGTGCCTACACTTGTAAAAGTGGAGAATTAAATCATTATTGATTCAGTAAACTTGATCAACCTGGATTACTTAGGTTATTTCCTTTCCTTGTTTTCCTTTTGCAAACTTTAAAAGTTGATAAATATATATTTAAAACATTATAAATGTTTAATTTATATGTTTAATTAAATGTTTAATAGGTGTGTAATTTAAATGTTAAATAATATGTACATGTAATTTAAAAGAATTAAGAAGAGGAACATTCATATACTTGCCAACACAGTGTACCAAATAGGACAATATCAATGTCTTGAAGCTCGTGTTTGCTGTTTCTGGAATATGTGTCTCTCCCTCCCTCTCTGTGTGAATCATCATCAGAAATTGTGTACATAACATTCCCTTGCTTTTCTTCACGGCTGTACTCTATGTGTAGGCATTTCTATACATTTATGGTGTTGTTTTATTTTTGAACTCAACATGAGGCTTTTGAGATTCCATCCATTTTAAAGTTTATTTATTTTGAGAGAGAGAGAGAGCAAGAGCACGTGAGCTGGAGAGGGGCAGAGAGAGAGGGAGAAAGAGAATCCCAAGTGGGGTCTGCACTGCCAGCACAGATACTGTGGTGGGGCTTGATCCCACCAACTGTGAGATCATGACTTGAGCCTAAATTGGTCAGTCACTCACCTGTTCAACCAACTGAGCTACCCAGGCACTCCGAGATCCATTCATTTTAATGCTTGTAATTGTAATTTTCCATTTTCATTGCATAGTATATTATTAATACTATGTGTGGTATTAATATATGACAACCAATCCATCCTATTAATCAGTAAGCATTTGGATTTTTCAACATTTTTGCTGCTCCATATATGGTTGCAATGAATACCTTTGTTCATGTCTCCTAAAGCACATTTGCAAACACTTCTCCAGAGTACTTGTCCAGGAATGCAGTTGATGGCTCATAGTGCATGTAAGCCTTCTAATTTAGTTAGGCCCTGCTGAATTATTTTCTATTTATTTTGAGAGAGAGAGAGAGAGAGAGAGAGAGAGAGAGAGAATGAGCAGGGGACAGACAGAGAGAGGGAGAGAGAGAGAGAGAATCACAAGCAGGCTCTGCACTGTCAGCATGGAGCTTAATGTGGGGCTTGAACCCACAAACTATGAGATCATGACCTGAGCTGAAACCAAGAGTTGGACGCTTAACTGACCAAGCCACCCAGACACCCCATGATGAATTATTTTCTAAAGTGGTTACACCAATTTTCATTCTCTCTCTTTTTTTTAAGTTTTGTTAACATATAGTGCAATATTGGTTTCAGGAGTAGAATTCAATGATTCATCATTTATACACAACACCATTGTTCATCACAACAAGTGCCCTCATTAGTACCCATCACCCATCAGCCCATTTCCCACCCACATCCTTACATAAACCCTCAATTTGTTCTCTATCCTTAAAAGTCTCTGTGGTTTGTTTCCCTCTCTTCTCTTCCCCCCCTTCCCATAGGTTCATCTGTTTTGTTTCTTAAATTACACATATGAGTGAAATCATATGGTATTTGTCTTTCTCTGATTGGCTTATTTTGCTTAGCATAATACATTCTAGCTCCATCCACATTGTTACAAATGGCAAGGTTTCTTCCTTTTTGGTGGCTGAGTAATATTCCCTTGTGTGTGTGTGTATATATACATATACACATACATATATATGTATATGTATGTGTATATATATAGTATATATATAGTATATATATATATATATACACAACGTGTGTATATATACATTGCATATATATATATATACAATGTATGTGTGTGTATATATACATACATATATATGTGTGTATGTATATATACACACACACACACACAATATCTTTTTTATCCATTCATCACTTGATGGACATTTGGGCTCTCTCCATAGTTTACCTATTGTTGATAATGCTGCTATAAACATTGAGGTGCATGTACCCCTTTGAGTCTGTATTTTTGTACCCTTTGAGTAAATACCTAATAGTGCAATTGCTGGATTATAGAGTAGTTCTATTTTTAGTTTTTTTTTAATTTTTATTTATTTTTATTTTTTTTAATTTTTTTTTTCAACGTTTATTTATTTTTGGGACAGAGAGAGACAGAGCATGAATGGGGGAGGGGCAGAGAGAGAGGGAGACACAGAATCAGAAACAGGCTCCAGGCTCTGAGCCATCAGCCCAGAGCCTGACGCGGGGCTCGAACTCACGGACCGCGAGATCGTGACCTGGCTGAAGTCAGACGCTTAACCGACTGTGCCACCCAGGCGCCCCTATTTTTAGTTTTTTAAAGAAATCTCCACACTGTTCCCCAGAGTGGCTGCACCAGTTTGCATTTCCACCCACAGTGCAAGAGGATTCTCCTTTCTCTGCATCCTCACCAACACCTGTTGTTTCTTGTGTTGTTAATTTTAGCCATTCTGACGGGTGTGAGGTGGTATCTCCTCGTGGTTTTGATTTGTGTTTCCCTGATAGTGATGTTGAGCATCTATTCATGTGTCTGTTAGCCATCTGGATGTCTTCCTTGGAAAAGTGTCTGTTCATGTCTTCTGCCTCATTCTCTTTTTATATGATTATTGGCCATCTATGTTTCACTTCTGGTAAGGTGACTATTCTTGTCTATTTCTCAGTTTTTGAGTAGTTGTTAGTCTTTTGCATATTATTTCCTTCCCAAGAATTAAGAAAATGTGTCTGGATACAAATCCTCTGTCACTTGTGTGTGTTGTCTCCTAGTTTTTGGCTTGCAGAGTAAGCACTTTATTACTCCAAGTCTCTCTTCCTTTCTGCCAGTCAGAAGTCTTGGGTAACAAAGTGGGAAAGGACAAGCAAAGAGAGTTTAAAAAGCTGAGCATACCCCTTCCCTGCCCAAGCTTTCTTTCTGCTGCAGGCCCCAAGTGAAGATGTAACTTGAGACAAAGATGGAAACTTTGACAATTACAGGAGGCTACACATTTGAAGTTTAGAGCTAAGAGCATCTTTGATGACTAAAAGTCAGCATAAGACTTTGAATTACATAATGTGACCAGCATGGTCACGGAGCTGCCCAAGTTTTTATCCAGAAGAGGGGAAAACATCTTTCCTTGCAGCATATCTTTTAAAAGGCTAGTGGGAGACAAAATTAATTTGCATTATGATTAAATTCCACAAGTTCTGATTGTTCAAGAGGCACATCCATCCAACACGTACTTGCTGAGGACCTGGGCACTAAGCTGGGCTGACAGGATAGAAGGGAGCAAAGTGACCGCTGCTTCTGATCTGGGAGAGGCTGTCACCTTGTGTGGATCAGAGAACCTTCAGCCAGGAGACAGTGGTTGTCGAAATCTCTCCTCAAGTCCCTGGAAGAACTTTTGGCCATGTCGCTTGTGGGAAAAATGGCTTCAATGACTAGCCACCTTAGTCTAAATTTGAATGGAGGTAAAGAGTAGGCAGAAGGCTAAGGTGGTCTTTTATGCCTCCCACATCAGCATATCATGTTTCTCTATACATGAAGGAAATTCACCGATGGCATGTGAATTTATTCATTATCATACAATGATTCAGTTAGTTTTAGCTGTATCATGAGTTAATAAGTTGAAAATCTCAGTGGAATGGTGGCAGCAGAATGTAATTGTAACTAATCAGTTTCTCAGAAGCTAATCATATTTAATGTCAATGAGCATGGTCCTTTCTGCAGATAATCATAGTTTAATTTCAAAAGCAAGAATAGAATAAGGGGGAACCAATAATAGTTTACCGCTGACAGATCAGTGTCAGGATACAGTGACTTGGTGGTAGCTATAAGGGGAAAAATTTATAAATGCCTGCAATTGAGGATAATAAAAATACTAGAAGGTAAAATTTTAGTCTCTTTGACATCACTGAAACAAGGACAGCTAGACATGTACTTTGTGAAACGTCTTTGGAAGTGAGTTAAATCAGAATATTAAATTGAAGTTTTGGGCAAAATGCTAAGTTACAATGATTGCTACATCCTGATGGGATATGTGTTGGGCCCTATGCAGACTTTACCAAGGAGACATCAGAACATTGATTAGAAGTCTCTTTAAAAAATTTTTTTTATATGTTTATTTATTTTTGGGAGAGAGAGACAGAGACAGAGAGTGGGCAGGTGAGGGGCAGAGAGAGAGACACACACACAGAATCTGAAGCCAGCTCCAGGCTCTGAGCTGTCAGCACAGAACCCAACGCGGGGCTTGAACCCACAAACTGTGACACGATCATGACCTGAGCCACAGTCGGACGCTTAACCGATCGAGCCACCAGGGCACCTCAAAGAAGTCTCTTGAGCTACCTCATCCACTAAAAATATAAAATTATTGAGAGAGTAGAGATGGAGCTATTTGTGTGGGGTTGAGAGGGAGTGCTGCCCTCTGTAGAGGAGAGGGACATAGATGGCCGCTATTTCCTGTACCCAAGCCTGAGGAAAGGGGCTTCCTCAGGTCCACCCAAAATGCTTACTGCATAGTTCTTGTAGTTGGGTGTGCACTCTGACATACTGCCCAGGAAGTCCAGATGGCAGCAGAGACAGATCACTGAATTGTTTTGGCAGCACGGTGAAGGAGCATGTCTGCTGGGCAGAGTCGATCTGTCCCCCAGAGTCGGTCAGGACACAGGGTAAATGAATGTTTCCTTTGGGCAAGATGAGGGCCATGCAGGAGAAAAGGCTGGCTCAGAACTATTTTAAATTCTACTCAGAGAAGTACAGATAATCTGGGAATTGCTTTAAAAAGTCCCCCAGGCGTAGGTTGCAAATTGCTGATAATTGTTGGACCTGGATGATCAGTACATAAGGGTTCATTGTATCAGTCTCTCTACTTTGGGAATGATTGCAAATGTCCACACCATAATGTTAAAAAATTCTTCTCAAGACCTCTATGGAAAGGCCATGGGATTCCAGCAGAGGGACATACATCCCACCCGGCAAACTGGGGACTGAGGGAGCACAGTGGATGGAGGAGTAGAATACATTGTCCTTGTCAACAGAAGTTCAGGATGCTTGGGAACTCTGTAGGACATGTGCAAGTACTGCCATTGGGAAAAGTCCTCTTTAAACACTTCTCCAGCCTAGATACTGAGAAGCCATTGCTGGTAGTGCGAGTCAAGTAATAACCATCCTGTCCCCATTCATTTCTTCTTTCTCTCAAAAACAGGTCTGGCAAGTGGAGGAGATAAGCAAGAGAGAGAGAAGAAATAGGGAAGGAGGGAAGTAAGAAAGAGGGAGAAGAAGAGGAGGAACTGAGGAGAGAGAGAGAGATAGGAGCCGCACACCCAATTTCAAGGGCAGGTAGCCTGTGTGCAATCAGCTTCAGTTAGGAGAAAGAGGACAAGAGAGCAAACATTAAATTCAAAATCAAGATCACTATCCTCATTTCTGGGTGGGACTGGGCAATTTTAACTACTGAATTGATGTTTGGTTTGTGACCTAAAGTGTCTGTAAGACTTCACAATATCTAGGAGGGACATGGCTTTCCAAGGTTGCACATCATCTCCTAAATCCAGGCTGGTCTTGGAGGTTTAGAGAGGCTCTGAGGATGTGCTACAAGAGTTCAGGACTCGCCTACGTGACACAGAAGCACTGGGCTTACCCTGGTGAAGCCTCAAAACTTCACCCCTGCAGGTCCCAGGGCTTCATCTTCTCCTCAGGATCTCAGAGATTGAAAGTTGCTTCAAGTTTAGAGAAAGCTGCTGAGATCAACAATTCCAGGCCTTTATTTCTTGGCATTAAACATCACAGGAGGTTTTCAGAGGCTGGGACATTTTTCCTGACAGCCCAGGTTAATCAATCAATCACTGAATCATTCAATAGCTCCTTAAGCATTAATTGAACATCTACTCTATCCAGAGTTCTGCTAAGCTCTAAAAGGCACACGCAGGTTTTCCTTGCCATCTGTAATACTGGAGAGTGTACCTGTGCAGCTATTGGCCATCTAATGTATCCTCAAGGTGGAGACATGGACATTAACTGGTTAGTTCTTTTTGCAGATAAAATTGCCATATAATTTAGTAAGAATCTACATCACTGCGCTTGGCACTGGAGAAGTAACGGTTATGGGGAGGAAAAGAAAAAAAAAAAAGGAAAAGAAAAAACATGCAGCCCTGGCCTCCTAAGACTTACAGACTCGGAGGGGGAACAGACATTCATGAAAGACTCACAAAATTAAAGCTAATCAGCTGTGATGTATTAAGAAGGAGAGGTGGGTGGTGGTATGTCCAGCACAGGGCCTGGTGCCCTTGTTAGCAGTAAGGGCAAGCTAAAGGAATTCCACATTCCATCAGCAGAGATTAACTCAGTACCTTCTGTTGGGGTCAAGGAGGGGGGAAGGGAGATGGTTTTTAGAGACGTCTCCTCCAGAAGTGTTATCTTCCTTCCCCAAGAAAAATAGACTATTAATACAAATAGAATTAAAATTGAATTAATTTCCATGGGGAGAGCATCTTACTTTCATTGATGTAGGAAACATGAAAAATCTGAACTTGGTACTTTTGTAACTTCTGTGCTTTTAATTTCTGCGGAATAAGCTCTTTGTTACGCTCTAGGCTTTGAAGAAGAAGGAATTGAGTCTTGGACTTAATATCTTTTTAATGAAGGTAGTGACAAGAAGAAATTTTGGCAGGAGTCAGCAGCAGTCTCCCCTTCCTGAGGCAGAGGAGGGTGGCAGGAAGGACAGGAGGAATGTGAGTCAGACAGCAAATAGTTCTCCCCACAACAACATCCTCAGGGGATAGAAGAAGGTCGGTGGAGAAGATAGAGCACAAAAGACCCAGGGTGTCAACAGGGCTGTTGGTGATCCGGCGGGACATCTTGAGTGCCGAGATCTTCATGTCTCTCTGTTATTTATCCCCAGGCCTGGCACAGTGCATGGCACAAAACTAGTCCGCAGAGCATGTTTACTGAATGAATGATGGCCCCCGAGACTATTTTTGAATGGCTTGAAATCAAGAACTCAAAAAAGGTAAGGTTGTCAGTAGAAAGTGAGGACGTCGGAAAGAGTGGAGACAGACCAAAGCCGCCAAACAGGAGGGCCAGTACAGCGGTTATAAATCACTGAGCGTCCGAATTGGCCCTCAGCTTTCCTGGCAAGCTGTGCATCGTCGAATGGTCACGTTTGGCATAATGCTCAGGTGGATGGGTGGGTGCCTATTCTTTCCCAGCAGCGTACCTCCTTGGCAGTTTCTGGAGACCTGGAAGACCCAGCTCTGTCACTTGAGTGGCAAGAGTAGGCTGATGAGTCCACATGGCTGCTGTCAGATTACTGATCTTGAAAGGGGCTCCCGTGAGCTGATGCTCAGGAGACACAGTGGTATCCAACCTCTCCTGCACTCCAGGTAGTAGGAAAGGGCGAAGACTGCTGAGGGGGAGGCGTTGAATGCGTTGTGTTCCTCTTTCAGTTTTTGTAGAAGGAATGATGGCTTGGCTCCACTGCTTTTTTTTAAGTCTTCTGTATATATTCACTGTATTTTTGATTACCACTAGCTGTCACATGGTAGCAGCATGTGGTGAAGAGCGGTACATGTACCCAGCCATCGTTGTGGCATCAGATCAGTGATTTTCTGCACTCTTCGGACTACTTATAACTGCACTGCTACCTCATCTAAAGTGCATTAATCAAATCAGAAAACTGCACTGCCATAAACAAAAGACGAATTGTAGAAGTAATCATGTAACTGTATGAGAAAAAGAGGGAGAGAACTGTTGCTCATTCAGAAGTTTGCAACAAGTTTCAAAGTCTTCAATATGCTTTTCTCTCAAGAAAATTTCGATGCCTACAACAGTGCCTGGCCTACTTGGCTGCTTAATAAAAACTTGTTGAATGAATGAATGAATTTCCAGGCTCTGTCAATACTCATTCCTTGACTCCGTACAAATTAATAATTATAATTGCTTCCTTGGAGTAATAATGAACTCATGGAAATGAACTCCTGATTTTTGAACCCTATTTTGGGCTGTGTGTGGCTTGCTACTTAGGAATAAGTGCTATTCCTCAGGTGCTTGGTTTTGGTGTTCTTTATCTACTTTTATTTTTGTTTGGTAGATTTGTTTAAAAGTAGCCTGGTGGGGCGCTTGGTTTCTGTGTTCTTTATTTGCTTTTATTTTTGTTTGGTAGATTTGCTTAAAAGTAGCCTGGAGGGCACCTGGGTGGCTCAGTTGGTTAAGCGTCTGACTTCAGCTCAGGTCATGATCTCACGGCTGTAAGTTTGAGCCCTTTGTCAGGCTCTGTGCTGACAGCTCAGAGCCTGGAGCCTGCTTCCGATTCTGTGTTTCCCTCTCTCTCTGCCCCTCCCCTGCTCATGCTCTGTCTCTCTCAAAAATAAACAAATATTAAAAAAAAAAAAAAGATAAAATTAGCCTGGATATCAGAGTAGGAAATTTAGATCCACAATATCAAAAAAGTTACTTGAATGCATACATCTGGGCCATTAAAACAAGCCACTGGGAACTAACTACTCCCAAATCTGATCCGAAAGCTGGGTGATGGCCTCCCTCTTTAGGTGGATGCCAGGCTATTGGGGCACCTTGTTCCACGTCCACACCTAGTTGTAGGTAAGTCCTGGGCTTCTCATGACACACGTGGAGTGAAGGTAGCTACATAGGAAGAGAACTCACATCTTGTCTCCCTTGCTGTGTCCCAAAAGGGGCTTCCACATAAGTAAGTGAGTTTCTGTTTCACTGTGGTAAGGTAAAGCCACGACAGCCAATCCCATCCACCGAATACAACTAAAACACGTTATCCATACAAAGCATCGTTTGTTTCTAGACATTCATCACTCCCAGGAGATCATCTTTTCTTCCCAGGAAGACAACAAATGGAAAGCTAGTAAGAGGTAGTCAAGTTTCTATTTTTAATTTTGCAAGTGTATTACAGTGATCACTACAAATAGAATGAAGAGATTTTTTTTCAGAGAAATTCAAAGTAAAGATAATGAAGAAATGAAAACCTTAACTTTCATTTGAGTCTCTTCTGCATTGTTTTATAAATTTTCCCGGCTCTTCTTTTTGGCAAAATATAGTGCCTGGTGGCATAGGAGCAGGAATATGACATTTGCAACTGAGAAATAATTTTCAGGTCTTAGGACTGAATTGTGTCCCCCCCCAAGATTCATATGTTGATGTCCTAACCCACAGTATCTCAGAAAGTGGGTATTTGAAGATCACAGTAATCTTTAAAGCAGTAAATAATTTAAAATGATATCACTAGAGTAGGTCCTAATCCAATATGACTGCTATCTTTAAGAGAGGAAATTGGGACACAGACACACAGAGAGAGCAGACCATATGAATATACAAGGAGAAGACAGCCATCTACCTACAAGCCAAGGAGAGTGGCCTCTAAAAAACAAAACAAAACAAAACAAAACAAAACAAACAAAAAAACCCCCAAAACTAACCATACTGACACCTTGATCTCAGACTTCCAGGCTCCAGGACTGTGAGCAAATACCCTTCTGCAGTCACGTGACTTTAACAACCGTCTTTGGTACTTTATCATGGCAGGCGCTAGCAAACTAATAATCTAGGCAAATGTTAGGGAAGCAGCAAGAGTAAAGCGTCATCCTTCTGACTAAGCAGCACCTCCCCGGTCTGCAGAGGAAAGCCTTCCTGCTTTGTGAAGGCAGTCGCTCCTACCCCAGGATTTGATTGTTAATATTTGTGAAGTTTTTCAATATGCATAAGTACATATACAGGATTTCCTTGTGTAATGAGAATAATGGAGGTAATAATAAATGTTGGAGTGGATGTAATTGTGACTGAAAGGATGATTTTATTACATAGTAAAGGATACTATTGGCTGGAGCCAATTCATTACGCTGCTCTGGCAGTCTGTTATTATTATTATTTCTAGCCTTACTAGATTTCATTCTTCTAGATAAAAACATGCATATCAGCTTTGGAGTTTGATTGCCTTATGGGCATAAAGCTTTGCATATTTACTGCCCATGAATCATACCAGTATGTGAAATCCAGAGAAGATTCAATTTTTCCTGCTAGATGCACCTCCAGCCGTTTAATTAAAATATGTATTATTAATAAAACTATATTTAAGTCATATTTTTTACAGATATGACTGAAACATTAAGTGCAAATTGTTTCGTACTTTCATAGTAATTTGCTTTTAACGTTTTGTGCCTTAATCAAGGTAGCACACTAGTTGAAGGTTTGTGATCCTGCAGACTTCTCAGCCGCCAAGTTGAAAAAAGGGAGTGGAAAGTGATGATTAATGAAAGGACGTATTTACTTTTCCGAAAGACTTCATGGTTTTATTGCAAAAGGCATATGTACTGAATAGGAAGGTGCATTAAAAGAATAGAAGGAAAGAGCATTTAGTCTCTATTTCAGTACACAGCAGTGGCATTTGCCATTTGCATAACAGCTTTTTTCACGTTTCTGAACCAACACTGTGTTTCAGCTGGCTGACCGCCTTTAGATGTCACAGTTGTTCTTCCACTGAAACGCACCAACTCTGGCGCCGTGTTCACCATTCCCTGAGCATTCCAGGGATCTTGTCTAAGCAGAAACACGGGATACAGACACTACAGCTCCCTGACATAATTCTTAGCAAGGGGCTGATTCAAAATTGTCTTATTAAGCAGGCGATGACAGGAACGGCTGGGCAACAGCATAGCTTACTGTAAAAATGCACCCATGGAATCTTTATTTCAGATGATGACATTCCCAAACTCTCACATTTGGTCCTAGTGGTGATGGTGGGGAGTGGGGTGGAGAAAGCAGAAAGGAAAACTTTAATGTGCAATGACTACCTGCTGTGTGCCGGGCACTGTGCTAACCTGTTTGCCAGTTCTGTTATTTAATCTTTATGACAAAGCTTCAAGGAAGACATGTTTGTCTTGTGTGTTTCCCATGAGGGAATGCAGGCTCCTAGGGGTTACAGGACTGGCCCAACTTCGCAGATGGCAAAGGACTGAGTCTTAGTTCAGACTTTGGGCTTTTTCACTCAAAAGCTCAAGTGAGACCATTGTATATTCTCTTGAATATTGGGGCCTTCTACAACCTCATGCATTTGTTATGTCTATTTCCAACGGATTATATAAACATTCCCATCACCCTCTCATCCCTGCAAGGTCTCAAAACCATTAGCCTAGCTTCTTCACTTTTCCCTTTACTACTCTAGTCCTTTCGTGATCCTTCCCATACCTCCCTGCTTCTCTCTCCACACGTGGAAATTCTCTGTTACACCTAGATGGAGTAATGGTGAACTTTCTGTTTTGACATACTCTTTGGCATAGAAGCTTACATACGTCATGTTATTTACCATTTCAGTTAAATTCTATTATAATAGTTCTTTTCTAAGTGGCTTAACTATTAGAATTTAATTTTTAAAAGTAATTGATTTGTGACTCTAGAGCCTACAGTTCTAGAGTCAAGATTAGTGAAGTCCTCTCCTTTACTTAAAAACTGGTTTGATTGGAAGTTATTAGCCAAGCTAGAGGCACTTGGGTGGCTCAGTTAGTTAAGCCTCTGACTTCGACTCAGGTCAGGATTTCACAGTCCCTGAGTTTGAACTCCGCATTGGGGTCTGTGCTGACAGTTCAGAGCCTGGAACCTGCTTTGGATTCTGTGTCTCCCTCTCTCTCTGGCCCTCCCCACTCGTACTCTGTCTCTCAAAGATAAATAAACATTAAAAAAATTTAAAAAAAAGAAGTTATTAGCCAAGCTAAAAAGAGAAGGCATTTTATGTTTTCTTTCCTTGGGTGATATAGATATAGATATAGATATAGATATAGATATAGATACACACACAGACACACACACACACACACATATATATATGCATGTATGCACACACACACATATATATATCTCACAAGTTTTATAACTAGCCCCCTATGTGTGTGTGTATGGTGTGGTTCTGACTCCATGATATCTACTGAGGTGACCCTAGACTGGAAAGTTCTCCTTTAAGAAGAAATAAAAGGTTGGTCATAGGATAAAAATCCTCACTCAAATGTCTGTACTATAGTTATACAAACTTCCTCTAACATTGAGTTGACATGACAGAGATAGTTAAATGTGCCTTTTTGCCTCAGATTTTCCCACTCCTCCACACTAACCATAGAAATCGAACCAAGCATCATATTGCCATCAGAACAGCAGCTGCTCTCGCTTTTCCCTAACCAGTGGGAGAATTGACCTTTGTTTAAAATAATGGCAGTGATCATGCTTGAAAACCAAGGGAAGCCAAGTAAAATCAGATCTAATTGTCAATAATTGCAAAAGAAAGTCTAGACAAAGAATCAGAAAGCCCCCAAAGCCCACTACAATCCAAATTCCAAGAAACAAGTGGCAAATTGCTGGGTCTGGTTTGGCAGGGTGCTGGTGAGTTTTGGTGCACTCTACATTTTTTTATTTCGTCTTTCACTGAGCCTCCCTGGAGAGAACTCCACTAGCTTCCCAGAGGACATGCTGCCTCTTGACTCTCAGAGCTCTTGCCATGGAAATTAATCAGCCTCAGAAAGCCGGACTGATCGGCAAATAAACAAAACACACTCTGAGAGATGTAACTATTTGCAACACTCAAATTCCAAATCACCCTTGTGCTTGCACATTTGCTCTCCCCCGCACCCCCCCCCACACTTACACACAGTTCAAAGTGTGATAACCTACCTTGAAAATCTTTTGGCTAGCCCCCTCCCCAAAACAGCATGATCTCTCTCAAGCCAGCCTGACACATACGAAGTAGAAAATACATAAAATAAACACAATGAACTAGGTACTAGATTGGCACAAATACCAGTCTTCAAAGAAGAAAAGCCTGAGAGGAATTAAAGTGGAGACAGCCAGCAACTTTGGCAGGAACGTGTAACAGAGAAGCCCTTTGTGGAGTGGCTGCTGTTGAAGCATGCACTGTACCAATAGGGCTCAGTTGAGTGAAGCTTGGCCTCTGAAAATACAGTGGGTTGGGTGATATTTGTCCCAATGCGCCACATTCATTTTAGAACCAGGATGTCCCAGGAGAACTATGTGCCAGCAAGGTGACTGAGATCTGGTAGACAAAGTACTGTCTGCTGCTTTCCTCATTCATAATTTTTCATTCTGGTTTTGGAGCCAGGGGGAAGTTCAAAAGCTTCGTGTATGGGCAAATGTGAATGACAGAAGACACTGAAATTTACATGAATGAGTTTAGTCAGATTTGCTTTAAAAATTACATATGATTAGGGGCTCCTGGGTGGCTTAGTCGGTTGAGCCTCTGACTTCGGCTCAGGTCATGATCTCATGGTTTATGAGTTCGAGCCCTGCATCAGGCTCTGTGCTGACAGCTCAGAGCCTGGAGCCTGCTTCAGATTCTGTGTTCTCCCTCTCTCTCTGCACCTCCCCCACTCACGCTCTGTCTCTCTCTCTCAAAAGTAAATAAACGGTAAAAAAAATTTTTTTTTTAAATTACATATGATTAAATAAAAAATTTCAAATGATTTAGTCACTTTTTTTATTTTTTTGCCTTGTAACAGGCAATCTTATCGGGTTGAGCTGTGTTCTTTCTGGTCACTTTCTGTTTGTCCTTCCCAAGTACTTAGAAACAGACATTGTAATGGTAACCTGCATCCCTGTCTTCTTTCCAGTCTGATGGTTGGAATGTTAATGTTTACATCGGAATACAAAAAAGTAATATTGTGCTGTCATATGCTGGTGCTTGCTTACCCAAAGGAACTGTTTCCAAAAGCTCTACTCAGTTTCAGCAAGGATCCTGCAAGAGAGGTTCCAGTTCAGTCCCTCTATCTGCTCAGGGCTACTAATAAGTAACCATTGTTTTTTTTGTCTTTCCTTCTTTGGACTTACATCAGGCAATACAATTGAGAAGCTGATGAATTACTTGTGAGCCTGTTTTACATATTTCAGGAAAATTCAGAGACATTTAAATTCTCTAGTACATTTTGCTTAAATTGTGAGGGCTACATTGTGCATACAAAAAACAATTTGATGCCTTGTCTTTCAAAAGAGTTCTTGAACCACAGATTGGGCTCTGTGTCCATTCTCTGTGGTCACCTAACATACAGGAAAAACCTCTGTGCACTTACCTCATGTTATCCAATGGATACCTCTTTGATCTTATCTCTCTTAGTGGTCTGAAAGCTCTTGAGGACAGGATTCATGGGTGTGATAAATGTGTCCGATTCATCAGCGTGCCCCTTTTTGGTGTCTTGGACATCAGAGGCCCTTAAAAAATGTTGGTTTAACAGAAATGAAATGGGGTGCAGAAGGTGGAGGTAACTACGTTTGCCTCCATTAATTTTGAAGTAGGCTTTACTTAAAAGGGAAGACTGCATTTTGACTGCAAATATTTAAGAGGTTTTTGCCAGACTTTTTGTCTTAGATTTGCTCATTCTCCTCTCCTCGGGTATTATGCTGAATCTATTGATGAAAAAACTTTCTCTGGTTAGACAATTTATTTTATAGTAATTTTTAGTCGTGACAATTAAATTCTAGACCTTACAACATATATTTTCAGAGGGTTTTACTTAGAAGCATCTTCACTGGGTTCCCTTGGTCTCTACCATTTGTGGAAGCCAAGTATGCTTGATTACAGTATTCACTTTTAAGTATTTTCCCGTTTCTATTATTTTTTGTAACCAACGCATTATTTAGAATATCTATTTCATTCAACAAATGATTTTTCACTTAAACTGTCTTTTGTTGGGGTGTCTGGGTGGCTCGATCAGTTAAGCGACTGACTTTGGCTCAGCTCATGATCTTGGAGTTTATAGATTGGAGTCTTGTGTTGGGCTCTGTGCTGTCAACACGGAGCCTGATTGAGATCCTGTGTCCCCCTCTCTGCCCCTCCCCTGCTTGCACTCTCTTTCTCAAAAAAAAAAAAAAAAAAAACAAAAAAAAAACACACCATTTTATATTTATTTAATTATTTATTTATAGACAGACTTTTAAAAAATGTTTATTTATTTTGAGAGAGAGAGAAAGAGAGAGAGAGCGAGCACACTAGTGGGGGAAGAGCAGAGAGAGAAAGAGAGAGAACCCCAAGCAGGCTCCATGCTGTCAGTGCAGAGATGGATGGGGAGCTCGATCTCACCAGCCCGAAGATCATGACCTGAGCAAAACCAAGAGTCGGATGCTTAACTGACTGAGCAACCCAGGCGCCCCTAAAATAAATACTCTTTTTTAAAAAAATAAACTACCTTTTGTTATTGATATCACTATTGATATTGCTGTCAGAGAATATCATCCATGTGATTCTTTTTTTAATAGAACTAAATTAGAACATTTTTATCATAGAAAACTTTTAAAAAATAAAAGTTTTTTTTAAAGAGCACTTTTAGGTTCACAGCCAAGTTGAATGGCAAGTACAAGGATTTCCCATATGCCCCTGCCCTACATGTACATAACCTCCCCATCATCAACATCCCCCAACACAGTGGTCCATTCCTTACAACTGATGAACCTGTATCAATTATCACCCAAAGTCCTTAGTTTACTTTAGTGGTCACTCTTGGCGTTGTGCATTCCATGGGTTAGGACAAAGGTAAAATGACATATATCTACCATTCTAGTGTCACACAAGGTAGTTTCATTGCCCTAAAAATCCCTCTGGTTCCACCTATTCATCCTTCTCTCCCTGCTGATCCTTGTCAACTGCTAATCTTTTTACTGTCTCCAGAGTTTTACCTTTTTTCAGAATGTCATATAATTGGAATCACATGATTGAAGCCTCTTTCACTTAGTAATTTGTGTTTAAGATTCCTCTATGTCTTTTTATGGCCTGATAGCTCTTTTCTGTTCACTGCTGAATACTATTCCATTTTCTGAATATACTAGTTTGCTTGCCCATTCACCGACTGAAGAGCATTTCTGTTGCTTCCGAGTTTTAACAATTGTAAGTAAAGCTGCAGTCAACATCTGTATGCATGTTTTGTGTGTAGACACAAGTTTTCAACTCCTTTGGGTAAATACCAAAGAATGTGATTGCTGGATTGTATCATAAGAGAATGTTTAGTTCTGTAAGAAACTGGAAAACTGTCTTCCAAATGGCTGTCCTACCAGCAATGACTAAGAGTTTCTGTTACTTCATATCCTTGCCAGCATGATATTGCCACTGGTTAGGATCTTTGGTCATTCTGATAGATATACAGTGATATCTCACTGTTGTTTTAATTTGCAGTTCCCTAATGACTTATGATGTCAAACTTTTTCATATGCTTACTTGCCATCTGTATATCTTCTTTGCTGAGTGTCTATTCAGGTCTTTAGCTCATTTTTTAGTCAGATTTTTTGTTTTATTATTGTTGAATTCTAAGAGTTCTTTGTGTATTTTGGATAATAGCCTTTTCTTAAATATGTTTTTTGAATATACTTTCTCCTAGTCCGTGGCTTGTCTTCTTATTCTCTTGACACTTTTTTTTTTGTGGAGCAGAAGTTTTTAATTTTAATGAAGTCCAGCTTATCAATTATTTCTTTCACAGATTATGACTTTGGTGTTGTATCTAAAGTTATCACCAAACCTAGGGTTATTTATATTTTCTTATATGCTCTCTTATAGGAGTTTTATAGTTTTGTACTTTACGGGAAGAATGTAAGATTTCTGTCTGAATCCTTTTTTTTTCCCTTTTTGCATGTGGATGTTCAGTTGTTCTAGAACCGTTTGTTGAAAAGATGATCTTTTCTCTATTGTCTTTGTTTTTATCAAAGATCAGTTGATTATATTCATGTGGAGCTATTTCTGGGCTCTCTTTTCTGTTCCATCAAACTATATGTCTATCCTTTTGCAAACACCACCCTGTCTTGATTACTATATCTTTTTTTTCAATATATAAAGTTTGTTGTCAAATTGGTTTCCATACAACACCCAGTGCTCATCCCAAAAGGTGCCCTCCTCAATACCCATCACCCACCCTCCCCTCCCTCCACCCCATATCAGCCCTCAGTTTGTTCTCAGTTTTTAAGAGTCTCTTATGCTTTGGCTCTCTTCCACTCTAACCTCTTTTTTTTTCCTTCCCCTCCCCCATGGGTTTGTGTTAAGTTTCTCAGGATCCACCTAAGAGTGAAACCATATGCTATCTGTCTTTCTCTGTATGGCTTATTTCACTTAGCATCACACTCTCCAGTTCCATCCATGTTGCTACAAAGGGCCATATTTCATTCTTTCTCATTGCCACGTAGTACTCCATTGTGTATATGAACCACAATTTCTTTATCCATTCGTCAGTTGATGGACATTTAGGCTCTTTCCATAATTTGGCTATTGTTGAGAGTGCTGCTATAAACATTGGGGTACAAGTGCCCCTATGCATCAGTACTCCTGTATCCCTTGGGTCAATTCCTAGCAGTGCTATTGCTGGGTCATAGGGTAGGTCTATTTTTAATTTTCTGAGGAACCTCCACACTGCTTTCCAGAGCGGCTGCACCAATTTGCATTCCCACCAACAGTGCAAGAGGGTTCCCATTTCTCCACATCCTCTCCAGCATCTATAGTCTCCTGATTTGTTCATTTTGGCCACTCTGACTGGCGTGAGGTGATATCTGAGTGTGGTTTTGATTTGTATTTCCCTGATGAGGAGCGACGTTGAGCATCTTTTCATGTGCCTGTTGGCCATCTGGATGTCTTCTTTAGAGAAGTGTCTATTCGTGTTTTCTGCCCATTTCTTCACTGGGTTATTTGTTTTTCGGGTGTGGAGTTTGGTGAGCTCTTTATAGATTTTGGAGACTAGCCCTTTGTCCGATATGTCATTTGCAAATATCTTTTCCCATTCCGTTGGTTGCCTTTTAGTTTTGTTGGTTGTTTCCTTTGCTGTGCAGAAGCTTTTTATCCTCATGAGTTCCCAATAGTTCATTTTTGCTTTTAATTCCCTTGCCCTTGGGGATGTGTCAAGTAAGAAATTGCTACGGCTGAGGTCAGAGAGGTCTTTTCCTGCTTTCTCCTCTAGGGTTTTGAAGGTTTCCTGTCTCACATTCAGGTCCTTGATCCATTTAGAGTTTATTTTTGTGAATGGTGTGAGAAAGTGGTCTAGTTTCAACCTTCTGCATGTTGCTGTCCAGTTCTCCCAGCACCATTTGTTAAAGAGACTCTTTTTTCCATTGGATATTCTTTCCTGCTTTGTCAAAGATTAGTCGGCCATACGTTTGTGGGTCTATTTCTGGGGTTTCTATTCTATTCCATTGTTCTATGTGTCTGTTTTTGTGCCAATACCATGCTGTCTTGATGATGACAGCTTTGTAGTAGAGGCTAAAGTGTGGGATTGTGATGCCTCCTGCTTTGGTCTTCTTCTTCAAAATTACTTTGGCTATTCGGGGCCTTTTGTGGTTCCATATGAATTTTAGGATTGTTTGTTCTAGTTTCGAGAAGAATGCTGGTGCAATTTTGATTGGGATTGCATTGAACATGTAGATTGCTTTGGGTAGTATTGACATTTTGACAATATTTATCCTTCCAATCCATGAGCAGAGAATGTCTTTCCATTTCTTTATATCTTCTTCAATTACCTTCATAAGCTTTCTATAGTTTTCAGCATACAGATCTTTTACATCTTTGGTTAGATTTATTCCTAGGTATTTTATGCTTCTTGGTGAAATTGTGAAAGGGGTCAGTTTCTTTATTTGTCTTTCTGTTGGTTCATTGTTAGTGTATAAGAGTGCAACTGATTTCTGTACATTGATTTTGTATCCTGCAACTTTGCTGAATTCATGTATCAGTTCTAGCAGACTTTTGGTGGAGTCTATCGGATTTTCCATGTATAATATCATGTCATCTGCAAAAAGTGAAAGCTTGACTTCATCTTTGCCAATTTGGATGCCTTTGATTTCCTTTTGTTGTCTGATTGCTAATGCTAGAACTTCCAGCACCATGTTAAACAACAGAGGTGAGAGTGGACATCCCCGTCGTGTTCCTGATCTCAGGGAAAAAGCTCTCAGTTTTTCCCCGTTGAGGATGATGTTAGCTGTGGGCTTTTCATAAATGGCTTTTATGATCTTTAAGTATGTTCCTTCTATCCCGACTTTCTCGAGGGTTTTTATTAAGAAAGGGTGCTGAATTTTGTCAAATGCCTTTTCTGCATCGATTGACAGGATCATATAGTTCTTATCTTTTCTTTTATTAATGTGATGTATCACGTTGATTGATTTGCGAATGTTGAACCAACCCTGCATCCCAGGAATGAATCCCACTTGATCATGGTAAATAATTCTTTTTATATGCTGTTGAATTCGATTTGCTAGTATCTTATTGAGAATTTTTGCATCCCTATTCATCAGGAATATTGGCCTGTTGCTCTCTTTTTTTACTGGGTCTCTGTCTGGTTTAGGAATCAAAGTAATACTGGCTTCATAGAATGAGTCTGGAAGTTTTCCTTCCCTTTCTATTTTTTGGAATAGCTTGAGAAGGATAGGGATTATCTCTGCTTTAAATGTCCGGTAGAACTCTCCTGGGAAGCCATCTGGTCCTGGACTCTTATTTGTTGGGAGATTTTTGATGACTGATTCAATTTCTTCAGTGGTTATGGGTCTGTTCAAGCTTTCTATTTCCTCCTGATTGAGTTTTGGAAGTGTGTGGGTGTTTAGGAATTTGTCCATTTCTTCCAGGTTGTCCAGTTTGTTGGCATATAATTTTTCATAGTATTCCCTGATCATTGCTTGTATCTCTGAGGGACTGGTTGTAATAACTCCATTTTCATTCATGATTTTATCTATTTGGGTCATCTCCCTTTTCTTTTTGAGAAGCCTGGCTAGAGGTTTATCAATTTTGTTTATTTTTTCAAAAAACCAACTCTTGGTTTCGTTGATCTGCTCTACAGTTTTTTTAGATTCTATATTCTTTATTCCTGGTCTGATCTTTATTATTTCTCTTCTTCTGCTGGGTTTAGGCTGTCTTTGCTGCTCTGCTTCTATTTCCGTTAGGTGTGCGGTTAGATTTTGTATTTGGGATTTTTCTTGTTTCTTGAGATAGGCCTTGATTGCAATGTATTTTCCTCTCAGGACTGCCTTAGTTCCATCCCAAAGCATTTGGATTGTTGTATTTTCATTTTCATTTGTTTCCATATATTTTTTAATTTCTTCCCTAATTGCCTGCTTGACCCATTCATTCCTTAGTAGGGTGTTCTTCAACCTCCATGCTTTTGGAGGTTTTCCAGACTTTTTCCTGTGGTTGATTTCAAGCTTCATAGCATTGTGGTCTGAAAGTATGCATGGTATGATTTCAATTCTTGTATACTTATGAAGGGCTGTTTTGTGACCCAGTTTGTGATCTATCTTGGAGAATGTTCCATGTGCACTCGAGAAGAAAGTATATTCTGTTGCTTTGGGATGCAGAGTTCTAAATATATCTGTCAAGTCCATCTGATCCAATGTATCTTTCAGGGCCCTTGTTTCTTTATTGACCGTGTGTCTAGATGATCTATCCATTTCTATAAGTGGGGTGTTAAAGTCCCCTGCAATTACCACATTCTTATCAATAAGGTTGCTTATGTTTGTGAGTAATTGTTTTATATATTTGGGGGCTCCTGTATTCGGCGCATAGACATTTATAATTGTTTGCTCTTCCTGATGGATAGACCCTGTGATTATTATATAATGCCCTTCTTCATCTCTTGTTACAGCCTTTAATTGTCTGATAAATAGTTCTCCATCCCCTCACTCTCAATCTAAAGGTGTCCTCAGGTCTAAAATGAGTCTCTTGTAGACAGTAAATAGATGGGTCTTGTTTTTTTATCCATTCTGATACCCTATGTCTTTTGGTTGGCGCATTTAGTCCATTTACATTCAGTGTTATTATAGAAAGATATGGGTTTAGAGTCATTGTGATGGCTGTAGGTTTCATGCTTGTAGTGATGTCTCTGGTACTTTGTGTCACAGGATCCCCCTTAGAATCTCTTGTAGGGCTGGTTTAGTGGTGACGAATTCCTTCAGTTTTTGTTTGTTTGGGAAGACAAACAAATCTCTCCTTCTACTCTAAATGACAGACTTGCTGGATAAAGGATTCTTGGCTGCATATTTTTTCTGTTCAACACATTGAAGATCTCCTGCCATTCCTTTCTGGCCTGCCAAGTTTCAGTAGAGAGATCGGTCACGAGTCTTATAGGTCTCCCTTTACATGTTAGAGCACGTTTATCTCTAGCTGCTTTCAGAATTTTCTCTTTATCCTTGTATTTTGCCAGTTTCACTATGATATGTCGTGCAGAAGATCGATTCAAGTTACGTCTGAAGGGAGTTCTCTGTGCCTCTTGGATTTCAATGCCTTTTTCCTTTCCCAGATCCGGGAAGTTCTCAGCTATTATTTCTGCAAGTACACCTTCAGCACCTTTCCCTCTCTCTTCCTCCTCTGGGATACCAATTATTCGTAGATTATTTCTCTTTAGTGCATCACTTAATTCTCTAATTTTCCCCTCGTACTCCTGGATTTTTTTATCTCTCTTTTTCTCAGCTTCTTCTTTTTCCATAATTTTATCTTCTAGTTCACCTATTCTCTCCTCTACCTCTTCAATCCGAGCCGTGGTTGTGTCCATTTTATTTTGCAGTTCATTGATTGCATTTTTTAGCTCCTCCTGGCTGTTCCTTAGTCCCTTGATCTCTGTAGCAAGAGATTCTCTGCTGTCCTTTGTACTGTTTTCAAGCCCAGTGATTAATTTTATGAGTATTCTACATTCACTTTCTGTTATATTGTTTAAATCCTTTTTGATCAGTTCGTTAGCTGTTGTTATTTCCTGGAGATTCTTTTGAGGGCAATTCTTCCGTTTTGTCATTTTGGATAGTCCTTGGAGTGGTGCAGAACTGCAGGGCACTTCCCCTGTGCTGTCTTGAATAACTCGCGTTGGTGGGCGGGGCCGCAGTCAGACCCGATGTCTGCCCCCAGCCCACCGCTGGGGCCACAGTCAGACTGGTGTGTGCCTTCTCTTCCCGTCTCCTAGGGGCAGGATTCACTGTGGGGTGGCCTGGCCCGTCTGAGCTGCTTGCACACTGCCAGGCTTGTGGTGCTGGGGATCTGGCGTATTAGCTGGGGTGGATCGGCAAGGTGCACAGGGGCGGGAGGGGCAAGCTCAGGTAGCGTTTCCTTCGGAGTCCATTTCAGGAGCGGCCCTGGGGCACCGGGAGGGAGTCAGACCCGCTGGAGGGATGGATCCTCAGAAGCACAGCGTTGGGTGTTTGCGCGGTGCAAGCAAGTTCCCTGCAGGAACTGGTTTCCTTTGGGATTTGGGCTGGTGGGGTGGGCGAGGGAGATGGCGCTGGCGAGCGCCTTTGTTCCCCGCCAAGCTGAGCTCTGTCAGCCAAGGCTCAACAACTCTCCCTCCCGTTGTCCTTCCGCCCTCCCGTTCTCTGAACAGAGCTGTTAGCTTATAATCTTCCTAGATGTCAAGTCCTGGTTGCTGTCGGAACACACTCCGTCAGGCCCTTCTGCTTTTGCAAGCTAGACTCTGGGGCTCTGCTTGGCTGTGGGGCCGCCCCTACGCCCAGCTCCCTCCCACCAGTCTGTGCAGCGCGCACCACCTCTCTGCCCTTCCTACCCTCTTCCATGGGCCTCTCGTCCGCGCTTGACTCTGGAGAATCCGTTCTGCTGGTCTTCTGGCTGTTTTTGGGTTATTTAGGCAGGTGTAGGTGGAATCTAAGTGATCAGCAGGATGCGGGGTGAGCCCAGCATCCTCCTACGCCTCCATCTTCCCAGGATCTCCAATTACTATATCTTTATAGTAAGTTTTGAAGTCAGGTAGCGTCAGTCTTCTCACTTTGTTCTTCTCCTTCAATATTGTATTGGTTATTCTATGTCTTTTGCCTTTCAGGGAAACTTTAGAATCAAAGAAATTTAGGGGGAATTCAAATTAAAACAATATTGGATCTAGAGATTCAATGCAATCCCAGTCAACTTCCAACAAATTATTTTGTGGATATTGACAAACTGATTCTAGGGTTAAAAGATGGCCCATATCATATGTCATCAGGGAAATGAATTCTTTTTTGTTTATTGATACCTTCTTTTTGGCCTTCAACGTAGACATCGTTACAAATGCTCCGGGTATGCCTTTAAAAAAAATTTGTTCACTAATTGTTAGGTTTAGGGCTCTATATATTTCTATTAGTTTGAGATTTTTAATGTGGTATTCAAAATTTCTCTATCTGTTTCTTGAATGCTGATCTAATATTTCTAGGAAATTAAAAAAAAACAATCTGATGGTAGATTTGACTGTTGCTCCTTATTATCAAGAAATTTTGGCTTTATGTATTTTAGGCTCCATTGTTCAGTGTATAAATCTCCAGGATTGCTCTATATATCAAGTGAATTTTTCTTTTATCTTTAGGAAATGTACTGCTTTAACCATAAAAATAGGTTTTACCTTAATGTTTATTCTGTTATATATTAATATTGCCTGACCAGCTTAATATTGGTTAATTTTACTTTCTACACACAAGTATTTTATTACTTTAAATTTAATATTTTTGTTTCATTGCCTTTTGACATTTCTTTTGTAAACAGACAAAAGATTTTTGATTTTTTTCTTATTTAACTCTAATTTGAACATCTCTACATTTCAACAAAGAAGTTTAGTCCATTTATTTTAGATATGATTACTGATTTTGGAGGGACTAACTTACAACACATTATTTTTTGGTTTATATTCACCATGCTTTTCATTGTTTCCTTTTTCTTCTTTTAATTTACTGAGTTTTTGTTTTTATTTCTATTTATCTCTCTCTTAATTTGGAAGTTATACATTCGATGCCTATTCTTTCAATGACCCTTAAATTTTTACCAAGCATAGTTGATTTGATAATATCAAAAATAATGGGGCTCCTGGGTGACTCAGTCAGATGAGTGACTGACTTTGGCTCAGGTCATGATCTCATAGTTCATGAGTTCGAGTCCTGCGTTGGGCACTGTGTGGACAGCTCGGAGCCTTGTGCCTGCTTCAGATTCTGTGTATCCCTCTCTCTCTGCCCCTCCCCTGCACATGCTCTGTCACTCTCTCCCTCTCAAAAATAAATAAATATTAAAAAAAATAAAAAAAATAAATCAATATCTCTATTCTTCTATTGAACAATAAAGTTCTTAGAATATTTGAATGCTAATCAATTGCATATTTTATGTTATTGTTCAGTATTTTACTTCCACTTTGTTTATAATGCTTTCAAGATACTTTATCATTATTATAGTTAATATTATTGAATTTTAAATTTAAAAAATTTAAATTTTAAAAGTTACTCTTCCTTTTTTTTTTTAATATGAAATTCATTGTCAAATTGGTTTCCATGCAATACCCAGTGCTCATCCCAACAGGTGCTCTCCTCAATGCCCATCACCAGTTTCCCCTCCCTCCCACCCCCCTCAACCCTCAGTTTATTCTCAGTCTTTAAAAGTTACTCTTTCTTTATATTCACGTACATTTTTACAATTCCTTTGCAAACCATTTTTCTTGCATACTAAGGAAATTAATTGTTAATTTCTTTTTAATAAATAGAAACACACTTTTTTTTGGTTTGTTGTTTAATAGTCCTCTGTAAATGGTAGAATTTTCAATATTTCTTAGAATGTTTTCATTTTTACTCATTTGAAAATTATGGTTTTGCTTTCCATAGAGTTCTAAGTTGACAGTTATTTTCATGAACTTTTTGAAGGTATTTCTATGACTTTTAGTTTCTATCACTATAGTTTGTTTCTTGGCTTTTTTTTATGGGTCATCTTTCCTCCCCCTCCCCCCACTGTGTTATTTGTGCAGTTAGCTTCTGGAAGTTCTAGTAGTTAATTTTTCAACTTCAGACCCTCACAACATAGGGACAATATAAATTTATCCCTCCACATATGCACAAGGTACAAGGTAGGAATTTTTATTTTTATAAGCAGTTTTTTTCCCTTCCAAGAGACAAAGTCATATAAACAATTTTCTATACTATGTCTAGCAGCAAGTAAGAATTTTTGCAGTCCTCTTCACTAACTGGGTGGGTCTTTAAAGATTCTGGCTTTCTGAAAGGTCTTTGTCTAAGCTTTTATCCCCGTATTACCTTGCTCGTTCCTACACTGGCATTTTAAAAAGTCCCCCAACTCCTGAGATCATATCTGGCTTTAAAAAGTATCTGGGTGGGGGCGCCTGGGTGGTGCAGTCGGTTAAGCGTCCGACTTCAGCCAGGTCACGATCTCGCGGTCCGTGAGTTCGAGCCCCGCATCAGGCTCCGGGCTGATGGCTTGGAGCCTGGAGCCTGTTTCTGATTCTGTGTCTCCCTCTCTCTCTGCCCCTCCCCCGTTCATGCTCTGTCTCTCTCTGTCCCAAAAATAAATAAACGTTGAAAAAAAAAATTAAAAAAAAAAATAAATAAATAAATAAAAATAAAAAGTATCTGGGTGGTTGAGTTTCTGAGAAAACTGTTGCCCTGGCTTTGAGTTCTCTCTTCATTCTTACGTCTGGAGGATGTAGCTTTTCTTTTCTTTTTTAGCTTGACTAGTTTATGCAAACATAATTTTAGAATCTTTAATCTAGCATGTTAAATATTATTGCATCTATGGGTTGTTGTTTGAGAGGATTGCCTATTAACTCAATCTGCCATGATGCCAACACGAATTAAACTATTCTTTAAAAGAAAATAAAATAGATTATGTAAACATATTTTATTAAAAAATGTTAAGAAGTTAAGGTTCCAGCGATTTATTTTTGATTCCACTTTTTTATTGTTTTTTTTCTTTTTATCATCAATTTGTCTTGCTCTCAGTATTTGCTCAAGTTGTTTGCTTTTGTCCATTTAGTACGACTACCCTCCTCACATTAACTTGAAAGACAAAAAGTATTTACTGTCTTTGGAAGTACAAAGGGCCTGATTGAGAGGAGTTTGCTGTTACATTATATTCCATCCAGAGCGAAGGCAAGAATATGTGATGCTTTTTATATTTGTTTTCTCGTTTTTTAATTGGTGTTTAAAATCCTAGGCAATATTTAGCTGCAAGATCATTTGGAGAATCTGTTTTCTAACTTAGGCCAGTGATCCTAAATACTGGCCTAGACTCAGGATCGTGCCCATCTGTGTACACGGTAACTCCATGCCTAGCATCGTCCTACCATATGGCAAGTACTCATGTCCTCGGTCTTAAATAAATTCCACGGTATAATCAGATGAATGCACCCATGGTAACTCTCCAAGTACAATAACAAAAATGTGATATGTAAGTTAGTTAATACCAAAGAAATACTACTTTAAAACTGTCCCTAAAACTCAGTGGTTTAAAACAGCAATCCTTTATTCTTACAATGTGGTTTGGCTCCAGTAGGGTAGGTTCAGCTGGACTCATTCATATCTGTATGGAGAGCATTGAAAATCTAGGAGGGGAATGCTGAAGACAACTTGGCTCTCCTCCAAGTATCTCTCTTGGAGCTTTAGGATCAGTGGGCTAATCTGGTCATGTTCTTTTGAGGCCAGATTTGGAGGTAAGGAGAGCAGGCCAACTGCTCAAGAGTATTTCAAGCCTCTGTTTGCCTCATGTCCACTAACATCCCATTGGCCCAAACAAGACACATGGTCAGGCCCAAGATCAATGGAATGAGAAAGGTATGCCCATATGGAAATGAAGGGGAGGGAGAGAATTTTTCTGAAAGGTAATCCTATCTATCTCATATGGTAAAGATTCAAAGCATACTAAAACCTGGTTCTCCAAAGTAGTTTTCCTGTTTAAAGAGTCCCCACTTTTGCAGACATTTATTCACAATTATAGGAAGTGTAAAACTCTCTTTTTAAAAACCTAGTCTTCTCATATTATTGTGAATGGCTACTCTTTTCTGAATGTCTACCTTGTGGAAGTGATTGATGTACACTATCAAATTCAATCATTATAACACCCCAATAAAATGACTATTTTATTCATCTTTACTTTCCAGTTGGGTGGCTCAGTCCATTACGTGTCCAGATCTTGATTTCGGCTCAGGTCATGATCTCGCGATTGTGAGTTCAAGCCCCATGTTCAGCTCCATACTGAGCATGGAGCTTGCTTGGGATTCTCTCTCCCTTTCTCTGTCTGCTACTCCTCTGCTCACATGCTCTTTTGTTCTCTCAAAATAAATAAGTAAACATTAAAAAACAAAGTGGCTCAGAATGCTTAAGTACCTGGCTATAAGTCAGACATCTAGTGAGTGGTAGGGTAGGCATCCAAATCCAGTTCTTTCTGAATCCAAAGTTCATGCCTTCTGCATTCTCTATGCAGCCCAGCAGCACACCTGATCTACTCTTAAAATCCGTGCTATAGTTTCACCAGTACAATTCTAAAGCTGCTTCATGGGGATGAGTTTTGAGCTCTGAACAAAAACAAAAACAAAACAAAAACAAAAACAAAAACAAGGTGCCTGGGTGGCTCAGTCGGTTAAGCGTCTGCCTCTTGATTTAGGCTCAGGTCATGATTTCACGGTTCATGGGATAGAGCCCCGTGTCAGGCTCTACACTAATAGCATGGAGCCCACTTGGGATTTTCCTCTCTCTGTCTCTCTCTCTCTCCTCCTCCCTTACTCATTCGCTTGCTCTCTCAAAATAAATAATAAACATTTTTTTTAAAAAACCTGATATGAAGACAAGATTTGTTATTTTAGAGAGCTGTGTTTTCTTAACTAACAATAGAGGGTTTTAAAAAAAATACAGTATCTGATTGATAAATCAGATAAATTGGTTGGAATTAGATCAACTCCTGACATTTTCTATAGCTTTTTCAAAGTAATATCAGTTTGTTGTCACTGTCACCTTTACATTCTCTTAGCAATATTGTCATATTATTGAAAATTTGTACTTCTGTTTATATATTTTTTAGAAACCTGGCTTGCATTTTTCAAACGTAATCTATTTTAGTTCAGAATGTTTTGGAACCTTAGGCCCTCACATGTTTTCAGATCCCAAAAGTACATTTAAAATTTTTATAAGTAATTTTCTGAGCACTAAATCATAACTTATATTCTCTGTGTTCTTAGTGTTTTCCTTGTTGGAAATATCCTCAGTAAACAAATGTTGTCTGAAAGTTTTACAACTCCAGGAAAAATAAAATAAAGAAATGCAGAATTGCAGGTTTATCACTACTTACCATTTCAAAATTGTGGAAATTTTAACCAGTTATTGCTGATGCTTGAATTGATGATGAAGTGTAAGTAGAAATATATGAATTGATGACCGATAGCAGTGTGAGTATAGAGTGGCCATTCTAGCTATTTTGGCTTGGTTACCAGTTTTGCCGCAATTATCTCCAGGATCTTAGGAAAGCCATGTTATCCCTCCTCCACAGTGAGCATCAGTTCTCAGCCTCTCCCATGATCAGACTACCTGTTGCTTGTTTTCAATCTGCTGTCTCCTGACATTATATCTGACAAAGAAAAACATCACATTGGTAGTTTCTCTTTTCTTTCTCTTCTGGAAAGAAGGAACTAGACAGATGGATGGGGAGATTCCGCTGTGCTTTTTCAAAGAGCTGTGTGGATTGGGGAGCTCTAGTGTCAGACATGAGGAGTTTATTGATTGCAAATGTAAGTTTGTGAGACCATTCTTTGAAGATGAACTATCCTCAGCCCCTGCAAGTCCTTCTATATAATAGCCGTCCACTCTTCTGTCTTGCTAGCAGAATTCCAGTTTTACTTGTGTAGCCGTGTTGATAATCCCAGGCTGCTCTCCTGTTCAGATCACTCTGTGTGTGTAAGATACTTGGAACTCCAGTAGTTCTCCTTCTACGACACGTGCAAAGGCTGTAGTGATATTGACACTGACCCAGCTCTTTGATTGAGCTCTTAAGACCTTTCTGGAACCACTCCAGACTGATGGCTATATGAGATAATTAAATGTCTCTCATTATTTTAGCCTCTATTAGTTGGGCTTTGTGGTGTTCATAGCTAAACGCACCTTTAAACACACTATATGTGGGAAATCCTAATTTTATCCTTGAATACGTTTATGTGCAATTTTGGGGGCTTTCTGAATGCATTATTACTTTCTTTGTTTAAATTCACTTTCTTATTTGTTTTTGCATTGGTCTGGGCATTGGGAAAAATTGATAGACAATTCTGACTCCTCTATTCACCTGGTAGTTGGTAGAGTGAAACGTGCCATCATTGTACCATAGTCTTTTTAATCAAGTAGCATAATCATATTGAGTTCCTGGAGTGCATTGAGGACCTTGAATGAAATTATTTGGCTCAGAATAATTTGAAAAAAATTAAAAACTCAGTTAAAGATTAATTTTTTCTTAAACCTTTCTACTATTTTTTAAAATATTGTAAGTGTAAAAATGTGTTGAAGTACACAGAGAATGCTCCAGAGCCAGGATTGCAATCAAGTGATGGTGTGGGGGAGATGTAGTCAATACCACTTTGCCTTTGAGGCACTAAGCCTGGTCATTTAAATATATGTGGAACAAATCCCTCCCTCCAAGAAACCTGATTATAGAGTTGAGCAATTGTGTTTGTCTGACAACTATCTCTTTCAATTGGTTCAAATTGCCAATCACTAGGTCAGGTTTTGCTGAAGACTGAACTTGAAAATAAAGAGAATTTGACTGACTTTTGTATAACCTGCACTATACTTACAGCTACCATGATCCCTATGCCTATGGAGTTAAGATTTTTAAAATTTGGGGTGTCTGGGTGGCCCAGTTGGTTGAACATCTGACTCTTGTTTTTGGCTCAGATCATGATCCCATGGTCGTGGGATCAAGCCCCACATCAGGCTTTGCACTGACAGCATGGAGCCTGCTTGGGATTCTCTCTCTCTCTTTTCCCCTCTCTCTCTCTTTGCCTCTTTCTCCCTCTCTAAAATAAAAATAAAAATAAATCATGGCTTTAGTGGCATTCAGGGTTATGTCTTAGATTACTTGTATCATCTCATGCCACATGTCTCATGACATGTTGTGTTCCACGATGGTTATTAGGTAGTGACTCAGCCTTCCTTTCTCAGTCTAAGTTGTTGTTATCATACTCTCCTTACCAGAAACTGTTTCTGCATCAATCAAAAGGCATCAGGTACAGGGGAGGGGACAGCATGTTCTTTGAAAATCTTGTCACGTTTCCTACATCTTGCATATCTAAAGGAGCTTGAAATTTGAACACAGTGTTTGTATTAATCTCTCCACCAATCAGGTTTGAAAATTATACAGGTTTGCACAAACGTCTATAATTGAGGGTTCATAAAGTTGATTATCAGGTCTTTCTTTTTAAGTTGTGACTGCAGAGCCTACCAGTATTAGGCACAAAAGAACTCCCTAATAAAAGCTTTCTAGCAGCTGTTGCCTTTACAGAGGAACCAACATCAGAGGCCCAGTGCCAAGGTGATTATAGAAAACCACTACCCCCCAGTCACTGGAGTCCTCTTGTGCCCAGTTTCCTCCATAGAAAACATCTTTTCCTTCCACCTCCACCTGCTCAAACACTGCCTGTACGTCATTTCCAATACACATGTCACTACCTCTTCATCCAGCTAAAGGGCTCTCTCCTTCCTCAGCCTCTGTGGCACTTAGCAGCTCTTTGCTGTGGTGCTTCTTACTTTCCACCTTATGCTAGAGAGATCTTTAAGAAGAAGCCTCGTTTACTTCACAGCTTGGTGACCTTGAGAGACTTTTCCAAGTCCTCCTGTTTCATCTCTTCTCAGTGCCTAAAGAAGTATCATTCCCATGGTCGACATGAATAAATGCAAGAATAAATAATCATCTCTGAGCAGAGAACAGGGAGACTAATGGCCTGGAGGAATGGGTGGGATTTGGATGGGAGAGAGGGAGATAGGGCACTTCGGAACTGATGGAGGTAGACAGTACAGGAATCTCGGTCCATCACGTGGGCCAAGTGCTGAGGAGAGAACTTTTAAGTTGCATCTGGGGAGTGGTACATGATGAGGAGCAGGGATCCCATGGATAGAACTTGGAGGAAAGTGTTCTATATTAGTTGGGAAAGATAGGGGTCAAATTTTGAAGTTTGGAATGGAGACTGAAGTGTTTGGATTCTGTAGTCAGGATCAAATCTTACAGTTTTTTTCATTTGAGAAACTTGATCCTTGAAGGTGGAGAAAAGATGGGAGGCCCATCTCTTGGGATAATGTTTCTTTATAAAGTAGTGAGAGCTGAGCCACATTGGTGTGTTGGAAGTGAAAAGAAAGAAAAATGTGGTAATGATCATGCAACATTTAATAGGAATTGGTGGTATGTGATTGCTTGGGCAAAGAGAAAAGGATGGAGAAGCTGAAGTAAGGTTGATAGTGCCATTAGGAGAAAGAGCAAATTTGCCAGTAGCAAGTGACCAGCAGAAGGCGACGATTTCTGTTTCCAGACTTGATGTGGAAGCCATCTTGGTAGAAATCAAGAAAGGCGATGATGATCTTGAGAGAGAAATCTATGCTTGAGTTGTAGTTTCAAAAATCTTTTATACTGATATCACACTTGAATTGAAGACAGCTAAATGCTCTCTGTGAGTACACTGGGTTCTCGTGGTGGGTGTGCCTGAAAGTGGAGTGTGAATTGGAGGTGTAAAGTGGGAGCAACTCAATCATTTGTGATTGTTCCTGGACTTTGTCCATGTCTTTCTATATGTCTTGACCCCCTATATGCTGGGGGTACCAAACCTGGACTTATCCATCTATAAAGTCCAACTGGAATAAGAAGATTAAAGAAATAGGGATGCCTGGGTGGCTCAGTTGGTTAAGCATCTGACTTTGGCTCTGGTCATGATTTCATGGCTCATGAGTTCTAGCCCCATGTCGGGCTCTGTGCTGACAGCTCAGAGTCTGGAGCCTGCTTCAGATTCTGTATCTCCCTCTCTCTCTACCCCTCCCCCATTCGCGCGTGCACGCTCTCTCTCTCTCTCGCAAAAATAAATAAAAATTTTTAAAAAATTAAAGAAATTTTTATGTCCACTTGATAGATGGGACTAATAAGACCCTCTTGAGCCCTAGTCTCCAAAATTCAAGTTTTCCACATGAGAGAGTTGTATTAGTTTGGGGTTATATTATAATATAGCTTTCCTTTTAAGAAGAAATTCCCGTTTGGGGCACCTGGGTGGCTCAGTCGGTTAAGCAGTGGACTCTCGATTTTGGCTCAGGTCATGATCTCACAGTTTGTGGGGTCTGTGCTGACACTGCAAAACCTGCTTGGGGTTTCCTCTCTTCCTCTCTGTCTGCCCCTCCCCCATTTGTTCTCTCTCTCTCTCTCTCAAAATAAATAAAAATAAACTTAAAAAAAGAGAGAGAACAAATTCCCTTTTGCCACTTTGGTTGTCTCTAGGAAAACACCCTTCAGGCATATATGTAAACTAAAGTTCTCTTAAGCAATTGTTTCCGTAGAAATTTGGGGACTGTTATAAATTGTGCCTTTTGTGCATACAGCTATTTTTGGTGTTTTTTTAAAAGTTTTTATTTATTTATTTTGAGAGTGAGAAAGAAAGAGAACAAGTGGGGGAGAAGCAGAGAGAAAGGGGGACAGAGGATCTGAAGCCAGCTCTGTGCTGACAGCAGAAAGCCCGATGTGGGGCTTGAAATCATGAACTATGAGATCATGACCTGAGCTGAAGCCGAGCACTTAATCAACTGAGCCACCTGGTTGCCCCTGGTGTTTTTGTTTTTGTTTTTGTTTTTTTAACATTTTGATTATAAATGAAATAGTATATGAAATGGGGTCGACTCACATAAGAATGTGGATTGAGAATTAATGCTTGAATTTTGAACAAATGTTCTTTTATTAGCATTTGAAGGAAGGCTTAGTGATTTTGGCTTCTCATCATTGAGGAACTCATTAAGAAGAGAATGAAATATAGAGTCCGTCCGTGTTGTACCAATTAACGTGTAACAGAGTCATTTTCCTGTTTTTATTTATTGCTTCAAATAAAGTTCAGAAATTTCCATCTTATGTTTTTCTCTAGGAAATGTCTTAAAAGATAAGAATAAATAGTTTTCAGGTATTACTAAAACACACGTAAAATTCACATTTATTTCCTTTTTTGTGTGAAGATTTTTATTTGCTTTTTAGCTTTCTGCAAAGGAGTTGAGACAGTTAGGTCCATTTCAGAGACTAAGGTTAACTGAGGTTTCCTTCCTCCCTCCCTACCTCCCCCCACCCTCTTCCCTTCCTTCCCTTCTTCCTTTCTTCCTTCCTTGTTTTCTTTCTTATTTTAAGGCTTGAAAGTGATTGGGGTGTCCATGTGAGGAAGGACCAGAGTTTTTGGGAGTTGCTCACTGGGGGGAGGAAAGGAAATTTTTCATTTGAGAAACTTGGCCCTTGCTCTTTTAAGCAATGAGGAATGTAATTGTGGACACACTAGAGAGCGCCAGATGATATATTTTGATAAACAATTGTCTGCAGGACACAGACAATAGTTCTGCCCTTTTAACATCTTAGGTCAAGGCTAAGTGTGGTAAGAACATTGCCCTGGGAGCCAGGTGACTCAAGACCTGGCTCTGACCTAGACCCTAAGGGGAAGACTCTCTTACTCCCTCTGCTTCTGTTTCTTCCTCTGAAACTTGAAGCCGTTGGGTTCAATGATCTATCGTCCTCTTTCACTTTTAGAGATTCTGTGAAGCTATGGTTTCGGGAGACCTGGATCTTTTCAGTATGCTCCCTTTTCCATTAAAGCAGTAGCCGAAAGCCTGTGTATGATGCAGAGGAAAGATCCTGGACATTTCCAGGTAAGATGAGTTTGGAGTCAATTCTGAGAAATCTGCACAGACAGAGCAATTTGACCCATCATGCCATAGCAAACGTTGCTAAAATTTATAGGAGGGAGAGATTATTAGCTAGAAAGATCCTTCCAGATTTATTTGGTTTGGTTATGTTCCACAGTGTTTACAAACAAGATATTGGTTTTTGAAAAAATTTTTGGACAAAATATTGGTGTTTAAAATCTAGGTTTTGTCTGGTAAAGACGCTGTCACAATTAGCAAGCTACTTTCTTTCATATCGGAGAAACAGCAAGCTGTCTTCTCTCCGTGTTTGCTGTTCTCAGAGATGTAGCCACCGGAATTTGGAAGTGGGTCAGTCTGCTTTTAACCTGGCTACCGTTATTCAATTTTATCAATTCTTCATTTTCTATTAGCAGAGAATCTGTTTCATGACTTCAATATATAAAAGGTAGAAAGATCACAAAGCAGCCCCGAAGCAGATAAATATTGACCGAATCAAATAGGTGTGCTGCCGAGACTTGGAATAACTGGCAATTTTGCCCTGGGACCGGGCTGGAAGAATGTTGAGGCCGTTCGTGCCTAACTTCCTCCCTTTATCGCACTTGTCTCCATTATTTTGTTTTGTTTTTGTTTGGTAAACATCTGCTTCCTACTAGATTGTTTTATCCCCTTAACCTTTATAAATGACAATTAAGGCCATCTAGTCTGTCAATAGCACGTCATTTATTTGTTGCTACAGCTGAGCCTGACCTTCATTGATTTTATGGGAGTAATTTGCTGGAAATGATTTTTTAATGTTAGATTTATTACTGGGTACTTCATTGTCAGATAATTGAAGCAAATTATAATTTTTTTTCCAAAACAAATGCAAGAGGTACGGAAAAGGGATAATATTATTTTCAAGGGTTATTACCTATTGGGATAGGGACGTATGTTACCCCTGATGTCATACGCTTTTCAAATTCTCACACATAGATTGTTTTTGACTGGTGCATACATTTTCCCTTTTTGGGTTTTTCCTCAAGTATGACTGAGGTAGCAATAGGAGCTGGTAATAAATTAGCATTCAAAATGACATTGCAAATTAGGTATCCACGTAAATTATCAAGTAACTACAGTAACAACCCTTACATAACAGGTCTTGATATTTTGATTTAACTTGAGGTTCTATTCCATATAGACTGATGTTATAGGATTAATCTTACCCCTAACATAAGTATTATCTTGTTCCCCTAGTATTGGTGTTAACAAGTGTTTTATCATGTTGTGCTTTTTGTTCTCCAAAACTTTGTCCATTCAGAGAATAACGAGCATTTCAATCCCAAATGAGGCTTTCTTGGTATTTGTAGATTTATCCCATTGACGTGGGGATAGGTATACTACTGCTATACCCATGCATTAGAGGAGATACCGAGTTATGTATTTTATATTTCGAGAAGTGTTTATGAATATGCAAGTCTTTCCTGGTTGTGCTGTTCTGTCCTGATGCCCACCAGGACCAGGCCAGCAGAGGTTTGCTGGCAGAGCTGATGCCCTGTCATTCTGGAAATAGATTCCGGCTCCAAATACAGGAAATGGACTTTCAAACTTAACTTTGAATATTAACCAATGAAACATGCTGTTTTCCCCTCTCTGAATAACGACGCATTGCTGCCTAGGAGGATTTGCAGCACACCGGAACTAATTAAAGGAAAGTGGAGCAGAACATAAACCTTATTCTTTAGTGGGCGTGTCCTTGTTTGCTCTCGTGGGGGCAGAATCAAAGCAAGTCATCTCGTAACCAAAGGCAAAGAGAAAACTAGACCACGACTCTCTGAAAATCTAACTGCAGCAATTTCTCTACTCATTCACAACTGTTTTGAAGCAAAAGAAGAATAAAGTGAAAACATAGGATTTTAAGTCTTTTACGTATTTTCCTAGAGAGATTTCTGGAGACGATATCCCCTCTGTCAGGTTAGAAACCAGAAGGATGAGAAGCAGAGTGGCTGTTGGCGATGTAACAGCTCCCGCGCACGTGACCAATGACTTCCTCTCCCATCACGTATTTTAATGCGGAATTTAGTATCAACTTTAATGAGGAGCAGATAGATTATCACATCACCGAGTTTTAAAAATTCAAACTCGCGCATCTTGAAAGGCCGTTACACGCAGGCTTCAGAATAATTATTCCGAAGGGTATTCATGGAATAAAGTTTAGCAGAGGTAGAATTCACTTTCAGAATAGGAGTCAGATGTAATAATCTCAGAGGAAGGAGAGTAAGCAGGCACCCGAGTCCTTCTCAGCAAATTGGACTCTGAAATTCAATTTTAATTCGAGTAGAAATTATGAGGCAAGAGCTGTAAGGACTTGAGGGAGAAACTTCTTGCCTTTAAATTGTCACGCTTCTTTCCTCTGCTCCTGTCACTATTATTGATATAAAGAATCCATCAACATATTTTTATGGGTGATTAAGAAAGGCTGACCTTTCCTTTGCAGGTACAAATAGGTAGTTCTTCAGAGGCTGTAACTGAATGACAAGATAATTCTATCCATTTAATATTGAAGTGATGTTGATAGTATCATTCTTCTCGTGTTGGAAACAGGACAGTGTAGAGGCCTTTTCTGCCTCAGCCCGTTCTGCCCTGGGTGATGGATTTTCCCTCTGACTAATCGCTGTCACATTAACCCGCACTATTTCATCCTTCAGAGCTGTCAAGATAATGACGATAATCCAAGTGGCTCATTGTAGGTAAAGGAAATTATATGAGCAAAGTAATATCATAAAACAGTGTTTAAATATTTTAATTTCATTTGTCAGGGCTGCCCCAACACTTCATTACACATATAACCATCTCTCATCAGTGGAATTAGTGCATTATTCATTACTGTTAATTATTTTCACATAATGGCTGCCCTGATATATTTAACCTCCACATTATATCTCAGATAATGGGTCTGTAAAATTGAATTGTGTGAAGAGTGGAGTTCTAAAGCTCATTTGCAGAACATCAAAGAACAAAGAAGAGGAAAAGAATTCTAAATGGGACATTTTGCCCAGCTGGGGCCAAACATTTGTTTCTGTCTGATTTGCATACAGAAAATAGGTGGTGTAGAAGTGGCTTAATACTGTATAGGCTGTCTGCTCCTATTATGCAACCAATTAAGATTTGTTAATATCGCACACATTGGAAACAACGTGAGAATTACAGCATGGAAAAACGGAACAGTTAAGACAGTTCTCTTGTACAATATAGACAAAGTGAAATTTCTGTTTGGGGACAGTATGTAATGGGCACAGAAATAGAGAGAAAGAGAGGGAGAGCAGAAGGTAGGGATGCTAGTGAGTTCCACATTAATTACATATTTTTATGAATATCTTTAATAATAGACACTAAGTTTTTTAGTGGTAAAAGCAAAGAAGAGCCGTAAAATCAATTTAGAATTTAGTCCTTTATTTGTATTTTTCCCGGTTCAAAATTTACCACTTACACTTATGATAATACTTTCTCAGTAACTTAAAGGTTTAACATTTATGCAAACAAAACATCCATTTAGAGTCACCAGCACCCTATGTATGGAAGTCATATTTTATAACTTAATTTTTCATGATTGTGTATTGCTATTCTTTTATAGAGCATTTGACAAACATAATGATCTGATCAGCAATGTCAAACACATCTGTATGCAAGTGTATTTTCTTTACACCTTCTCAGTGTAGGAAACTGGGCCCAAAAAAAACCCCACGACTGAAATCTGTAGATTCTGAGTCAGAATCTCCTGTGGTGGAGCTTAGACGGGTATATATTTTAAAAGCTCTGCAAGTAATTCTGAGGGGCTTCCTGAAATCAGAACCTCAGCCTTCAGAGGCGAGAGGAGAGTGTGTGGCTCCTGGCAGGCTCATAGTCTCCCTTTTTCAATTATTTTAATGACTCGTTTTTGAACATGGCAGCAACTGTATCTCCCTGGCTTCCTTCACTGTTATCACAGAGAACAATGTAGGGAGTCGTTCAATAACTTCTTGTTAAATTTGCTTTGCCTTTCTCAGATTTTCACTGTTACAATTACACTGAAATTAATTTCTTCAAATCTATAAATTTCCCTTCTTTTGGATTTTTCTTGAGGCCAAGTCCCACGAGTGGGATTCACAGTTGTTATGGCTCTTGGTACATCTTGTCAAGTAGGCTTCTAAGAGTTGCACTAATTAATAATACTGCCATAACAATGCAAAAATATAACAATTTTATTGCACCCTGGCAGAATTGGCTATTAATGTTAAAGCATAGTTGTTCTTCATCTAGAAAATGGCATCTAGCTGTTTTAACATGCATTATTTTTCTTACTGTCCGGGTTAAATGCTTCCCACTTTGTTTTATATCTCTTTTTATGTGAGCAATTTCTCAGTTATTTTAGTCTTTTTACCATCTATCTATTGATTTCTTACTATTTTTCTTACCAAACTGAATAATCTTTTTGTATAACAAGTATATTATACTTCTATCGGTCTTATTTACTGCAATTTTTTTTTACTGTCTGTGGTTTATATTTTTTCTAGCCTTTTTTAACTTGTACCAAAGTTTCTATTTCTTATGTAGTCAAATGCATTGATCTTGTAGTGTTTTTTTTCCCCCTTGCATCTTCAAGGCTTAAAACGTTATCACAGTTATCTCATTTTTCTTTAATTTTTTAAAAATTTGAGTGTAGTCGACACAGGATGTAACCTTCATTTCAGATATACAACATGGTGATTTGACAAATCTCTATGTTATGCTCTGCTCCCCACAAGTGTGGTGTCTCTACCATCTGTCACCATACAATGCTATTACAATATCCTTGACTATATTCCTTATGCTGTGCCTTTTATTCCCACAGTTATCTCATATTAAGATGGATTCGAACAAGTCCTGGGAATTTTGAAAATACAGTGGAGCAAGCCTAACTACAGAGTTGGAAATAAGATCATGATAGCTTAGCTCTCAGTCTGCCACACTATTCTTATAATTGAGTGTATAGGCAAGCACCTCTTCTGTATACTCAGAGGAGAATACACCCAGTTGGTGGGAAATAAACAGAAGAGAAGTTCATCTCTGCCGCTATCCCCTTATACTCATTCATTATGTACCGTATGGTTGGATTGTCCTATGGCATCAATCCATCATGTCATTACATAGGAACTAAGGTCAGAATTTTTGGACTGGACATTCATGAGTTTCTTTTTTTCCTTTTCTTTCTTTTTCATTTTCTTGGTTTTTGTTTTGTTTTGTTTTGTTTTGCTCTTTGTCTCTATCTTTTTAACTCTACATCTTTCCCTCCATGCCTTGTTCACTTAACATTTCTTAAGCTTCTGCAGTGTGCCAGCAACGTGTTGAAAATAAACAAAAGCAATCTCTGACTTTAAGGGCCTCACAGCACATTTAACTCCCTCTTCCTGGAATGTTCCCTGTAATTTCCTGTTCCTAGAGGCTGCTTAATTTACTTATTCTATTTGGCTATTCTTATTCTATTTGGCTATTTACCTACTCTTTGAAGCTCTCTTTCAAATTACACTTTCTTTAATGAGCCTTCTCTGTTCACTATACCCTTGTTGGAATGAATCACTCGGTTCCAAATATCCCCCAAAGAATGATGTTTTTATTTCTATTATGATATTTGATCTTGATGAGCTTCATAAAAGTGTTATTGATGTATGCCCCTGTCTCCTATACTCGATTATGACACTCATGACAATAACAATTGGATCTTCCTCAGTTTTGTATGTCTCCCTGTGCATAGTAAGACCTGTGCCCATGGTAGGCACTGAGCAAATATTTGTAGTTTCTTAAGATTTTTGATTGTTTGATAGAAAGCTCAAAGTCCAAGATCACAACTATCTCCTTTGGTGCAGAATCACAATTAATATGACTTTGTCATTCTCAAATTTGTATAGTCACTGTGAGACTGTAGAAGCTATGGCTTCCACACAGCTCAAATTTAGTATCCAGTGGGTATTTGATAAGTATTCATGATTTACAGAGTGTCTGGATGGCTCAGTTGGTTAAGTGTGGACTTCAGCTCAGGTCATGATCTCATGGTTCATGAGTTCGAGCCCCATGTCTGTGCTGACAGCTCAGAGCAGAGCCTGCTTTGGATTCTCTGTCTCCCTCTCTCTCTGCCCTTCCCCCACTCATTCTCTCTCTCTCTCTCTCTCTCTCTCTCTCTCTCTCTCTCCCCCCCAAAAAAAATAAAAATAAAAACATTAAAAATTTTTTTCTAAAGTATTCTTGATTAACAAGCTGAAAGGGTGGCCTTAAATCTATGTAGAGAACTTGTGATAGTATTTATTATCTACTATTTCATATATTTCTGTTTTTTTTTTCAATTAAAAATGGCATAGAACCATTTAACTAGTTGTCAACTGATGCATCATGCCTGCTAAGTCAGTTCTATGATTGAAAATCTTACATTAATTCCAGGCAAAGTGTTAATTTACATAGCCTCCTGTTTTTATCATTGGCTAAAAAGGCTCATTTCACAACCGCCAAGTGGCAAAGTGTTTTTGGTTCTTTCCATTAAGTATTAATAAAACATCCTGTAATACAGATTCCCTTCACCTGGCTCTTCTGGGAGTTGTTTGGAAGAGATCCATTTATTTCACTTAAAGTTTGTTACATTCTTCCATTTCCGTGGCAAGTCCCAGGGTACCACCATGGCCCAGAAGGGTTGGTGTTCATTTGTTTAGAGACTCAAGAAAGATTACTCTTTGCTATCCGTGTCAGAATGTGTCAAAAGCAGGGTCCCTCTTTTATTTTTCCTTGGCAACCCTAAGAATGAAGACAATCTGATGTTGCTAATGAAAGTGACTTTTATAAACAAGTCATCTCCGGCTGCCTGCTTGACAAGACACTGAGGCAAGCCTAGGAAAAATTGGGAAGCTGAGAAAGTTCGCTTTTTTGTTCTTTCCCAGCATGGTTTTCTGAGCCTCACTGCCTTCCTGGAAAACATTCCTTATTGCGCAACTTGCTTGTTCCTTTCCTCTCTGCACTTCTGCCCTGGCCTAGCCTCTGACTATTTTTCTGGAGCCATCTCTTTGTCCCCCTCTATTATTTCTCAGCTCCTGCTACCTTAATACAGAGGTAAATAAATAATGTGTCCTGATCTCTTACCATGACCCTGGCACTGTGCTAAGCACCTAATGTGTATTTCTCATCTGTCCTCAAAGTAATCCATTGAAGTGGCTGTTATTATTACCATCATTTTACAAATGAAGTAACAATCTTGGCGAGTTTAAAAGATTTGCCCAAGGTCACCCAACAAGTATTGTAGGTGGTTATTTCACAAATGTCTGCAACAATATCTCTCATCCTGCATGTTCTTTGAAAATGTGACCTTGTGACTTCTTCCATGAAGGAATCAGACCTTTGTCTCTTCCTTTTAAATCTGGGTCACTTATGACTACTTCACCTAACAGAGAATGGCTGATATCTCACTGCTCGGCTTCTGCATCTGGAACAAAAAAGGCCATGTGACTTCTGCCTTGAGCAGTGGAATCCTTGTGCTTGGAACCCTGAGCTGCCATGTGAGAAGTCTGATTACCCTGAGGCTTCCATATTGTGAAGAAGTCAAGTTACATGGAGAGGTCACATATGGATGTTCTGGTGGCAGTCAGAGCCTTTGAATTTCATGTCCAGTAACAAACTTGTGAATGAAACCATCTTGAACCTTCCAGACCAGCTCAGCTTCCAGCTGACAATCACTGAGTGACCTTAGTCAAGGCTACAGAGGGAGCAAAAGGACGACTGAGATGAGCACTTCCAAAAATTCCTGACCCACACAAGCGGTGAGAAAACAAAATGGTTCGTATTTTCAGTCTAAGTTTTGAAGAACTTTTTAATAAAACAAAAGTTTTTGGAACAGCTAGTAAATGGTAGTTACAGTATGTGAGCTGCACCTTCTGACCCCAGAGCTCTCACACTTAAGCTCTGCACTATAAGGGTGAGCTAACCCCCAAGAAAACGAGACACACTTTGTGCAAAATTTGCATATAACAAGATCCTGCCCTAACCCCAAGGGCTGAATTTGTAATGGTGAAATTTTTGGCACAATTAGACGTGTCATTGAGGTTCCCTACATCAAATCAAGGTACTCACTACCTATTTCACACTTCAGAAACAGTCTTCATCACTGAATGCTGAACATAGTTTATTTTACTTTTATTTCCTGTGTATTAGAAAACAAACCTCTCAACATTTTTATTGGAATGTAACACATATAGAATAATGCACAAATCATAAGTGTATGGTTCAATAAACTGTGATAAAGTGAACTCCCCTGTGTAATGACCGCCTAGGGCAAGAAATAGAATGTTGCCAGCCTCCAGGATATTCCCTTGAGCCACCGTAAAATTCCTTTCCTCTTCCTCCTCCTCAGAGGTAGCCACTACCCTGATTTCTCGAGCCACAGATTAGTTTAGGCTGCTTTTGAACTTCAAGTAAATGGAACAAAACTTCATCACGATGTTTGTGAAATTGTTGGTGAAGGTAGTGGTACTAACTCATTTATTCTTAGCGTCTCCTACTATTGTCCAGTATTACTAATTACTACTAATGTCTAATACGGTTCCGTGGAATGCATAGATCATGATCCAGTCTTTGTTTATCCAGTTTACCAATTACAGATACTTACGTTAGAAAAAACATGAGTTTTTTTAAAAAAAAGTTTTTACTTCAATTCCAGGTAGTTAACATCAGTTTTTTAAAAAGCTCTTTGTCAAGTTACACGTAGAGAAGGAACAGAACAGGTGAGAAATAACCAACCAATGAAATAAAACCTCCGCCCCTTTACGTCCCAGAGGCAAATGAGAATAAAGGTATATGAGCACAGAGGGAGTCTTCCCACACTGATAGGACTTCAGATCTTGGAGGAAGGCTGGGATTTGGCCTGATGGGGATATAGGGGGCATGGGGGTGAGGAGGATAGGGAGGGGGGCGGATAGGGCAGGTCTCCATGTGAATTTGTAACTGCTGTGAAGTTGGAAGATGCAGCTGAGCAGGAGAGATGTGGCAGGGTCTTCAGCAGTGTCCTCATGATGGTTGTGAGGCGGTGCTGTCGTTCTGGATGATGAGCAGCTTAGTCTAAGACCCATGCCAGAAACTGCAGGTCTGGGGCAATGACTGCCAGCTCCAGTACCACAGGCAGGGAGACCTGGGGAGAGCTGGAAAGGATTCCAGAGTCTTTGTCAAGTGGCTGCAAGCTCAGCGCGGGCCTCTAGAGGTCATCTAGGGGGAATACAAAACAAACGTGGTAGGAGGTAAGGAATGATGGAGACCTGGAAGGAAGTGACTGTTCCAAAGTCCCTCCCAGCTCCTGCCAGCATTCATTCTGATGAGTTGGTGCTCAGTGTGTATACCTTGTTAATATATATATATTTTTAATTTGTCTGAATTTGTTAACATACAGTGTAATAATGGTTTCAGGAGTAGAACCCAGTGATTTATCACTTACATATGACATCCAGTGCTCATCCCAAGTGCCCTCCTTAATGCCCATCACCCATTTAGCCCATCCTCCCCCCCCCACCTCCCTTCCAGCAACCCTGTTGGTTCTCTGTATTTAAGAGTCTCTTATGGTTTGCCTCTCTCTGTTTTTAACTTATTTTTCCTTCCCTGTTAATGTTTTGATTATTCTTTTGGCTTCTGGCAGGGAGGAATTATAGCACAATTATAACTTTTGTCATAAACTTATCCAAAATGTTCTTGCTGAGATCTCAAATTGGAGAACTTTAGAAAGAAATTGTTGCTTTTCTTTGCCTTTGATTTTTACCTATGGTGTTACTGGGTTTGATTGAGAATGGCCAAGAAAAAGAAAACTTAGGGCACCTGGGTGGCTCAGTCAGTTAAATATTTGACTCTTGATTTCACCTCAGGTCCTATCTCACAGTTTGCGAGTTCAAGCCCCACATCAGGCTCCATGCTGACAGCGTGGAGCCTGCTTGGGATTCTCTCTCTCCCCTTCTCTCTCTGCCCCTCCCCCACTTGTGTGTTCTCTCTCTCTCTCAAAATAAAATAAACTTAAAAAAAAAAAAAAAGAGAAAGAAAACTTACCTGGGAGTCATTCTACCTGTGTCTGGTTTTACTTCTATTGCCATATATTTAGCTTATATGGCCAACAAAGAGCAAATCTCACAAAGAGCAAATCTGGATCTTACTGGCTCTTTCTCAAAGAGTCCTCAAAATGTGTGTGTTTGATTGAACTGCAGGTGTCGGGCCACCCTTTGAGTCTTGCAGCCCAAGGAGGACAAGGGGCCCTGTCTCTTGGGATCTACAATTGATCACTTCGGCTACTGGTCTATTCACAAACATCAGAATTCACATTAGCCAAATAATGTGGATTTAAAGATATCTCAGGGGGGATTTGATTCCGTTAAGAATTAGTAAGGCATCACAGTTCAATAGGATGAGTGAAGAGCTAGAATAACAGGACTATGGACTTAATTGCCTTTCTCCCAATAACTCACTGGGGCACAAATTCTCTGTGGTCTAATCTTTCTCGACTCTTCAAATACAGGTGGAAAAAATGTTGACTTCCTTCATAAGATAGTCTAGTCAATAGAGATAGACAGGTCATTTTGTCCAAGACAAATATAATGCAATTCACAGCTCAAGTCAGATACTAAGTGTTCATGAAAAAATAGTTGGTCTGTATTTAGATTTCTAAAAGGTATGTTGAAAAAATTTACCCAAGTTGTCTCAAATATATTTTAACGTTTTCCAATCACTGAAATGAGTATCTGCTTTTAGACTTAAATTTAACTCAAACATAAATAAGGCTAAATGTTCATTTCCTCAGTCGTACTAACTACATTTCAAGTGCTCAATAGCCACGTGTGTGTTGTGGCTACTGTATTGGACGGTGCAGGTCTAGACCACATGTGTGAATATTATATACATGTTGGCACAGAAATCCATGCAAGTTAAAACTTCAGCTCTGAAAACGTATAGGAAATTTGCTATTCTTTTTTAGATTATTTTCTCCCATTTGCTTAGTATTTATCCCTTAAGTGCCAAATATTTTCTGTAATTCTAGATAGACTCTTTCTGATACACTTTACAAATTTTACTGACCTCTTAAATGGAGAACATGGAACGTAATCAAAACGTTTCTTGCTGAACTAAGGTCATAATTATAAATGTTAATTATGGTATTGTGTCTTAACACAGCACTGTCTTTGGGGGTCATTAGACCAGGAGTTGGCAACATACAGCTGGGGTCAAATGTGGCCCTTCATCTGCTCTTTAAACAAAGCCCCCTTGGAACATAGTCATGCCCATTCATCTGTGTCTAATGTGTGCCTGCCTTATGCTACAATGGTAGAGTTGAATAGTTGTAACAGATACCATACAACCTACAAAGCCTTAAATATTTACCATCTGGCCTTTATAGAAAAAGTTTGTCAGTTTATGGAGTAGACTCTACTCAGTGACCTAATGTGCAGAGTGTTTAGGTTCTTATGTCTGCTTTTTATCCTCCTCCTTACTCTCCTTGTTAGCAAGAAGTTGTCTCTTCATTGCTATCAGGGTTCCTACATAGAACAACTTACCTGTTAACTACTATGGATGTATATATATATATATATATATATATATATATATATGAAGCAAATTAACCATCTTAGACACAGCTTTGACTTTTGTGGCATCTACTTGGCCATGTAGAAATTGTATCTTTATTTCCATACTTTCAAACATATTGGCCACTCCTCATCCCTCTTACCTCCTCGTCTACTGGCTTCCACTTCAAACAGCATGCCCTTATTGAGCCAGGTACTTACAGCTGCACATGCGCCTTGCATATGTATGACCTCCTGCATCAACCATGATTTTCTGTCTTAGGATACCTTATTCCTGTTTCTTGTCCTTGTTAATGCTATTTCACTGTCTTACCTCTGGAAGGTGTTCCCTGACCTCTCACCCCCACCCTAGCTCCCAAGGACACCAGGGCCATGTGAAATCACCCTCCTCAGGACTTTCTGAACACACATGATTATCTCAACTGCAGTGGTTTTCATTATGTCTTGCCATTATCTGTACACATTTCTACCTGCCAAAGAAAGTATGGGCTTCTAAAAGAGGACTTACCTGGGGTGTTTCCTGACACACAGAGAGAACCAATAAATACTTATCGAACTGCTTGAGTCACTACAATAAGAGTATATCCTTTTTATAAATAAATCACAGATTATAGAAAAATCATTAGGTATTGAAAACATTCACTCAAGCAATTTTTTACAGATATTTTGCAACTTAAAAATCTGCTTAATGTAGTCAACTAAAATATCAGACTAAATGTTACCTACAGCATATTAATATAAAACTACCATATTTTCTCCTCTACTGAAACAGGTCAAATATTAATTTGGTAAAAAGATCTGTAACATGGGAATCTTTTATTCTTTTGGTATGTAATATGTATGTCTAAATTTCATCAACCTGTGAGAATAAAGTAGGGGCATATTTAAATGAGGTCACATTTCCATTAATACAGAAATTATAATGACTTTGGGTCCCCACTTCCCAAAACAGATACTCAAAACATTTCCACATTTCCCCATGTCTCACACTTTCCTCTGAAAACAGTTTTTTTCTTCAGCCTTGGGCCCACAGGTACAGGTTGCTTGATATTACTTATCCTCTCCCACCCTCCGGTCCCTATTCCCTTCCTTCCCCACCCCTCCCATCCTATCTCTGTCCCTCCCAGACTCCGAGAACAGGCACAGGGAAACTCAATCCATACTAAGAAAACAAACATTTCTCTGAAGGGAATATAACTTGCAAAGATCCAACACTGTCTCTACTAGAGGCAACTTTCTATTACCACCCAGAGCAGGTTAGCTCTTTGTAGACACTAGTCTCAAATATCTCCATTTCAGAAGAGCATCTATGCTTTATGTTGAAAATTGAAAAGACTATTTGGATGATTCTCCCAGAACTCAAGGAATAGTCTGCTCCCAAAACAGTGTCAAAGAGTATTAAATATTGCTTTTAAATGATAATTTTCCCAGCTACCTTATTTAAGTTTTTAAACATTTTCAGGAGTCAGTTTTAGCAATGGCACCCCAATTCCACGTGGGGAAGAGTGAAACATTGTGCAACATGTATATTCCCAGGGGTCTGTCTTCTGTTGTATCGTGAATAATCCCTGGACTATTATCAGGAAACATTAGTGGAGGAATATGAACTAATCCCTTGGTAATTTTGACAAAAACTCACTTTGAATTAAACCTTTAATAAACCCATTTACTTCTTCGCATGGAGAAGAAATTTCATATACATGGGAAATTGAAACTTCAAGGTACTGTGAAAACGTGCACTACAATAACAAATTGAAAACAAGAAGTTGTAAGATAGGTTCATTTTCAATGACCAGAGCCCTGAATGCTTTCTGCAGGGAGAGGCAGCTTCTCAGAGTAGATTTTAGGGTTCTCTCCAAATAAGTAGCCTTCTCCTCCCTAAATCCCTACATATGGTTGAGGATCAAAGTCAGTGCTCTGAGGAGGCTTATGATCTGAATACCACCATTTTCTGGTAATAAATAATTCCTTATTTAGATCATAAATATAATAGAACAAAAAGGTTAGAACTGCTGAGCTCTGTAATCGGACACAAAAGAAAACCTCATTCTTCAAATTGTTGCTCACCAGTCTTTTAGATGCAGCTTGAAAGATTTTGTTTGCAAAAAGCTGTTGAGAGGTTATAAGGTCATCCCTAGCTACAAAGCTCCTTAGGGTTTTCAAAGTACTTAACCATTCCCTGAAAGTGCCCTTTCCTTGGGAGTGTTCAAAGCTTCCCTAGAAGATTCTTCAATATTTCTTTTTCTACCATCATTGTTTAGAAGAAATGGATTAGATGAGTGTCTTTAAACCACATTTTGAATGGACTATGAAGTGAAATGGCCTTAAACAGACACATATAGGCAATTTATAGTGAAAACAGGATGAAAAATTTTAGCTATCATGATTGGGGGGGGATGTCGTTGGGATGGCAGTATATTATGTCAGCTAAAAAGCAAACATGTCTTCTTGTGAGAGCTGGATTTCAAGGGTTTTATTCTGCATTTTTCACCTATGGCTTGACTCCTGGCCATAGGCCAACCCTACATTTTTGAAGTGTTGCTCTTTAATTCATGGTAGCTTTTATGTTTTAACAGCTACATACCCAGAGGAGAGGTTTAAAGCAGTATCAGGACTAGTCAGGCCAAAAGATCCACTGCTATCAAATAACTTATTAGCAAATACTTACTGAGCACAAACTATGTTCAAGGCAATTGAGCGTTTTGTGGTCTTATTTCTCCAAATCAAAGTCTAATTTTGTACTTTCCAAGGATTGGCAAAAGAAAGACACATCTCAGATTTGTAGACTTAGAAGCAAATTGGGCCAATTTGATCAGCTCATTTTTTAAGGGTTGAATCAGATCAGCAATTGGTGTGTTTATACCTACAGCTGTAGAGGGTTACAAGCAATGCCTCTTCCGTGACATACCTTTGTTCCTCAAATTAGTGCTGTCACATACAATTTAAGGTCCTAGGTATCAGAAGTTAAAAGAAAAAATAAAATTGACGAAAGCAGATTTTAAGTGAATTTGTATCTGTAAATTTAGCAATCGGAGAGAAGAAGAAAGAAGCGCTTTTACCTTTCCAGGAAGTCTGGACACAGTTTTATGAACACTTACCTAATTATTTTCAACTTTTCCATCCTTTGGAGCAGATCTTACACTACATGAATAAATTATGGATGATGCACATGTGCACTTGCGCACACACACTCACACACACGCTTACTTGTTCTGACCACTGGCTGTGGAGATGGGAGAGGGCAGGAAGACAGAGGTCTAGTTGTAGACTTATCAAACAAGAAATCATCTGTTCTGTCATTTTGTTCATGAGAAATCTGAAGTGTGCAAAAGCAATTAAGTTATCCAGGGGCAGAACTGAGGCCAGACACAGGTATCCTGACTCCCAGTTGACTTTTATTTTTCTCTGTTACTTTGCATTCAAACCAGTTCACACCAAAAGTTGAAGGCAAAACAAAGCAAAGCAAGAATCTATTTCTAACTTTCTCGAATTTGGGATCAACACTTCTAATGGTGCCAGAAATGTCACCATTGAAAATCTGCTCCTGTGGTGAAGACAGGCTCCTGTTATATGCAAATACTGGTAGAAAGTGTCACAGATTGTTGGGAGTTAGCTCGTCATTGCAGTGTAGGGCTTCAGTGTGAGAGCTCTGGTCAGAATGTATGGTTCACATTCTGGTTCGACTTGTTCACCAGCTATTCCAGTATTTCAAAACACACACATCCTGATGACCCTTTGAGAAAAAACCAAGAAGACCCAGATTTGTTCTCCTGTGTTTGAAAATTCTTGGGGGCACCTGGGTGGCTTATTTAAGTGCCCAACTTTTGGTTTTGGCTTAGGGCACGATTTCACAGTTCATGCGTTCAAGCCCCATCTTGGGCTCCACGCTGATAGTGTGGAACCTGCTCGGGATTCTCTCTCTTTCCCTTTCTCTGCCCCTACACCTCTCTCTCTCCCTCTCTCTCAAAATAAATAAATAAATAAATAAACTTTAAAAAAAGGTTAAAATTAAAAAAAAGGAAAATACCTCCACATAAGCAAAATGTATGGCAGCAAGACCCTTGTTTGTTGTTGTTGTTGTAGATGAAGAAAAAAACCCACAATTTTATCCCCCTTTCCTTCCCACTAGTGACTTTTAGTTATAACTGTATATGTAAAAATTCAGTATTCCTGTTGGTGGAGCTATAGTCAATAGTCTGTCCATTTTTCAATAATCTGTGCCATGTTGCAAGTATGACAAATAATCAGAAACACTATGAAGTGAACCCCAATTTTACTGGGGTTTATGGAGATGGATCTTACCATGTTGTCCATAACCTAAATAATAACAACAATAATAAATTAAGTGCCACAAAATCACATGGAGAATATCCACACAGCACAAATTTTACGTGTAATGAAATACCTCCATATTTTTCTTCTTGAAGACTTTGTTCATTTTTTTTTTTTTATTCAATACTGTAGTAAGACATACCAGGGCACTTTGAAATATGCTTGAGTTTGTAGCACTCTCTTTCTCTCTCTCAAAACAAACAAACAAACCCCAAACTGTCAGCACCAAATTTGTGAGTTATTGCTTAGAAATCTTGTAAACTTCCTTTCTTGCATGAAACTTTCTCGTGGGAAAAGACAGACATATAGTAGTTAAATTTGAATCCGAAAGCAACTTTCATAATCTTTTCCTTCTCTTTTATTTTATCTTTGCTACATGGGAGGCAGTGCAGGAACGTGGGGAGCGGGGCTGGTGGGTGTGCTATCTCCTGGCCCCCTAGCTGACTCCCCCCAGGTAGTGAAGAAGATTGTGAAGGAATGGAAACTGTAGGGAGTGGAAAATGGGATGAGAAGTTTGACTTCAGATTAATTAAAAGAGAGAAAATAAAGGGCAGAATATGACTGAGAATCATTAAAATCGGTTAAAAACGTAGTGTAAAAGAATATTTATATTAAAATACATTTTCATGGGGCGCCTGGGTGGCGCAGTCGGTTAAGCGTCCGACTTCAGCCAGGTCACGATCTCGCGGTCCGTGAGTTCGAGCCCCGCGTCGGGCTCTGGGCTGATGGCTCAGAGCCTGGAGCCTGTTTCTGATTCTGTGTCTCCCTCTCTCTCTGCCCCTCCCCTGTTCATGCTCTGTCTCTCTCTGTCCCAAAAAAATAAATAAACGTTAAAAAAAAAATTAAAATACATTTTCATGATTTAAAAATAACAATGCTCATCTTAAAATTATTTGTAAAGTACAAAAAAGTGTAAAGGAGAAAATAAAAATCACTGGCAATGTCCCAGTGAGACATTATTTTCTTTCCATCTTTTTTCTTCACTTTTATATACAAAATACATGTGTGTGTCCTTTACTGAAATAAAGTTAGGGTCTTTATATGGTTTTGCGTCTTGCTTTTTTCAGTTCAGCGGTCATGAGCATTTTCCCTATGTCATTAAACATTTCTGGAAAAGATGATTTTTATTTTCTGTGTATATTCTGTTCTGTGGAATTCTATAATTCAACACTTTTCTGCACATATAACCTATCAGTTAAAGGGAGTCTTCCATTTGGAATACCTCTATTAATAAGTGGCATCCAATGCACAAAGTTACTTCACTGAAGTGTTGGTTTTCTGTAGCAGGACTCATGGGGTCCCTATGAAGCCATTCAGAGGGGGAATCGTGGTAGAGATGCGGGTCGCTCCATCAGCTGGGGATGAAAATAACTAGAGGTGAAAAATCACCTCCAGAATGGTGATTCAAACCTTCATTCTCTCTGATGGGAGTATAAGCCTTCTATGCCCCATCTCAAACTTTGGCATCTTTCTTCAGAGCACTCTGGGTTATCTATCTACCAGTTCTTGTTCTTTTTGAAACATGATGGGCTATCCCCTACACCCACATCACAAGTTTACCGGTTTACTTTTTTACCTCATTCACACAAATTCCCCACATCCTACCTCACTCTAGGTAGTTCCCCAAATCCCTAAAATAGTAGTGAATTTTCCTAGAATGAAGATTTTTTTAACTTGTCTTGCCACCACACAAAAGCAGGTTCCTCTTGATATTCACAGTGTAAATGTTCACCATATTTAGATATTTTTCTAATGTGTCTTCATTTGTGTGCATCTTAATGTTCTGCCTTAGTTGCATCAGCAAACACAGGGCCTACATACCATACAATAAGTAGATTTGTGTTAGAATTAAAATGCTGGTCTGCACTGGTGTGTGTGCCTGCATAGGAAAAGCTCCCTTTTCATCCCTTTCTTCATTTTTTTTAATCACATATCCTCCACAGTTATATTTTCAATTGTTATATTTGGACTCCAAGGCATTATATGAAGTCTTCTCCATGTTAGAACTAAGCAGGGGTGAGGCTGGAGCTAAGGTTAGGCATTAACCTGGAGGCCAAGTGTGGAATAAAATGGAAATGCCTTCCTTAATCCAGTAGACATTTTAGGATACTCAATGCTCCACTGTACAAGGAGTATTTGTCTGGTCAGTCTAACCATATGACCAAATTACTTTTGATTGATGTTGGTTCAAGTGACGGATGTATTTATTGAATCCTCTCAATGGACATGTTATTATATACTATGCCTGGTTGCTAACAAGAAGGGATTGGGAGATGAGTTCTAAGATATGGTCATTATCCTTAAGGGGTTCACAAAATAGAATCATGTAAGATTTATGTGGGAGAATAATAGGTGTAACATTTGTTAATGAATATGCCTAATATACAGAGAATTCCTGTCTATTAAATAGAAAATGGGTAGAAACTATGAAAGGCAATTCTTATAAGGAGAAAAGCAAACACACAATGAAGAGAACTCCTTCACCGGCAGTCAGATAAATGCAAAACAAAAGTGTGAGATACCATTTTTTGCTCTAACCCTGATCCCAACCCTTTTGCCTTGGCGAATATTAAAAAGGTTGGTAATATCCAGTGTTGTCAAGAGTGTGGGGAAGTAGACATGCAAGTATGTGAATGGTAGGAGAACGACTCACTAAATCTTTTGGAAAAATAAACTGGTGGTATCTTCAGTAATCCAGTGTGAGAAATAAGCTTTAACTCTACAGTTATACTCTGGGAATCTACAAAGAAATAACAACACAAGTACAAAATGACATGGATAAATTTATTTATTGTAATATTGGTTATCATTTTGGAATAAATGGCAATAAGGGAAATGACTAAATAAATTGTGGCACACCAACAAGATGGAATTTTACCCAACTAGTAGAAAACATGAGTGGAATCTATAGATATGGTTGGGTAAAAAAAAAAGTTATAGAATAAAGTGTATAATAAATAGAAAAATACGTTCACATATTTTAGTGTACATGCTTATGTGTTCTATAGGAACACTGGAACAGGTGTCAGTGCAGCATGATGGAGGAAGAATGGATGGCACTTGCTATCAATCCTTGCTGGAGGGCAAAAATTTCAGCAATGAGAAGTTTCTGAAATTTTTATTGGGCATAAAGTTATGCTAGGCACTGGGGAAAATACAGATATATGAGATGTAGTTACTGACCTCCAAATAGAATTTAAACCTAGTTAGGATGAAAACAATTACAGGTACAGCAACATGAACAGGGCAGAAGAGTATATAATTACATGCTAGGTTATATGGTGTGGGCTGCAGGTGCAATGGAAATTTTGAAAGGTTGATCTGGAGGAATGGAGGTGGGGCAGAGGTAGAGGAGAGTTTAAGGTGAATTAGGTTGTGTCTAGAGAGAGTTTACTGCTTGCATTGTGGGTTTTTTTTTTTTTTTCCTCTTTTTTTCCTCTGCTTTCTTCATTGTAGACTTTCACTGCTGTGCATCTGACCTGATTATTTGCCCTCGGCTCGATTGTTATTAATACTTGCTTAGTATTTTGGGCCCTGAATAACTTGGACCCCAGTTAATTCTCAAGGGTGCCTTTGAAACTTTCTCCCAGATTATCCCTCAGAAAAAGCATTAGATGGCGTTTAGTCAACCACTCAAGCTCAATCAGTCTCCATCTTTATTGACATGGGTAAACACGACAAGCACCATAACATTTAGTCTTCATGGCTCATCTCTGGTTGGAAATTCAAGTCAGGACCCTATAGGGCTTGTTTAATTCCTGCCTCCTTGGCTGCTAAAATGAGTGAGGGTGAAACATGCTGGTCAAATTTCACCATTCTCCTTCCAGTTTGTTATGAATACACAGACCCAGCCTCAATTAAGTAATTTGCTCTGTAGTGGGAGGGGGTCATTTTGTGAGTGAATTTGAATGTCTGCATAGATCAGCATTATTGTTAATCACATCTGCACTTACATATATTTATATGCACACTCACAAGTGCAAAGATGCACTTCCAAACTTAATTAAAAATAGAAAGCAACCTAAAGTGTGCTAGTATTTCCCCTGACTTCAGCATGATCTACCACTTTGACAAAATTTCATAAATCTCCTGCAATAGAAAATTCTACCGCACAGAACCATTTTATGCAGCAATATAGGTACTTAAAATATTCAACAACTTTCATCATGTTTTGCCTCTTGGTACATGGGATTTTTATGTATTTAATAGTTACATATGTTATATATTTTAAACAGTATTTTTTACTAATAGTCCCCCACAGTACATTTTTCTGAAACTCTAACATCTGTGTTTTGTTCTTGTAGCTCATGATAATAATCTTAAATTGAGCACATCCAACCACAGAGGACGGATTAGTTGGCTATTTTTTTTAAGGTATCTGGATCCAGTGATGTAAGCGTCAAAACTTATCAAGTCTTGGTGACAGAAATGCCACCCCCCTCACGTTTCAAAGAGCAATTCCGGATCTGGCGTCTGAGCAGCTCCTGCTGTTGCCAGGCCTGTAGCAGGTACACAGAAATTCGGAGGAGAGGAACCGTGGGGAATGTTCATTTGTTATTTATTTATAAACTTGCCGTGCCACATCATGTAAAATTAACACCTTTAATGGGCTCCTGCCTCAGTGGCTTGAAGGACGGGCTTTCACCAGCCAAGGCCACCCACCGGTTTCCGGGCAGCGTTGTTGTGTGTTTGCTTTGGGCTGCTAGCTTTGTGGAGTCTACCTGCTGAAGTCATCCTTGTGCTAAACAGGTCACCAAAGGTCTGTCCCATTAGAAAGAACATTCAGGAAGCAAAGTCTTTGGGGCTTTTGTCGTTGAAGAGATGAGTGATTACTTTGGAGCATAAATTCCTTTCTCTATCTGCTTAATGAAGAGATTTACTCCAACATTCATTTATTATAAATTGGGGGGGGGGATGGCCTCTCCCATGTGCCAGCATCCAGAGGGTCCCTTTCCTATAAGAGTTCATAAATAATCAACGTTTACAATGAAAAGGTTTTGTAAGCGTTCTCTTTTCCTGTCACAAAAATTCCCTCATGCTTCTAAGGGAGGACCAATATAATTTGCAGGCAATGATTCTGGAAATGAAATGGCTTTATGCATAGAGAGTAGATGTGTTTGGGGATTTTGAAGAAATATCTCACTTTTCACCCACCTACCTCACTGCTCCTGCTTCAGTGCCTAAAATTTCAATCTAATTTTATAGCATCATTCAAATACAAATGATGTCTAGGAAGGGGAAACACATTAAGTCATTCAACAAGCATTTGTCAGCTTACTATGTGCTGAGTATTGCATTTGGTAGATATACAGGCTCCTGAAGAATTCATGATCTAATGGAAGAAAGAAACAGGGGTGATAGATAATTAGAAGCCAATTTCAAGAATTATAGTTGAGGTGGGTACTGAGTACTAGGGAAATTCAGAGGAAGGAGGAATTAGCATTGCCTGAAGAAATCAGGAAAGCTTTCACAAAGGAAGTGATATTTGAGCTTGAAGAATGGATACGCATTTACCAAGATGAAAGGAAAAAGTAATTCTAGGTAATTTTCAAGGGGACGACGTGGGCACAGATACAACAGTGACTGGTATTTGAAGACCTGCCAGGTGCCAGTTGCCGTGTAAAGTACCAGGCGCTGTGTGGCATGCTTTAGATAGATCATCTAGCCCAATTCTAACACAGAAGACATATTATCACTGTGAAAAAAACAGAGGAGGTTAAAGAGCTTGCCCTATTTTGGGATTCAAACAGGTCAATCTATTCCCGAGCTCATGCCCTTCCTTTGACCTTGCAGTGTTCATGGCTGCCTTTCTGCACAGCCATAAGGGAATGTGAACTGTTGGAGAAAGCTGAGATCCAATATGGCTGTGAGGTGAGTGGCAAAGGGCTCAGGCAAGTCAGGTTACGGCCAGATTGTGACGAGCCTTGAATGCTGTAAGAAGTCTGAACTTTATCTTATATCCTGTAGACAATGGGAAATCAGCCATGGAGGTTTGAAGTGGTTGTGTGTGTGTGTGTGTGTGTGTGTGTGTGTGTGGCGACCATGTGACTGATGAGCACAGAGGATGATAGTGGGTGGGTGGGATGAGGAGGGCGATCCCTTCTGTGAGGTATAATAACATAGGCCTAAGCGCAGGACTTCCATTAGCTGCAATATAGAAAAGTTGACCACCGTAGTATGGAAGGGTATTTAGAGTTTGGAGGTGCACAAACCTGTGACGTACTAGTTGTGGGGCCTCAGGCAAATCATGTAACCTCCCTTCACATAGTCTGAAAGCATGGACTGCATTCAGTCTCTTCATATATAAAAAGAGGTTCATAGTCTCTTCCTCACCACATTGTTGTGAAGACTAAATGGCATAATTCAGGCAACACATTTGTTCAGTGCTTATCCGCAAATTCCTGATTATTGACATCTCTTACTCTATGAACACCCTCCAAGCAGAGTTACTTTATCAGACTATCTGATGAGTTATCCAGGAAGGTCCTGAGTAACTGGGGTTTGAACACCCACTGAAGTGTGCAGTGGGGTGGCAGGTGGACGGAGGGTAGAGAGAAGCAAGAACAATCTAGAGCATTTTCCCAGAGTGGAAGTAGGGCCTGGATTCTATAGAATGATCCCCAGAGTGGGATGAGAAAGAGAAAAACAAAGGAAGATGGAGGGCAGGGAGTCCTTCCCAAAGTGCCACTTGACATAAGTTTAGTACACAGGTGAATATTTACCTTCTCCTATTGCTACATTTATTCAATGGCAATAATTAAATCTGCCTTTTCCCCCTCCATTTGCTGTCAAGTTTTTCAAGTGGGTCTATTTAAAGATAAATATTAGATAAATAACAGTGCAGGGAGATGTAGATATAGCAAAAATTATGAATATGGCCGAAGTTGGGGACATGTGGCACTAATGAATGTAGCCTTCTCCAGGGCAGGGATCTACTTTTTTACCAAACTGTGTGCCCTGCTGGTGCCATGGGAGCACTTTGATTGAGTTTTAGCATCGAGCCTTGTGTGCTACTGGCATCTTAGAGATCATCTCTTGCCCTCTCTGCCCTGAAATAGAGGCATTTCCACTAACAATGTGAATTCTAAATTCTTAATATGTACTTGCTGAATTTACATTGAATTCATGAAGGAAGGGTGTAATGCTCTGTGTCATATTCAGCAGGGAATTATAATAAATGATCAGGAGCACAGGTTTAGAGTCAGACAGACATGAGTTCCAGTCCCTATTCTACCCATTAATAGCCCCTTAATCGTGGACAATTCATGTGACCACTCTGAGACTCAGATTCCTCATCTGTAAAGTAGGTATCTGATAATAATAGCACTGAGCTCATAAGGTGTTACGAACATGAGATGATACAAATGATGAAAGGCACTTTGCATAAGGCTCGTCAGAAATATTTAATAAACATTTATTATCGCATTAATATCTTGCTAGCTATGATCAGGGAAACTTAGTGGTTCTGTAGGTGTAGTGCAGTTTGTGTCTGTTTTGGGAGAATGTGCATGGTTCATCTGTTGCTTTGCACAAGTCCTGCCACATAAACGTTTGAGGAATAAATGGATGAATAAGTCTTGGAAGAAGGGAGCTGATTTGGGGCAATTAGACATTCTGTCATATATGTTTTAATAGGCTTTATCGGAAAGATAGCTTATGCTTGCCAAGGTAAAAGTCAATGGCTAACCTCTTTTTAAAGGGTGGAACTTTTGGGGCACCTGGGTGGCTCAGTTGGTTAAGCATCCGACTTCAGCTCAGGTCATGATCTCATGGTTCGTGAGTTCGAGCCCCATGTCGGGTTCTGTGCTGACAGCTCGGGGCCTGGAACCTGCTTCCGATTCTGTCTCTGTCTCTCTGCCCCTCCCCTACTTGCTCTCTGTCTGTCTCTCAAATATAAAACATAAAAAAATTATTAAAAAAATAAAGGATGGAACTTTGTCCACATGCACATCAGCCAATGTCACCTGTGTTTTTTGCATTTCCAGGGATATATGTTATGTGAAACCAGGCCAGGGGCAAGGCTCCTCATAAGGAAAAAGCACTTGGAGCAGTGCAGGAGTTATGTGAAACCAGTCCAGGGGCAAGGCTCCTCATAAGGAAAAAGCACTTGGAGCAGTGCAGGACTTGGCAATGACATTGCAGCTCACACTGTGTTATAATCCCAGAATTGAACATGTGGAATTATTTTACTCATCTAGGAAATACAATAATTCCCTCTAAATATGGTGCCTTAAGAATAGCCTTGCTCATAAAATTTGAAGTGATTTGTAAACTTTTTTTAATGTTTATTTATTTTTGAGAGAGAGAGACAGAGTGCAAATATGGGAGGGGCAGAGAGAGACAGAGACACAGAATCCGAAGGCGGCCCTGGGCTCCTGGATCTGGGCCCCAGGCTCCAGCCTCCAGGCTCTGGGGTGTCAGTCGGCATAGAGCCCGAATCAGTGGGGGAGGCCTGAACTCAGGAGCTGTGATATCATGACCCAATCCGAAGTCAGGTGCTCAACTGACTGAGCCACCCAGGCCCCCCATAATTTGAAGTGATTTTTGACCAAGATGGCCTAATGTTCTGTTCAGCTTGACTACAATTCGGACAGGCTTCTTTCTGATTTTAGGTCCTCATCCTCCCTTTTTTTAGCACACTTGCTTTAGAAAACTTTCAGTTGTTTATATGTGGAATCTAAAAACAACAGAACAAATGAATAAACAAACCAAAAGTAGAATCAGACCTATAAATACAGAGAACAAACAGATGGTTGCCAGTGAGGAGGCGGTCGAGGGATGGGCAAAAGGGAGGCAGAGGAGTGGGAGATACAGGTTTCCAGTTATGGAATGAATAAGTCAGGGGAATAAAAGGTACAGTGTAGGAAATACTCAGTGGTATTGTCATGTATCGCATAGTGGTGACAGATGGTAGCTCCACTTGTGGAGAGCATCTCATAATGCACAGACTTGTGGAATCACTGTGCTGTTCACCTGTTACTAATGTAACGTTGTGTGTCCACTATACTCAAAGAAAAAAAAGTATTACCAAAAACTTGTAAATTCTTTCTATGTCCCTTTGAGATGTAAATCTTCTACAACCCAGAAAAAGTTTCTCAAGGACTGAGGCCTAGCCCTCCGAAATGTAATCATCGAAGGAGATAGCACCCCTGTTTCCCAGTTTCTGTAGGAAGATAGATGCATCCCTTCAATAAGGGCCGATTAGCAAATACAGATAGCCTAACCACATTGACCAAGCTCCCCACTAAAAGTTCTCCAGTACTTTTCCATTAGTCCACTTTGGGGTTAAAAGTATCTTCCTTTATCTCCAATCTTTTATTTCAATAGAGTTGAGTTCAATCTCTTTTCCCTATTGCAGTAGTATTGGCCTCTATTGCAATAGTATCGAATAAAGTTATCCTTGTCATTTATAACAAATGTCTGGTACAATTTTTCTTTGACAGTTCTCTGAGTTAAAAAGGGGGAGGTGAAGACTCACTCTGTGAATTTACTGGCTATCACTAAGTGGGCATTATACCTATTACAATTAGATAGGTCTCCTAACCAAAGCCTGCTGAAGTTCATGATCAACTGTGAATAGAATGTGGATTGCTTGGCTTTAACATGCACTGAAGATGGTGGTGTCAGGGCTCAGGCTGAAGCCCAAGCACCATGACTTAATTTCCCCACGTGAGGGCTTGATGGATATGTTGATTTTTTAAAAAGCATTCTGCTCTAAGAGAGTTAAGTAATTGAGACTCAGAAGGTCTGAGGTGGAACTGAAGGCAGGAAATGGTGGGTAATTTCACCATGTTGAGCTCAGAGAATTCTGGAAATTAGTCAGATCATTGATTTAAACAATTTGGTTTTATCATTTTTTCAGATCCGACTTCTGGCTGAAATAACAAGTTCTTTTTATTGAGCTATAACTAACATATAACATTAGTTTTAGGAGCAAAGCATAATGATTTGGTACATGTATACATTGAGAGATGCTTATCACGTTAAGTTTAGTTAACATCCAGCACCTGACATAGTTACAACTTTTTTTTAGCAACTTTCAAATATACAATACAGTATTATTAACTATAGTCACCATAGTATATATTATATCCCCAGGATTTATTTATCTTAACAGTGGAAGTTTGTACCTTTTGACCACCTTCACCCATTTCAGCCACCCTTACCCCCTGGATGTCTGACAGCCACTAATCTGTTCCCTGAAATAGCTTAAATTTTGAAGGTCACATCACTCCTTTCCCTAGAACCTCTGATAATTTCCCTCTGGCTTATGGATATCATACAGCCTTCTTAAAATGGTATCATGGTCTTGTCTTGATCTCTCCATTCTTACGTCTTACTGCCCCCTTTCTCATGTCTCGTGATTCAACCATTTTGACCTGTTTCAAATTCTCTGGACAGACCATGTCTCTGCCTCCAAGATTGCATTTGCTATAATCTCTGTCATAAAGGCCCCTCCACCTCTCTTCACCTGGCTAATCTAGCTCATCCTCTTGGAAACCTCCCCTCACCTCATTGAACAGGGTTTAGGGGCTGCTTCTTGGTACCCTCAGACTGTCCTGTTTATATCTCTGTGACATGAGGCTTATAAAACATATAATTATTGCCTTTTTATTCATCTGTATGCTCTACTAAGGCAGGGACTCTGCCTTGTACATTCTCTGTATCCTCAGGGGACTTGCCTGACCCAGGAGAAATATAGACAATGTTTTCCAGGGTCACTGTCAAGAACTCAGGCTGAGTTTACAAACTGAAGAGAAAGACGGGTCTGCATTTGGTGCTAGCACATAATATTCAAAGGTAATATCCAATGCGAGCAGCAGAAACAGTAAGAGTAACAATCTCCACAGGGCTTCTTGACTTTAGTTGGGTTTTAGGAAGCCTCCTCTCACTCCAATAAATCCGAAAAGTACTAGTGTCAAAGTTTTCGAGGTCCAGGTGAGGGGCAGATTTTTTGTTGACCATGGGGATTCGTAGAGCACCTCGAAAATGACCCTAGAGGAATAGTCTGGGACCAGGCAGGTTAGTCAGTGTGATGGGTACGTGATGAAGACGCCCGTTTTATCAGAACAGGGAGATCTATTTTTAGATCAGTGCTTTACATGGCTAGTCTCTGAGCCAGTCTGGGCCATCATGCCCATGCAGGCCATGCCTGCTGGCCTGGGTCCTAGTGAGGGAGTTCAGCTGCCTGCTGCACACTTTCCTTTGCTCTTCTGTTTCCTTGCCTGTCAAAACCAGCACCCCTACTTCTATAACACTTGTCCATCCAACTGCTGATCTTCAGTCATTACACTGAAGAAAAGCTGCTCTGTACACCGCGGGTTGGCCATTCCTGTGGGAAAGAACATCCCAACCTGAGACGCTGCGGTTGGTTCTCTGCTGTGGTGTTCAGTTCTGCGGGTCCGGACGAAATGCTTCATGGCCCTGGGCAAGGCGAGCAAGGGAATGCTTTGTGACAGCTCAGAAGTGATGCTTGGACTGGCCCTTGCAGTATTTCACCTTGTTATGGCACTTTCTCAGTTAAGGCTCATGACGGCTCTTTGGTGTCTTCAATGTGATGACTGGTAGTTAAGAGAAAGGTGAATGAGTCAGCACTTCTATAAAATAAGATTTCACCTGTGAATACTGAGTTAAAAAGAAAAAAAAAAGATTGATGCCCTAAGTTTTAAATGTTATTTTGGATCAAACTCTAACTGCGCTTGATGAAAATGCACCTGAGGAGTGCACACCTGTGCACATCTGTATGAGAGTAGACAGTAATCCCAACTAGAGCTGTTGAGGATTAGGGACCTTGATGGGCTGTCGGTCTCCTCAGTCAAGGCCTGATGCTTAAATGGAGAAAATGTACAGGGTGCTTGGTATGATGCGGTGATCGCCTGCTTCTGCAGCCATACTGGTCAGTGTTCCCTCCTTTAACTGGTCTGCTTAGCTGTTAAGTCCCCCTCTACGTCCTGTCCCCAGGGCTCCCTCCTATATGCTCCCACAGGACCCTGTGAGTGTCTCTAGCCCAGCACAGAAGACACCACATGGTAATTGTATATTTACAGCCTTCTCTTTTCACAAGATTGTGAAATCCCTTGACAGCAGGGGTTGTATCTCATTAATCTTGGAAACTTCCAAACCTAGCACAATCCCTGTTTCAAGATTAGCACTGAGCGGATCCATTTTTAAAAGATTAATGAATAGGAGATATTATTATTTTTAGTTCAACAGTAGATCTACATATATTAAGGCTTTAATAATATTTTGGATATCTAAAGATCAAATATTCACAAATTAAAATACAATTTTCATCATAAAAAGTTTTTAAAAAGCACAAAAGCTTTCATAAAACAAAGAAAGAAAATATTCCTATTCCCAGTTTTCTTTTTCTTTTAGCAGTATTTTAAACACTTTACCAGAAGAACTTCAGGACATTTTGTCAATTTTTTTTTCTAAATTTGTTTTCCCAAAAATTCCCACTGGGACTGGAAATGCATTAAATGTAGAATAGATTTGGGGAGAACTGTTATGTACGTGACTTTTTTAGTTTTCCCATTAGACATATGATTTCTCACACCAGTTATACAAGCTTTTTTTTTTCTTTTAAGATGTTTGGGAGTTTTCTTCACTGAGATTATTTCAAGGTATATTGTTTTCCATAGTTTTGAGTTCAGATTAAAAATATAGTGTTGGCAAGGACAAAAGGGAACCCCTGTGCATTATTGGTGGTAACTTAAATTGGTGCAGTCACTATGGAAAACAGTATGAAGATTCCTCAAAAAATTAAAAATAGAACTACCATATGATCCAGCAATTTCACTTTTGGGTATTTACTCAGAAGAATTTAAGTTGGGCTTTTGAAGAGATACCTCTATTCCCATGTTCACTGCAGCATTATTCACAGTAGGCAAGATATGGAAATGACCTAAATGTCTATTGATAGATGAATGGATAAAGAAAATGTGTCATATCTGTACAATGAATTATTATTTGGCATTAAAAAAAGAAGGAAATTCTGCCATATGTAATAACATGGATGAACCTTGAGGACATTATGTTAAGTGAAATATGCCGGTAACAGGACTAATACTGTGTGATTCCACATATATGTGATTTCACATACATGAGGTCAAATTCATAGAAGCAGAGGGCAGAATAATTGTTTCCATGGACTGGAGAAGGGAGAAATGGGGAATTTCTATTCAGTGGTTGTACAGTTTCATTTATGCAAGATGAACAAATTCTAGCAATCTGCTATACAACATTGTGGCTATGATTAACAATACTTTAATGTACACTTAAAAATTTAAGAACACAAATCTCATACTCAACAGTGAACCAACCAACCAACCAACCAACCAACCAAAAAGAAAGCCAAGATTAGGGGAGTTACTGGAATGAACTTAGTACTTGTCTTATTCTGAATAACTTCCTAACATACAAGTGAGTCTATAATATGCAAATTTTTTCTAGGTTCAGTTTTCATATCTGTAAAACAAACATACAAATAAGTGAGCAAACAAACAAAAAGGATAGTAAGACTAAATACTAAAAACAAAACCAAAACCCCTAGCCTCAAAGTTCAGCACTGTAGGGGCACCTGGGTGGCTCAGTTGGTTAAGTATCCAACTTTGGTTCAGGTCATGATCTCATGGTTTGTGGGTTCGAGCCCCACGTCTGGCTCTGTGCTGAGAGCTCAGATTCTGGAGACTGCTTCAGATTCTGTGTCTCCCTCTCTCTCTGCCACTCCAACACACACACTCTCTCTCTCTCTCAAAAATAAATAAAAATTAAAAACAAAAAAGTTCAGCACTGTGTCCCCAGCAAGCCAATATTGAAGTACAAAGTCTTGCACTTCTCCACCTCCTCCCCAATCTCCAGTGTACTTGTGTAAGGGTCAGAACTCCATACAAGAGTGGAAAAACTGAGAATCCACACCTCATTGGGCTCCTGTTCCTCCTTCACTATTCTGTTTAGTAGAAATTGGAGACCAATATCAGTTGGCAAGTTTCTTTTATCCTGCTTCTGGCTTATTGTCCTAGGGAGAAAAGAAGGGATCTGCAATTGAAAGGAGGTCTTAGGCAGAAAGGATAATTGATCCCTGCCTCTTACTTACAGGGCTGTGAAACAATAATGTTTAATGGATAAAGAGTGAGAAGAATATTGGTATCTCAACTTTGGTCATCTACTCGTGTTTTTTCCCTAAAGCCTTCCATGGTGTATAGATCTGATTTTTTTTTCTAAAGAATCAATTCACTTCAGTAAACAGATTCAATTTCTCCTACAAGTGCAGGCATTGTTGTGAAATCTCATTTTCTTAAAGACCATAAGAAGTAACTCATACATGTTTTAATGATTAAACCACTGACCCTCACCTAAATTGTCAGTCTGCAGAAACATGAACAAATAAATAGTTACAGTTTTGAGTCACTTAAATTTTGTTATAGTTTGTTATGCAGCAATAGCTAGCTGATACATTCTCCTTATTTTCTTAAAAAAAATTTTTTTTAATATTTATTTATTTATTTTTGAGAGACAGAGAGAGATAGAGAGAGACAGAGCACAAGTGGAGGAGGGGCAGAGAGAGAGAGGGAGATACAGAATCCGAAGCAGGCTCCAGGATCTGAGCTGTCAGCACAGAGCCTGACACAGGGCTTGAACTCACAAACCGTGAGATCATGACCTGAGCCGAAGTCGGATGCTCAACCGACAGAGCCACCCAGGTGCCCCTCAGTCTCCTAATTTTCAATAAGCACCCATAGTCCATGAGAAGAAGATAGTACATAAAAAATAGTGGTCATTTAATAAATTTTTGTTGGATAAGTGAATTATATGTGTTAAATAAGTGAATGAATGTATGAATGCAAGAAACAATACAGTCATGCTTTTTTCTTAGCCAAATTTCAGGTTTTCAAAAGTCCATGTTGGTGCCTTGAGTGTTGGTTTTCTCTCCATTGCTCCATCACTTGGCATACACCTTTCTAATAGCAGCAATTGCACTGCATTGCCCTTATGTGTGTGTATTTCATTAGATTACAGGCAACTTGAGGGCCAGGGCTATTTACTACTCATCTCTGTATCCCTGGTGCTCATTTACTCAATGTACTCAAAAGGTGAATCTTTTGGTTTTAAAAGTGTATATGAGGTTTTGGCCTCTGGAAACTGGGTGGCAGCACTATTGATATCAGTGCTTTTAAGCCATGGCTGAAAACTAAAATAATTTGAAAAGCTTTAACACCATCAGAGTCCAGCCTCACTTCGGGACCTTTTACAATCTGTGGGAAGTAGTACTAAGCAATGCTAATGTGCAGCCAGTGTTGAGAACTTCTGAGTCCAAACGTCCTCAAAGTTTATTAGTATTCTGGTACTGGGAAATGACCTTCTCCTGCAACAAGAGGAACCTATTAAGAAATAATTCGGAATTACTAAATATTCTAATTTTCAAAGTTAAAACATGGGTGATAATTGAAGTGCTACATATTATGCTATATTAAGAATGCGTGAATTGTGTACATAAAAGGGTAATTCACATCAAAATCTTATTATTTTAATTTTTCCTTTAATTTTTTTCACCAATGCTCTAACATATTCCTTGAAGTTTTTTTTTTTTTCACGTTTTGATAAACACCAATTCCATTTTTCCATTTAATATTCAGCTAAGAGTTTTAAAATATTTTGATGTTTACACTTTGGTTTGATTTGGAACATTTTGAAATGGCTCATTTAAAAAAGTTTTTGTTCAACAATAGCTCATCTAGAACAAGTTGCTCAAGATTACCTCCTGCATGAATATTTATATCTTAAGGTCTCAATTTGACAACATTAAGCTCTGTATTCTTATTTCTTAAACAACCAAAACATATTTATAGATTGATTTTAATGCAATTTTTTCCCCATTTGAATACACTATGATTAAAAGTTCACAGCCTTGGTTACATCATATAATTTGAGAAATAACCAACAATGTCCCTAGTGATTAAATATTCAAGTTTGCAATTATTTTGTAACTTTTGTTCTGCTCTTCGCTCACTCTAAAAATTATCATAAAATTTTGAAAGATGTCCTCAGTGTAGAATATGTCCATAAAATATTAAATATTCAATTTTCCTCTATCATGGCTTGAAAAATTCATAATTACATGATGATCCACATAATAACTCATTCTGAAAAGTCATATATGGCACTCCCTCTGTGACTGAGTTAATAATTTACTGCTGTGTGGGATTTTCACTCTGCACTGTTAGTCTTGGGAACATTTATTAAGCAAATGTTCATTTGCAAAGATCAGGATGTGAATGAAGAGGGTAAGAATTTAATGAGGAGTGACAGACAGGTGAACTGATTCCATATAGAACTTTAGTACAAGGGAAAGCAGAGAGCTTTATCTTTCGTTGCCTCGATAGACACCTGAAATGAAATATAGAAGACAGAAGGCAGGAGAAAAAAAATGATGCTCTCCTGCAGGGGCCAACAGGGGGATAAATCAAGGAAAGCGAGGAATCCAACTCAGGCCATTTGAAATGATGCCATCGAATGTGACGCTTTGAGCTTACATAGCATAGGGGATGCTGACTTTTTGTTTTAAAGTCACCAAATGCTGCCAAAGAGAATATTTCATCTCTTCTCTGTTTTCCTTTGATATTCCAAATTTTCGTTGACAATAGCTTGAGTGACCAAAGCATGCAATTGAATGATAAGCTGGCAGAGTAAGAAGCTTCTCGAGGACTGGTTATCTTAGGGCTTAGAATTGCTTACAGACTTTGGGAAAACCATGCTACTTAAATAATGGCCCACAATTTTTATGTAATACCTAGCAATAAACCTTATAAATGAATAATCCATATTTTCTTAATTGGGTCAGTTCTGCAGAGATATAAGCCACATCAATGAAACAAGCAGTTGGTGTTTGACTTATTGAATAATCATATCATGTGGTAACTGTGACTTCACCTTTCCATGTTGTCTTGGACGGATCTTAGAATATTCATGGAAGTGATGGGTCACCAGGACAGGTCATCAAATGGGACTAAGAAGGAAAAGGAGTATAGAACCCATGCATAGGTAACTTCTGTGCCATTTTCATTTCTTTTTGGAATATGGTGAGGGTTAAGTAAATACATTAATAAATACAACTAAAATAAATTTACAATAAAAAATAAGAGGCCATAATACAAACTAATGATTTAAATATATTGAAGATTTATCCATTTAACTGATTGGAGATAGATTTAATTTGTTCCCCCCCGCCCCCCCTTAAAAACAAAGGTTACATTTGATATATTTGGCCATGTTGAACTTTGCCTGAGCCAGGTGGTCCTGAAAAATAGCGGAAGTTAAGATACACACGAGTATGAATAGGCCCCCGTTCAAGTCCTGACTTTGCCATTGAGTGGCTGTGTGACATTAGACACATCACAACTCTGAGTCTGTATCCTCAAATGTGGAGAACATGCATTATAGAGTAGATAGTCTTTTCAAAATTCTTACAGCTCTAAAATTCCATAGTTAGAGAATGATGCTGGCATTTTCATATAGACCAATAACATCCATTCTAAAATACTTTTTCCTCTGTGCCATCCCAATAATTGTTTTCAGAGGCAGATCTTGATATGGTCTAATCATAGATCTTGATATATCTAATGTTTTATTTTAATTCTTTTTATCCATAGGAAGAGGCTATGGATTCTTGAATTTAAGCATTTATTATAAGGGTAAGCCAGAAATATTTGTGCTAAAATATACCCTTGTACTTCCATCTTATTACCTGGAGATGTTTGCTATTTTGACCAATAATAAATACAGGATTTCCCTCCTGGGCAGTTCCCTGGGGCTTCAAATTAATGTAAGACCTTAGGTGCAATGCCCGAGCATTATCATTTCAAATACACAGGTACTTTAAAGGGACTTGTCTTCAATATTTTCCTCTTCATGGAGATATGAATAGAAGCTGGCCTTAATTAGCAATCAGTGAGAAACCAGTGGAATATATATTTTTTTAAGATGCAAAGGAAGGTTTGGCGTCTGGTTTTAACTCAGGTCCAGCTTTTTAAGGAAATTTCTTCCCACTTTATAAACAGAGAACCATAATTTTTGCAATGGTATGTTTTAGAGGCATTTTGAATAGGACGGGGAGCCTGTGTTCTCTTTTACATGCCATCGGAGGTTTAAATATATCAATTGCTACATTTTGTGTGTTTTTGTGTAAGGGAAATATATTTAATAATGTTTATTTAGAACTGAAAATTAGTCTAGTCTTTTTAATCTCCTGGCTTTGTCCTCATCCTTGATCTCAATCTTCATTTTCGAATACTATGAAATCTAAATTCCAGCTGTCCTTGCTGAACCTCAAACTGTACCAATGGTCAATTTACTCTTGTTTGCTACAACAAAGTCACACCCCAGGAAAGGCTCAATTTTTGAGACTGATAGGGACCGGAAAAGGATTTATCACCAAGTTCTTTGAATAACAATGAGTCAATTTCCTCATCAAAAATATTAGTTACCAAGGTATAAATGAAGTCACTTTCAAATGCCAGGAAGAAATACAGTACTCAATGGTCTACCCTAAGTAATTCTTGTAACTATAAATTTCAAGATGAAGCAGGCAGAATTTTAATCCTAGCACTGAAAAAACTCGAACTTATTTCATCTCTCCTTAAGAATAATGGGCAAAACAATATCAACAGTAACAGTGGATATTGGAGAAATAGTCTCTTAGTCACCAAATACAATGAGTTTATCATTAATCTGTGTTCCTGCATGGTAACACCAAAAGCATGCATACATGTATATAAAATGTATAGCCTCATATATTCATCATTAAATGTTGCCAACAATACAAAGTATAAGATTTTGTAACTGCCAAGAAAATATTTTGTAAGATATGTAAACTGGAGGCTCCACCGAGTTGCTCAAAAATTATTTGGTTAAAGGGTAAATACACCTTGTACATCATAATGAAAGTCTTATAGGTAGGGGTGGAGATTAACACTTCAGGCTGTCTACAGAATATTAATAAAATTCAATATATTTTCTAAAAGGTATAATTTATATTTTGTGGAAATGAGACCCTTTTCTAATAAAATTCTTCTGTCCTTCATTCTGTTCATATAATTTTGCTATAAATCATCCTGTAGGAATTTTCCCCCTAAATATTCATCTCAGGGAGAACCTATTTAAATAAGCCCTCTTAGCAAGATCTTTCAGAATTAAAATTATACCACAAGCGATACTTCATCCAATATGTTTCCTCCTATAAAATTTTCTTATTCCTGAAATAATATTTTTGTTGAATTACATTATGTTAAAACTGTTGATTTGAGATGACTTCAACAGTAAAGAAACGCTGTGTTAAAAGACCAACAAATTATCTCAGCCTTTTTAATTGTACCATCTCTGAGTCTCTATCACTGCAGCTCCTTTCTGCTCCCCATCTACATATATAGTGAGAAAAACCTAAGGGCATTATTCTCAGCTTCACCACAAAGAAAGAATAAGAAAGAAGAAAAATTGCTGCTGGATATACTAGGTTTCCTTGGTTTCTGGTAAACTAGAACATTATGCTCTTTCATAGTCATCTGAAGCTAATTTTACTCTACTGTCTGGTAGTCATTAGAATAAATTCTCCTCTTTTATTCCTGATAGGAATATAATAAGTAATTTGATTTCTGAGGATGGGAGGTATAATATGAAGAGTAGATGGTCATGTCAGTCATTCACAAACACACACACATTCGTGCACACACAATACATTAATGTCAGGTCCTATGCAAAGTCTCATACTTGGGGGTGTCCCTTGAGGGTATTACAGGAAGGCTCCAGGGATCAGACAACCTGCAGGGCTCAGAGAAGGGTTTTGATGGGGTAATTAGCAAGTTTCTTGCTTTTATAAAGTATCAGGTGCTTGACAAGTGAATATTCACATGCTTTACTTCATCTATTCCTTTTATCTGCTCAACGAGGTAGGTGGAACAGTTTTTGTCACCTGCATTTTCCATATGGAAACTGAGGTTTAGTTAGGTTAAGTGACTTCCCAAGATTACGCCACTCACGGTATTATTTTTGGATGCAGAGTGCAGGATTCCACTATTGTGTTTCTGTCAACTCACCTTTGAATCCTCCTGGGCTCTCCAGGGGCCCTCGTAACAGCTCAACCCTAAGCATCAAGCAGGAGATGAAATGGGGCTCCGGTTAAATGTTTGCATTCATTGTTTGTTGTTGGATATATATGAGACGCAGTAGTGGGCACAGCGCCCACAGTCCTTGCAAACATTGGGCACCTCGATAAACGCTCTGTGTGGGACAAGTGGCATCACAGGCTATAGTATAAATATGTTTAGGAACAGAGCTCACTGTCCTTATAAGCTGTGACTTGCAAACCCATTTAGCTTCTTAGAGAAGAGGGGGAGCTGAAGAGTAGCTGCAGGCCTTCAGTACAGTCCATTCTTATTTATTAAGTGCCATACTAATTACAAAAATAATATTTACTGGAGGTGTACTGTGAGCTGGATTCTGTTCTAAATATTTGTATACGAATCAACTCAATACACACAGAAGTGCTATTGCTATTATTACTATTACTGATTATATCTATTATTATCTTCCCTACTTAAGAGGTAAGGAAAATAAAGCACAGAGAGGTTAATTATTTGCTCAAAGTTATACAATGAGGTGATGGAAACAAGATCTGAACCCAGCCGGAACTTGGGCTATGCTGTGCTGCCTCTCTGTATCTTAGAAGCTACGCTCAGCGATGAAGATAGAAAAATCACCAAGGTTTTGGTTCCTAATGAATCCAGAATCTATATGGGAGAGACAGACACGAAGTGCTTTTCATGTGAGAGTTGCCACAGGAGGGGTTCAGGCAAGGTTCAGCTCACACCCAAAATCTAGTGCTCCATTTCTGAGCGCTCCCAGGCAGGTGGTCCTGGGAATAGGGAGGTTCCCAGAGAACTACTACTGAGAAAGTAGGCAGGGGCCAGGTCAGAAGAGCTTTGTAGAAGTGTAGTTTGGATTTCATCACAGAGACCATCGGGAACCACAGAAGGGTTTTAAGTAGGGGAGTCATATGAGGTTTTTGTTTTAGTAAGAGACCCTAGAATCATTAGAAAGGATGGATTCAAGGTAGTGGTAGAGATGTGCAGCAGTCAGACTAATGATTGCAATGTGCTATGAGAAATGATGGGGCATCTTAACCCAGGGAAATGGTGGTGAGAATCGAATGGAGAGAGAGCTCTACACCTAAATGCTTGCTGTTCCCAGGCTTAATCTTACTAATATCATCAGTTTCTTTTACTATTTCCTTTCCTTTAGTATTTTGCCCAGGTTATTTATCTGCCTTGGAAGAGAATGTTATGGAAAGGCAGGACATCAATTTAGATACATTCTGCTCTAGATAACAAAAATCCAAATGAAAATGGCTTATCTCAACATAAAAGTTTTGAGCTAGGGTACTTCCCGGTTTGGTTAATTTAGGAGCTCAATGACAATAGCAAGGAATCATTTTATCCCATTTACCTGTACTACGTTTCTCAGTATCACCTGTATGCCCTATGGCTAGGTGTCCTCATGGTCTCAAAATGGCTGCCACAGTCCCAGGAATCAAAATCAGCAGACAGATTAGGGAGGAGTTCAACTTCCCCTGACACATATGACTGCCTAATAGAAAACCAAGGTTCTTGTGGCAGGGAAGAAAGAAGGAGGCACTAAAGAGACAACTAACAGTGTTCTCCCAGAATACAAAGAGAAAAAACATAATATTCATCTTGTTGCATTAAAAAAATAGGATTATGCAGCAAGGATCAGCCTCGTGTGCCAAGTCATCTGAACAAATTAGCTGAATTTCTTCCTCTGCTCTGTAAGTGTGTCATTAGATAGGTTTAGCGAGTCTGATCATAGTTTCACGTAAATGAGATTCAGACTGGAAAAGGAAGTAGGGGAAAATTGTCTTGTCGTTTTTGGCCCCAGGAGATTATGCCCTGATTTCCCTTCTTGGGTTGGTTTGGGGAAGCAACAGTAGTGTTGTGGTGTGTGAGGAGGTCACACTGGCATTAAATAGCTGACGAGAAGCAGTGAGCAAGTGATGCCCGTGTTGCACTGCCCGTTTGGGATTCTGGAAGGAGTCGGCAGAGAGCCCTGTGGAGGGAGAGGGTGTGGTCAGACAGAACGAAGATCTAGCTAGCTCTTTTTCGGCTTTCTCAGTTGCTTTTCTGCAGCTCTGTGCATTGTAGAAGTTGAGTCGACACGTAGCCCGTCTTGGGGACAGCACTACAGAGGTCTCTGCGTGAGACAAGACACTGGATAGTAGACATGGTGGAGACTCAGAGTTTCCAGGAGCCAAAGGAATAAATCACAGGTTCATGAGCTGCAGGAGTCCCAGCCAACAGGTGGATTCAAGACATAGCAGAGATGTGTAGGTGCCAGCCAAGGACTAGCCAGCCTCCACCCTCCTCTAATGTCATGAAGCCACATTGCCCTTCCCTTTTATTTGTGGAGGCTGCATTCGGTAGAGAAGAGTATCTGAGAGTCTGAACCGAGATGAAGTGTCAATAAACCCTGCAACCCTGCCACATGGTCTACGGCACGGAGCAGATCTCTGGGACAGTTAGGCTTTTCATAAACCTGGTTTTTCTTCTTCCCTAACGTCTTGGTTCCTCTAATATAGTATGGCATCCGAAATACAAACATGTGTACAACAAATCTGCTTGGGAAAAGGAGGAGAAAAACATTTAACAAACCCGTAGGATGCCTGCTCTTTTCTATAAGAATATTTTGTTTATTCCTATGTGTAAGAAGAAATATTTATTACTAATGGAGCGCATTAACTAAAGGAAACATTTGTGTTAAGAAAGTCTTTGCTAGGAAGGATTTACTGAGATAAGGCCTAATTCTTTAGTTGCCATTAATTTGTATCTAATTAAAATAGGGACTAAAAACTACAGTGAGTATAAGTGAAGGAAATCAAGGTGGTGAAAGATCTGGAAACCCCAGGGGGTTCCACTGTAGAATATAAGGCAGTAGCAAAAAGAAGAAAAGTGACAACAATAATAAAACTGCCTGCTACGTGTGTGTTGATAAAATCAGCAAATCAACTTAAATTTGCTTTATAATTCTAAAGTGTTATGGAGAGCTAAGCTCTTTCTATCTTATCTTACTGTAGGTAGCTCCAGGGGACGTGGCCAACACAATGGGTCAAACTGTAAGGGAGCAGGCTGCATCATCATACATAAAATTGTGGGCTTCCTAACAGTGGAATGTGCTACTCTGAGAAACAGAAGCTGAAAATACTCAAGGAGAGGACGGATCTGTCTTGCAGGGTGAAAGTAGGTGTGTGTGTCATGACTGTTTAAAGCCCCCAAGTCTCTCCTGCTCCAGGAAACCATTTCTTAACTTTCTCAGTAAAGAATTTGTTCAGTGTGGGTCTTTTCTGTCTGAAATTAAAGATGCTGAACGATTTACTCCAGGGCGCGTATCTGGTAATTGGTGGGTTTTATGCCTATGAGGACAGCTGGATGGAGTTGCCTGCCGTTCAGGGTATGGGCCTTGGGCCAGTGGCTGCAGCCCCACCTGGAGCCACACGGGAAGGGCGGAACCCTGACCCGAGTCGGAGATTCCAGGGCCAAGCCGTATGCGCGTGGAAGTGGGAGAAGCACCGAGCGAGCGGCTTAGGGGACTCCCACAACCGAACTCCCGGACGATGACAGCTCAGACCTGGGGGACGTGAGCAGCTTCAGTTCAGACTCCTGCCCACAGTCCTATCAGGACAAGTCACCCAAACCTCAGAGTGAAGCCAGTGGGTTGATTTGTGGTTAAAATGAGTGGTGCCCATGGTAAGGAGAAATAATACAAATGAAAGATAAGAGATTTATTTTATTATTTTTTAAATTATTTTATTATTTATTATTTTATCATTTTATTATTAAAGATAAAAGATTAATTTTTCCTGTTGAAAATAAGGGAGGAGATTTCCCTCCTCCCCTTTTTTCTCAGAGCATTTTCCTTAGAAAACTTGTAATTGGACATACTTTCTCATCTGTTTGAAATATATGAGAATCCTTTTTGAAACCTGGATAGGACTTTTGTCAGCTTTCTGAACAGGGAATGTCTTTCTTAAGGACTAAGGAGTCCTCTATTTAAAATGTAAGCATCAAGGAAGACAGCACCCCTAACCCCCAGCGTCTGTGCGTAATGTCCACAGTCGCCTTGTTCCAAGTTCCAAAACTACTTCCTGTCAGAGATACGAGAAGCTTCTTTTTTCTCTACATAAAGCCACTTAGCCAACACGGATGGTCACCTCAGCTACCAGGTGAAGTTAGGATGAACTACTTGTGACAAACGGCCACTGTCAAGTCCTCTGACTTGAGGGACTAGTTACTATTTATTTTGAGAACATGTATGTAATGGGTTGTGTCTGCTTGGCCACATAAGGGGGTCAGTTTGTTTTCTGTTTCTGCAGTCTTTCAGCGGATTGCCTGTGATGCTCATCACATTGTGGCTTAATGCTTATTCAGTAATAAAAGTGTTTTTTTTTTTTTTCTTTCCTACCTTTGTGGAAAGGTTTTCTGTGTTGGAAAAAAATTTTTGTCTTTTAGTTACATTTTCCCAACACCATTCTGATAAATTATTAAGTATCTTACCTATTCATCCTGTATTTCTATACTGCCATAATCTCTCACTCCTTCTCTTCCTCCCTTCCTTCTCTGTCTTCTCCTTCCTTCCACCCCCTTCTCTCCCCAATTGTTATTCATCTTTTCTTATTTTCTTCTTCTTTTTCTTTCCCAATTGGCATGTAAGCCTATTCTTCCCCAGTTTAATTATTCTGTATAGATGGGATAGTACCTTTATGAGAGGATATGTATCAGGTTTTTTTTTTTTTTTTTTTGAAGTGACAAGGTAGACTCAAACAATTAAAACATTGGTTTTAATCCAAAATATGCTTCTCTTTGCAGGGAAAAAGTTTGAGGACTGGGTCCCCTGAGGTTTAACCTTGAGAATTCAGAAGAAAGGTAGTTACCTGATATCACAAAAGAAGGTATTTATTTGAGGAAACTGGTAACCATAAAAAGTAGGAACTTCTAATTTGGAGAGTCGTTAGGTTGGAAATTTTAAAATGCCCTTAGTGTGGTTTAGTATAGTGCAGTATGATGGTATATTATTATATTATAGTATAGTAGATTACATTATATTATAATCAGTCCTATGCATGTGTGTGCATCTATCTATCTATCTATCTATCATCAGAAGCTATTTTATTTGTCCTTTTTGGGATGGCAAAAACGTTCATTTGAATCTTGTGACAAATTCCATGTGCTAGCAAACAGGGGAAATGCAAATTATTGCCATTGTTCATTTCTAAGATATTATTCTTTGGTTATAAGCCTACCCAAAGAGCATATTAGCAAAACAGTCTATTCAAAAGTACACATTAAACGAAAACACAGAACCTCTATAATGATTTAAGCAAGTGATATTATGATTCTGTTTTACTGATACTATGTAGGAATTGGTGCCTACTGTGATTCCCTAAATCTTTGATGGGAGGAAGATCCTGGGAGGAACTATTTAGCTTAGCCTAAAAATCTGCACATCATTTATGTCCCTGAACTTTTTAATAAGCTATAGCAGCAGTATTTCCTGATTAAATACTCTCCCTTGTCAGTATCAATAAATACTTAACCTTTTGAAGCCAAAATGTGCAACTGAAGTAAACAATGAAATATCTCTAAATTCTCTCAGAAGGTTTAGACCCTGACACTGTTTGCACAATACCGTGACTTAATTTCTGAATGTTACCTTTGTCACCCCTGGTATTTTGACCCTGTCCTTGCCAGAGAGCCGTGAAGCAACTTCTAGCTTACAAATAAATACAAATAAAATCTCACATTTTGCATAACCACAGATAGAATTCCACGTTGGACAGCACTATTTAGTACTGTCTTAGGTCTACCAAAGATTCTATTTTTACCACAAATTCAAAGCTATCCGGTGTTACTTTTCTTAATTAAGCTGGGCTGCTCTCACAATTCAAAAAGCTTCATTTTTTTTTTCCTGCTTAAATTAAACTCCCTGTGCAATGCAGTGACCAAAACAAATAATCTATGACCTACAAACAAGACACTTGCATTCCCTGAAGAATTACGTTCTTGTTTCCTCTAGGTTATACATCTTTGAACCTCTCTTTGCTGTAACGACCTTCTGGTGCTCATTAGCATGCTGATTACCATTAACACAGCTATAATGCAGCAATTTTCTTGGTGTATGTCGAGGAGAAATGCTCATCTGAATGCAGTCAGGGGACAAAATTAACTGCATAAATCTACAGCGCAAACTGGATCTCGTCCAACTTTGCATGCGTCGTCTTTTCTCTCCTGGCTGTGACATCATCAACCAGATTCCCACTGACGGCTTAATAAGTATCTCAGGGCTTCATATTTAATTTCCTTTCATCTCCGTATATTACATTTCAACTTAATTTCAAGAGTGTCTGACCACCTTATTACCATGTCTCATAATATATATTTACCTTAATGTTTTAGCTATGCCTCTTAATGGCTCTTTATGAGATTCATATCTACCTTACTTTTTATATCTTTTTTTAACATTCATATCTTTTTAAAAATATAGGCTAATATGGTAGGATTTCAGTACACACACACACACACATTGACGCATTTATGGAACTCAACAAGATTGAGGTATGTAAGCAATTTGTATTTTAGGGAAGCATAAGGATTACTCTTGTGCAAGATAGAAGTATATGAATAGTCATCAAAGGTAGTGAACTTTTAAAGGAGAGAACAAAAGATGTATGAGATCTGGGGTTTTTTTCTTGCCACTTTCACATTCACCCAATGGTTCGTTAACAACACTGGTCACCAAGTGTGAATTGAGGATTGCTAACTCTCAGTTTGCAGGTTATGAAGCTGACAGGAAAGCTCATGTGACCCTTAGAAATTTTTTTCTGGATTGTTCTTCAAGGGCCGTATTTTAAATATTATAACCATTGAACAAATGGCATGAAGAAGATTATGATACTGTGTTTCCTTAATGGTTGCACGACTAGCATGATAACAAATGTGTCAGAGTCAAAATCACTATTAAAATAAAGATTTGATGTGATTACAAAAGAAATCAGTGTGATTTATCACTCTAAACAGGGAAGAGAAAGTTATGCGTTTTACAATCAAGAATGGTGTAAAGTTCAAAATAATATTCTTTACAAACCATAAACTGTGGCAATTTTTATTTTTACAACATGAGATAAATTCTACTGTGTGCTTTTCCAGTTTAAGAAAGCAGACTGAGAACCATTCATTTGCTGCCTTGGGGTGATTAAACTCACGATGAGTATCCTCCTGGTAGTTTCCCTAGGACTTCCCAGCATGGAGGGAACCGATGAAAGGGTAGGGCAAGGAGAAATAGACTGGTGCCACTTCTCATAATGCACTCCGATCCACTCTTTATCAGCGATATGAACAAAGTGTTGTGGACGCTCACGGAAGGGGAGATTAATTCTGACCCTTCCCTGGGGGAATAGAGTTGAGGGACATGAGTCAGGGAGTGTGGGATAGTGTTGAGGAAAAAGGAAATATTTGAATTGAGTTTTGAATATGGGGTAGAATTTCATTATGCTACAAATGGTAGGGAGAAGAGAGCCTTCTCCTCTCACCGTGACTGTTACAACCATAGGAGTAGAGTTGCTGAATGTCAAAGTAGGAAAGGACTTTAACGATCCATTCTCTGCTGCTCACCCCCCACAACTTACAGGTGAGGGTTAGCACTACCTCTCCCTGCTTGTGAGATAGGGGATAGGCCAGTATGTGTGTAAATATATCACTAATGCAATGAATGATAACAAACTTTCTAATATTCCCAGTTTTCATTTCATATACAAATAAAAAATGGTAGGGGTGCCTGGGTGGCTCAGTCAGTTAAGCCTCCGACTTCGGCTCAGGTCATGATCTCCCAGTTCGTGGGTTCAAGCCCCACGTCGGGCTCTGTGCTGACAGCCTAGAGCCTGGTGCCTGCTTCCATTTCTGTGTTTTCCTCTTTCTTTGCTCCTCCCCTGCTTACTCTGTGTCTCTCTCAAAAATAAATAAACATTTAAAAAATTAAGAAAAAAAAAAAAAAACCAGGAACCTCGGGGCACCTGTGTGACTCAGTCAGTTAAGTGTCTGACTCATGGTATCGGTTCAAGTCATGAGTTCGAGCTCCATGTTGGCTATGCTGGCACCGTGGAGCCTGCTTGGGATTCTCTGTCTCTGTCTCTCTTGGCCCCTCCCCCCCCAAAATAAATAAATAAACTTAAAAAAACACCCAGGAACCTCAAAAGATAAATGTAGCTTCCCAGCATTTCTGACTGATTCCCAAGTCACCTCTCATCTTCTTTAGCAAAATAGTTCAACAAATGCCCACAGTATCCTGTATGCAATCCAGAACACCCCAGTAAATTCTTTGCCACCAAGATAGTGGTACAGATTTGCTCTGTGGTAATCAGAAATACTGTGCCTCAAACTAAAACTCTGTGAATGGGTATATGTCTAGATTGTGAAATTTCAGCAGTCAATGCTTCTCTTTCTACGTATAACCGTTCAATTATTCAGTCATTCATTCAACATCCAACATCCGTCCATTGGATTTCTGTCTACTACATTCCAGTCAGTCTGCTCAGTATTGGAGTTATAAAAGCGTGCCACAAACAGTTCCCATTGAGAGGCACTGTAGAATTACAGGAAAAAATAAGTCAGGATTTAAATGCTGGCTCTGATATTCAACAGCATATGTGTCTGCTTGGGTTGCCATAACAAAAGCTAGAGACTGGGTGCCTTAAACAACAGAAATTTACATTTTCACAGTTCTGGAGGCTGGAGGTCTGGGATCAGAGACTGAAGTGCTGATGTGGTTGGTCCTGGTGACAGCTCTCTTCCTGCCTCGCAGACGGCTGCCTTCTTTCGGTGATCTCACTTAAAGGAGCCAGAGCAAGCTCTCTGGTGTCTCTTCTAAAAAGGGCACTAATCCCATCGTGAGGACCCCACCCTCATGACCTCACTTAAACCTAATCACCTCCCAAAGGCCCCATCCTCAAGTACCACCACACCAGGGGGTAGGGCTTTGACATACAGATTTGGCGGTTGGGGGGAGACAATTCAGTCCATATCAGCAGCTGTGCCACTTTGATCAAAGTCCATAACCTTTCTGAGAGCCTACCTGCTCCATTAGACAGTAAAGATAGTACCTCCCGCATTTTAGATGACTCGATAATAGCATAAGGCAGTGTACGGGAAAGCCCCTATTATAGACGGCACCTGACGATCAGTAGGGACTGAATACATATTAGCTTCATTGCTCTTTTCTCCCTTCTCCTGTCCTGCTAAAGACTCCTGATGGTTGGAGTAGATTAGAAGAAAAAAAAAATGGGGCCAAGAGAAATAAAATGTCAAGTCAATATCACAATGCTTTCTGATTCATTCCATATTAGCAATATGATAAAAAGTAATGTAGCTGCTCATGGAAGAGAGAAATAATTCTGGTTCTGCTCTCTGGAGATAGTGAAGGACACAAGAGAGGGCTGTGAAGTACAGAGTATCCAGAAGAGAGGAGAAGTTTGGATTAGGTCTTGGATGGAGTAGAATTACCCTAGGGTAAGAAGGTGGGAAAGACATTCCAGCCTGAGCAAAGGCATGAGTGCAGGGCCACACACGGTTCGGGCGGGGAATTTGGTGTGACAGGGCCGCCAGCGCCTATCTAAGGAATTGCGGCACGCTTTGAGGGGACTTGCTCTTTTCCTTCAAAAGATCCTCTATCATTTCATCTTCTCATGTCGCCAGTATATCATCTGCAGGGAAGAAAAACCTATTCCACATATCACTGAGTACAAATTGGGAAACCCACAGCATCCTGGGTTTGGAGTTGCAGATATAAATGGCTTCACAGGGACTTCCAAATGCAAGGAGGCCCTTGAAGCAAGTCTTAGCCTCCTGTGAGGCTCCATTGAGCCTCTGAGCAGCTGCTAGTATACGTCCTTGAAAGGATGTCTTATTAAGGAAAATCCTTTTGCATACAGTCCCAAATGCTGAAGCTTTCCTTTCCCAGATTAAAAAAAAAAAAAAAGGAGGGAGGGATTTAATTTTTTTTTATTTTTTTAGAAAAAAAAGAACAAATTTTATTAAATTTTTTTAAATTAACACTCAGGATATCAGATTTTTCTTCTTAAAATAAAACAAAATACAACCCTCCCTCCTTTTTTTTTTTTTTTTACCATAATGGAAGTGCATTTCACTTTAAAAACTCCAGACTAAAGATGAACAAAGAACAAAATAAGTCATCTGCGTTCCTATCACCTAAACATGGTTAATGTTTAAATTCTAAAGAGAGTACACTCTTTAATCTTTATTTTATGCAGGTAATATTTTACTTTTCTAGGTCACTTATAATCTGTTTTTATCAGGTTTTATTGGAAATTAAGTGTTTCTCCAATATAATTGTGATGGTTACTTAGTATGTAAGGTTGAGCTATAATTTGATTTAACCAATTTCATCTTCTTGTTCATTTAGCTTGCTTTTTTAAAAAAAATTCTGTGATATATTCCGATAGTTTTGAATGTTGCGTTAACACTCTTTAAAGATAGAGTCCTAGAATACTTCAATTTACAGGTATATACATTTTAAAGGCAGTTGATAAGTGATAACCACAAAGGATGTAACAATATAAAATTTTACCAAACTTTTTATGAGAATTTCTAGGTCCCTATATTTTTGCTAATGCTGGACAGTAGTATTTATTAATTACCTATTTGATATCTTTCTTTTTAAGAGTAAGGTTTAATAGGGAGGGATTACTTGAAATAGGGTGAGATAGGTAAAGGGGATTAAGAGTACACTTACCATGATGAGAGCTGAGTAACGTACAGAATTGTTGAGTCACTATATTGTATATCTGACACTAACATAGCACTATATGTTAATTACACTGGAATTAAAGTTCAAAACTTAACAAATTAAATATATTTTTTAAATTTAAAAATAGGGAGGATTACTTGAGCTTTAGAAAAGGGAGAACTGGGTAGAATGGAAGTCAAGAGAAAGATTTTGAGAGTCCCAGGAGACATTTGCCTAGTTTCTGTTTTTGCCTGGAGTTGGCCCTGAGTTGCAAGATGTGTGCTCTGCACTTAATCCAAAAAGTCTTGATATACTTTAAATATTTAGAGTTCTCAAGCAACAAAACAAAACCCCCCAAACTTTGGAAACTTTCTCCATTGCTCTATTTCTCTGCAAATATACCCTTTCTTTGTCATCGTGGTTGCCTCTCCTATTGAAGCAATTAAGGACAAGTAACAGTGCTTGGGCTTTGGCATCTCTGCAAGGGGTGTCGGGACCCTCTGCAGAGACTGCTGTGAAGGGGGCCACAGAGATGCCTCCTCTGCAAGAGGTATTGCCTGTTGGGGTTGGCAATGTTAAGTTTTTGTTTATTTAATGACTCAAAGAAACTGGAGTTTTCACGGGGAAGATTATTGACATGGTCATGAAAACAAAAGCAGGAAAAGAATCCTGTTTTAAAAGCAATGTTTTCAGGAAGTATCACCTTACTCACTCATGGGTTACTAAGTCATAAACCTGGAGCTGAGGTTTCTGGCTTGAGGTTGCCCTAAGTTGTAAATAGTTAAGGGGACTGTGTATGGCCTAGTGCAGTATGGGGAAAGGCCTGGTTACAGGTAGCATAAGGTAGTTAGGGTGCTGGCTGGAGACAGAGACCTGAGTTAAAGTCCACTTCCATTGCCCACTAGCTGTGTAACTTTGGCAACTGGTATCGTCTTCCTATATCTCAGTATCTTATCTATAAAATAGGGATAATAAAAGCCTCCACAAAGGGTGTGGAGGTCAAATGACACGCCTGTACAGTACTTAGCAAATGTCTAGATCATAATAAGTGGGGCACCTGGGTGGCTCAGTTGGTTGAGTGTCAACTCTTGATTTCAGCTCAGATCATGATCCCAGGGTTGTGGGATAGAGCCCCGTGTCTGGGTCCATGCTCTCTCTCTCTCTCTCTTCCTCTGCCTCTTTCCACTCCTCTTTCTTCTCTGAGATAAAAATTTTAAAAAGGTAGGTGGTCACCGAATAGTAGATAGTTGTAGCTAAGAGTCTGATAGCCTAACACACATGCTAACGATGTGTGAAATGAAGAGGTTACATTGTGTTTACTCTTGCTTTATAACTTTTAAATGTCCACAAGTAATAAGAACAAGGAGAGCAGTAGACGCGCACAAAACTGGTAAGTCTTCACACCGAGAAAAAGATACAACGCAAGTCATTGTTCTGCTAGCACACTGAGGCTTTTTTTTAGCCCCTTGCAACCAGAAAATTGATCTTGGCTGGGGCAGAACATACCAGCAGTATTTTTTTTTTTTTTTTTTTTTTTTGTAAGGACAGGTCTCAGTTCCTATAGGCTCCTTGGATTGAGATGAGAGACAGCTGATCTCTTTTTCTAGGGAACAGGTAAAGTGTTATCAACCAAACAATAAATTTACAAATAGGCTTTATCTATTGGTATCTTGGGAAAGTGAGAATTCTGGCCAAATGACAAATCAGATCCTAGAAAATGAATCCAGACAAAAGACTATTTAAGAGGAGACTGGAGACAACTGACGAGCAATTCAATAATATTTATCTCTAGATTAATGAGTCAAAGTTGTTGAAGATGGTGTTATAAAGGGCTAGACACCAAAGTGCCTTGCTTATCCTTTTTATTCTCCCCCAGTGTCTAGCAAACTTCATACATATAGGTGCTCAAGAGCTACTCATTTCTAATTAATTCAAATGCATTAGGTTTGATTTTGTTACCATGCCTTTAACGCAATATGCTAATACTTCAGTATAGAAAGAGTAGAGTATTATCTATGTACCAACCAGTTTAATGTTTAATTCCAGGAATGGGGAGTTGCTTTGGTCAATAATCCATTGTCCAAAGACGGTGGCTAACATTTTATCAGGTGGGCCACACTCGGGAGACGGCTACCTTAAAGTGTGTAGAAAATGACCCATATTCCAACTGACACTTGGGGTGATATTAATTAACATAGTGAATGTCAAGAATGAGTTGCTCTAAATGAAATTAATGGCTTGTTATTTACTATGTTTAACGTCAGAAATGGGTTCTCACCGTGAAGTAGGAAAAACATGCAAAATGGCTAAAATATTTACAAGATATCCTTCCCCTGCTCTGTTCCTCTTGCACGAACATGGATTAAGAATCCAACAAAAGGGGCGCCTGGGTGGCTAAGTTGGTTAAGCGCCTGACTTCAGCTCAGGTCATGATCTCACAGTGTATGGGTTCGAGCCCCACATCGGGCTCTGTGCTGACAGCTCGGAGCCTGGAGCCTGCTTCAGATTCTGTGTCTCCCTCTCTCTCTGCCACCCCATTGCTCGCTCTCTCTCTCAAATATAAATAAACATTAAAAAGTTTTAAAAAAGAAAAAAAAACCAACAATGACTGTAGCTAAGACCTTCAGGTACAAGATATGTTTCCCCAAGTGGCCCTGAGGTGCTGGTTTAGGACTGGTGCTCAGCTGATACCAACCATAAGAGTAATGGGCACCTGCTTCAAGAACACGGTCACACCTCACGATTGCCTGAAGGCATACCGACGTCACAGAACAGATTGCCTGAGGTACACTGAGGCTTACTTGCTAATCAATGCTTATTTGACATATGTCTGTATGTGCAGCAGAATTGGGCTTGGGGTGGGTTTCCTCAGTAAAGCTGTGTGTGCTGGTGCAGCAATGGAATCCTCACCCACCTCAGATTTCTTTGAGGGCTCCTATTGCCTACTAAAAGCATCTAAGAGCTATGCATGACCAAACCAGTTTAAGTAAAATTCACAGTGCTCTTGCTTGCTTTGTCCAGTGGTCTTTTTATTACTTCCTCTGATTTTTGGAGGAGATTTTACTTTTCAGGAATGTTTAGAGCAGATCATACAAATCACTCCACTATTCCCAATCAACACGGCTATTAGATTTAATGTTTCAAAAATTCTGATATTGTACTCTCCTTCTTTCCTCTGAGTATACTGGGCCCAGTGACATTTGCTTATAATGGATGTGGAATTTATTGCCTTCAATTTTCCCCAAAGGAAATGTTGGTAGAGGGGGAGAAATGGCTTTCCCTCTCTGTACAAATGCTATGGTGCAGAGATAGAACTTGTTATATGGTCCGACATGGGAGGAAGGCCAAGGAAGGGACAGAGGGATGAGCATAGTGTTGGTCATGGGAGAATCTGGAGGGGATAAGATGTAAACTTTCCTCCAATAATAATAATTTTTTTATGGAGATGATTTACTGAAGGCTCAACATGCGTAAGGCAATGTGCTAAACTTCCAGCACAGATTCTGATATAGTTATTTAAAATCTCTATGAGGTGGTTATTACTATCATCCTCATTTTACAGAAGAGACAACAGACTGAGATGTTAAGAAACCTGTTCATAAGTGATGGTGACATAAATCACACCCAGGTCTTTCAGTTTCTAAAACTTGTAACTCTGCTACTTAGTTGACTGAAAACACTCCTCCAGCTCTCCAGATTTTCCATTTTTATATGCATTCAAGAATAGAGATTTCTACTTACTTTGAGACTAATTCTATACACTCTTACACATATATTTTTGTTTATTTTATATTCTTCCAGTAATTTAATTACTGAATCCTATACTTGCTTCTGCTGATATTTGCAAAGTTTCGGTGACCTGGGAAAAGAAAGGAAGCAAGTTTCCCATTTTGGCGGGGGTGGGGGGGGGACCGTCATTATAACACCTTAACACAATTTTGAGTATTTGGGATGAGCTCCTACTTGGAGAAATGGTAAGAGCAGATTATGTAGATCATTCTTCCATCCCCAAAGTGGATGAAAGTATTTCCTTTTCTTTCTTTTTTTCAAAAGGAAAATGGGAAGTTCATGCCTATGATAAAAATACAGGTATCACTCGCTTTTCAAAACTTCCCTTTACACAACTTTACTTTTTGAAAAAACTTCTTTAGTACCTGTTTTCGCTAATCATGAGAAACCCAAAGAGGATTTTCGCTTTTTTTTTTTTTTACAAAAAAGACACAAAAACAAAAAAAAAATTAAAAAGCATTCAGTGTTTGTTTTCCAGTGAGCTGTCATCGAGGCAGTGCCCTCCCCAGGCAGCAGAAAGCAGACCTGCCGAGCTCCTTCCTTGGGAACTACACTCGGTATCTCAGCATCTCAGAATCAAGAGCTCTGAGCTGTGTCTGTGAGCATCTGTGCTTTTTCTCAATTTATTATGTGGATCTGCTAGCAAGATGTGTCCTAAGGTATCAGCAAAGTCTAAGAGAGGTTATTTTTGGGGTATGAGGATGCTCAAAAACTTTTCCGTATAAAGGCAATTGCTTCTTTGCTTTATGACATTTTGGCTTACCAAAGGTTTCATAGGAACGCTCTACTTTCAGATACTGGGGGGAAACCTATATGAGAAAACACAGACAAGCATAAAGAAAAAGAAACAATAATAATACTATCACTCAGATAACACCATGATTAAATTTCTGAAGTATATACCTTTTGGATTGTTTTCCCCAATACATATATGGTAGCAAAATAGAATCACATTATACAACCTGTCTCTTATTAACATTTAATAAACATCTTTCCAGGTCACTAAATATCAACATGTGAAATATATAGTATTAATTTAAGAATTATAATGGGTTTCAACATCATTATCTCCGCCCCCCCCCCCCCCCCCCACAATGGGAACTCTTAAAATCTTTTTACTCTAACTGTACTGGGAGGATATGTGTGGCATTGTTACCCAAGAGAAAATAAAAGCTGTTTATCAAATGCATCTGTACTATTCTCCCAATTTCAACAGGAACCACAGCATTTTCAACAAAAATATTGATACAACTTGAAAATCGACTTCTCCGTGATCATCCTAGACAGCATAACTGAGGCTATTTGATGCTGCTATTGTGTAAATTTTGTTACATTTTGTTCTGGGAATGGGGTCAATATGGTCGTAGATCGAAGCCTGGGCACTTTGGCAGCAGTGAAATCAATGCTGTTCTGCATTTCCTTTATCAATATGCTCTGAAGGATCACACTTAGACCCAACTCGGCATTCACGTTGGTCAACATTTCTCCAAAAAGTGGCTATTAACTCTTTGGTATCTGATAGGAATAACCAGCAGCATGTCCCTCCTTCAAAGAGAGAATTATAAACTATCAACAAAAATTTATTATTTTCTTTCTTAGATCTCTAGGATACTCTACCCTTTTACCCCTGTTTGTGAACCTGATGGTTATGATTGTAAATCTTAAGAAATCAATATGCAAATATATTACACTACAGTCTTTTAACCGACACCACTGTTGATACTCAAATAAGGCAGGTAATTTACAAGTAAAAAAAATCAGAAACTAACCTCAAATCAAACAAGAATAGCAAAAAGAATTCAAGGTTTTTATTCACCAACTTAAAAGGAAGGCGACGGCACTTAGTTGATCTTGCTTTTTGCTTGTGTTCAGTCTCTCAGGCCCTCCTCAATTTTCTGAACCAAGAGCCACTAGAGGGAAATAGGAAGTTGAAACATATTAATATGTCAAAGTGTGGAAGGTGAGTCTCAGCATTCCCATGTGGATGTGTTTTGATTTCATGTCGATTTGCTTATTTTCTCTCTTACGTGGAGCTTCAGAGGCTAAACCTGAAAGTGCAGAGATCCTGACTGAAATGCTAAATTACTCCTTCAGTGGCTATGATTTAACATAGTCGAGTACTCCAGCCTTTAAAGTATCCATGGTGGAGGACAGTTTATTTATCTGTTTGTTTTTAATTCTCAAACTATCACAGACTGACATTTTGCTAAAATACAAAATCATGTTCTTGGTTGTCATGGTGATGCCAAATTGTTATAAAAGTTTTTATGCTTTTATTCTCAATTTCTGTACCTGTAACAAACAGTACCTGTAACAGTACTGGTCTAGTGGATTGAGCATTAGTGTGAAAGTTTAGAGACTGGTACTGATCTCTCCTTGGAGGCCAAAAAGAAGTTCAAATGACACAGATTATCTAACTTTTCTAGGACTTTGTTGTTTTCAGGCTTTAAGATTTTCAGGATTGTTTTAGGATCATAAGAGATGTTAGTTTGCTATATATATATTTTTTATTTCAGGGGCTAAATGGTTTTGATTAAAAATGTTTCAAGCTCTGTACATAACCTGATGGGAGAATTTGTTTCCAGCTCATTTGATAACTGGGGGGGCAACTGCCGTGTATCTGTTTTCAACATTTCCTATAGAAATTCATTTCTTAACTGAGCTGCTGAGAAGAGTCATTAATAAAACTAAGAATACACACATACTCATGCACACAACACACACACACACACACACACACACACAAATAATATAGTCATCATAAATGTGTATGACCATTGGAGAGGATTGGAGTAAGAAACCTGAATGGACATGAGATTGATTTTGTCTTCTTTTAAATTCTTGTAGCTGTTTCAAAGAATGGTGAATTTTCTCACAGAGGAAATGACTTGAGGATCCTAATTATGCAGATCTATTTGTCTTCCCTATTCTTAGGCATGGACCATTGGAAAAGAGAGGTATGGCTTAGGTGAAATGGGATTATAATAGCTTGCAGTGGGATGTTTTATCAAATTTGGGGAAACCTCTCGAGCATCCAAAAACTTTTTGAACCCATTTCTAAGACAAGGTTATAAATCCGTGAAGTGTTTATTAATATGTTGCTTCTGGGATGTTAGACTTCTGTGTACCATCACATTTCCTCTTCCCAACTTTCATGGCACCCTGTAAACAGGCAGGAAGTTTGCCTATGCTGAGTCAGAAGAAAAAAGGTGAGGAGACCCCATCCAAAGGCATCAGCAGCCAAACAGATGTGGTAAGAATGATGTTTCTGATGTTACAGGCACCTGCCTACTGACTCCCAGAGTCAGGAAAACTGTACCCAGAGAGTTCCTCTGGAAATGAGTCAAGTGATCCATGATGGGAGAAGCTGATTTACTCATCTAAATTTAGGCAGGAGGCACTGAAACTACCCCCACTCATCAAGGTTTATGCAAGGCCATTATAATATTTTCACATTATCTCTCCCTTTATTAATTCATCCAGCAGTCTATTTGCTTTTTTTGGCCCAATGTAGCCCATTGAGCAGACATCTTAATTGAGCTGTTCATAATGACGCCCAGATCTTTTTCGAAAAAGGTGCCAGCTAATTCAGAGCCCATCAGACCCATTAGTGTGTGGGAACTTTAAACTGTCTTTTTCAATATGCATTACTTTGCAATGAACTATTTGGGAGTGCATTGGCCATGCATAAACCAATCAATTTCTCTTTTCCTTTCTTTGGGAGTACCACAGAATGACCCAGTGTTTCAGTGAGCCTTAAAAGTAATGTTGTGATCTCACAGTTAAACCAACTGGCCAAATTTCAAATCTTCTTTCTTCCAGGACTTCCATTTTTGAAGTTTGTTTGACTATGAAAACCGTAAGGTTTTTATTTCAAACCAAAGCTATATTTGAAGTCTTTTTCCTTTTTTACCTTAAAAGTATCTACCTGAAAAAAAACCTCAGCAGATTTCTATCAATCTCCAAAGAATGAAGGATGTTAGAATGAATAGAAATCCCATGTAGAGGAGATATATTTTAATATTCAACCAGGATAATGGATTCCATAATGGAAACCACATCAAATATTCTGTATATATTTGAATATAGCAAAGCACTCTTTTGTTTATAATGTATGATTTGAAATTTATTGAAATGAATTGGAATTAAAAAAAAATTTCAGGGGCTCCTGGGTGGATTAGTTGGTTAAGCACCTGACTTCAGCTCAGGTCATGATCTCGTAGTCTGTGAGTTCAAGCCGCACATCCGGCTCTGTGCTGACAGCTCAGAGCCTGGGGCCTGCTTTGGATTCTGTGTCTCCCTTTGTCTCTACTCCTCCCCCCACTCATGCTCTCTTTTTGTCTCTCAAAAAGAAATAAACGTTAATTTTTTTTTAATTCTTCATCAATAATCTTGAGAATTTAAGACCAGAAGCAATCTTTAGGGTCCATCCTGCCAAGAAATATAATTAACTTAAGTTTTTCTAAGGAGATGGGCATCTAAAACATTATAGAAGAGGGAGAATTATGTTCTATGATATGATGACTCTTTTTGCTCCAATCTGTATCTTTACTAATATGAAGTGAAAACCAATCATAAAATTTGGTTCTCTGGAATGTGGGATATTTAGATTAATTATAAGGTGAACCTACCAATTAAGCCTATTACTGTTTAACCTTGGCTTGAGAATATTTTAAAGCTACATAGAAAATAATTCAAGAGTTTTCAAAATCATAACGTGGTTATCATAGAGATAAAGTTTTACTCTATGTGGAGAAATGGAATTTGGCTGTGACTCTGTTGGCCCTCATACTACCACCCACCAACCCCTATGTCTCAATGCCAGCTGGGTTTTGTGCTTTCCCTCATTTTCACAAAATTATATATAATAAGGAAATGAAATACTGATTATGGGATGCTGTTGAATTAGTTAATTCTGATTGACCTAGGACCTCAATATAATATGGTAGTAGCAATTATATACATCATTATCCATAATGATATAAAACAGCAAATTGTATTTTGAGAGTAACTTTTTCCAGGCGATAGATCAAGTTCAATAGAAATCATTTGATTCTTTATAAAAGTAATTTAGACTTGAAAGTGGCAAAAGAAAGCCACTAATATTGCATGTGCCAATGACATATAATGCCGGAAATCCAAATGTAATTCATCAAATTCAGACACTCCTCTGTAATCACCAGGGGCTTGTGATTGCCGAAGGTAATCAAGAGAAGAGTTGCTTATTGGCAAAAATTTCTCTTGGAGAATAAAAGCCAGATGTCATGCTCAATTGGCTATTTAATAAAAGACGTTGGTGGGGCGCCTGGGTGGCTCAGTTGGTTAAGCATCTGACTCTTAATTTTGGCTCAGGGCATGATCTCATGGTTTGTGAGTCGAGCCCTGAGTTGGGCTCTGCTCTGATAGCGTGGAGTCTGCTTGGGATTCTCTTGCTCCCTCTCTCTCTGCCCCTCCCCCATTCATGTGCTCATACTCTCTCTCAAAGTAAATAAATAAACTTAAAAACTTAAAAAGTAAAGAAATGACTTTAGTGATAATGATATCAGTTTTACACGTTGTCACCATTTTTAAAGTCAAATTTGGTGTACAATTTATGCACTCACATTTTCTGATGTTATCAATTACCTACAGATCCCTGGATCCTCTCAAACTCCCTAGAGAATGACCGACATTCACTGGCATCAGTGTTATTGCAAAAGAACTAGAAACAAAGACAAAGATATATAATGACTTTTCAATGGTTAATTTATTTAAATAAATATCTATGCTATAATCTACATAATATCTATGCATTGAGAACTCACAAAATTATATGTGAAAGGGAAAAACACTTTTTTGTGATGACATATTGGTACAATTTTACCCAACTTAAAATTGTAGAATTAAAAAATAGAGTAGGTGGAGAATTTTTTTCTCTTCTACTTTCTTTTCTTTATATTGTATCTATAGGAGATGTTGGATATTAGCTGATCCTGTTATAGGAATCATTTCACAATATATGTAAATCAAACCATCACGCTGTATGCCTTAAATGTATGCTGTGGTATAGGTCAATTATTTTTCAATAAAACTGGGGGGAAATTCCTTCTGATCACTTTAGAAATCAATAATGACCTCGTAACGGTAATAACTCTTTTGAGTGTCTGACAAAAAAAGCAGCATATTTTCTGGAAAAGGAATAGTTATAGGAAATTTAATATTCATGATGATGAATGGGAGAAAACTGAAAAGCTGCTTATTGTAATTACTGTAGCAGCACAAGAGATGGCTGGACGATCAGAGCAATGGAAAGAGCAGTCTTGATGCAAATGCTGTGTAAAAAAGGAAAGGTACTTTCGTAAAGGACACCCAAAGTTTGGGTTGTAAAAACCAATGGGAACAGTCAACAAAAGAACTAAGTCCATTAATGCATGGTGCAGAAAGGCCTCCAGCCATACAGGAATGCAAAGAGTAGCATCATATTTGCACAAGGACATCGATTCTTTGGAGGTGTGTATACTCCTAAAGGCAGTCTTTTTTTGTATCATAAAAAAGAAGCCCAAAGCAGCACATAGCCATAGTTTTGAATTGAGTCTGGGATTGATTCTTTACCATTGTCTTTGAAATCAACCTGCTAAATGACTGAGTGCATACAAATGATCACAAGAAATCTTGTAGTCTCGATCTTTACAGATATTCAACCAACTTGATGCCTCTTACTGTGTTATGTAGAGTAATGGAGGAGCATTGAATTGACTTAAACAAAGTGCCCCTCAGACAGAACAGGACCATCACGACAAATTATTTATTGGAAAAAAAGTGCTGGAAAGAAGAGGCCTATCTTGGGCTTGAGTCCCGATAGGTGGTAAACAGATGGTTTATGAGACTGTGCCATTTGTGCGATTTTATAAATACTCAAATAAAAATGTCTTAGGAATGTTTTAAAAAAAGTAGAATCTAAGAATCCATCATTTCAATCATGAACACACATAGGTGTTCAACACTTTTACGACAAACCAGAAATATAGGCAGACTGTTTTAATGTTTCATGTTCTTAGCAGTCAAGTCATTTGGGGAATAAAAAAAATTAACATATCATTAATGACTCTTGCAAAAATGTGGGTTATTAATAAATTTTTATTGGGGGAAAAAAGGCATCAATGCAAAGAACAGTCATGCTATAGAAAATGTCTGATGCCTGTTCAGGGTTAGGCATCTTCAGCCCAAGAATCTTTTTTTTTTTTTTTAAGTTTATTTATATTTGAGAGAGAGAGAGAGAGAGAATGTGTGAGTGGGACAGGGGCAGAGGGAGTCAGAGATAGGATCTGAAGCAGACTCCAGGCTATGAGCTGTCAGCCTAGAGCCTGATGGGGAGCTTGAACTCACAAGCTGTGAGATCATGACCTGAGCCAAAGTCAGAAGCTTAACTGGCTGAGCCACCCAGGTGCCTCTTCAGTCTAAGGATCTTAATCATTAAGAATATCTGAGTTGTCCCTGGAGTATGCCCTCACTCACCTAGCTTAGCATAAATGTCTATGGAACAAACTACAACAACATGTATTTCATTCATATACAGAGCAGAAAGAAAGTAGCTGGCATAAGCCAATAAAATCAAAATTATAGAAAGGAAAAATAAGGAATAAGGAGAGTAAGTTTGATGCATGCTAAAGTAAGAAAGATTAAGAACTAAAGGAATGTCATAAGGAAAAAAAATCTTCAAATTTAAAGAGGCATATTTTAATCTCCACAATATAGTTAGGATGTGCTTATTAGGAAAGAAGGCAAAACGGATCAGTGTAATGGGGGAAATGTTTCAATATTGTCCTATGTGTGAGTGTGTATGTATGTGTGCATACATGTATTTAAATATTTTTAATCAACTTGATCGAGTATAATTTACATGTAAGAAAATGCACGTATGTTAAGTAAAGAGTTCAATGAGTTTTGAAAATATATATCCCTATGTCATCCCCATACAGTCCAGATATAGAACTTTTTTTTTTTACCTTAGGACTTGTTCCCTCCTTACAGACAGCATCTGGAGAAAACTGCTTTGAGAAAAGGAATAAGAAAGCATAAACTCTTCAGATAGAGTTTTGTAAGTTTTAATAGAAGCTATTGGTTGAGGACGGAATTTTAGGCTCAAAAGCTTGAGCATTGGAATATGAGAGCTGAAGTTTCGCTTAGCCAAACAATAGATTTGGGAAGAATGCTGGGTGAGTTTTCTGTAAGTTCATGTTGCTCTTGCTAAAAATTTCTTTTGTCTGTGGAGATGGAGGCAAGTCAGAAAAGCAAAGATTTAGCCTGTTTGCTTCCATCTCGTGGAGCACTAGGGTGGTGGAAAGAGCGATGTGGTGGTTTTCAGCATACCGGGTCAGTTTCTCCAATCTCTAGCAGTGCTGAGTGAGGGAATCCAAATGCTTCTCTGACTCCAAAAGAGGAACGAGTGCCTGAGAGAAGGACTGTGGACTGGAAGCAGAGAACGCAAGGGGCGCTGGAGGCTGATGGGAACTCGGGCATCAGCAGGGGGTGCTGAAACAAGGGTGATGTCAGCTGAAAACCAGGAGTCTGTCTCCTACTTCTTTCCCTATAGCCCAGCTGTGATGTTTCCCAGAACATAAATGGAGCCTGGGGAAATCTTGAAATGTCAGAAAACACCAATTTAGCGGTGTCTGACAAAAATTAAGTACTCTGTTACCTGGGGGAATGAGGTTCAAAGCAGAGATTAGATTGAGTTTTAGAAAGTAACAATCTCTTTTTATGGACATCTACCTTCTGAAAAATTTGTATCTACTACATAAGCAGAATAAATAAATCCAATACCATATTGGAAACTAAAATTAGTAATGAATGGATATAGCTCAACTATATTGAGTAACTGCATCTGCATGGCACTTGAGAGTTGACAAGTAGTTTCATGTACTTAATCTCATTTGGTCCACTCAATAGCCTGCAACGTAAGCAAGCCAAAGACCCTTCCTTTACGTGAAAATAGAGACAGCTATAAAATATCATCCCTGGAATATTCGTTGATTCAATTTATCCAAGAAATCACTGAAATGCCACAACTTACAACCTACTTTACTTGCCATCTTCCCTGGAGTGCATTTCCAAGAGGCCATGAGGGGTATGGGACAGGGTCATAAGAACATGATCAGGAGTGACAATGACCCTTGGTAGGCCCACAGAGTGACTGTGCTCACAAACAGAAGTAGGCGTGGAGGGTGAGAAGGGTACCAGAGTGCGTTCTTGAAAACTGTTATGTTAGCATTGCAGAAAGGAAAGAGAGCTCAAGTTAGTGCCATCCTAATCCCTGCTGGCAGTAATTAAGGTAGTGTGGAGAAGGAGGAATGGCTGACAGATGTAATAACCTGACTTATCTGACTTAAGAGCCTACAGAGGTGTCAGTAGCCCTGGTGGTGAGGAAGAGCCTGGACCAGGTAAGAAAAGAGTTTGGAGAAATGAAACCAGTTCTAGAGACTGATTCTTGCAAATGGGGTGGCATTCTTGAGTCTGGTCTGGAGTTGGGTTAAGTCCAGACGTGAATACCTGGATAAGGCACGTGCCATCAAGGAGCAGCTGGTACCAAAGGCTGCCAGGTGGCTGCTGTGTCCGCTCAGCATCAGCTCAGTTCCTGGCCGGGATACAAGATTCATCCATGCAGCTCGGGGAATAGAACAGAGTTCCAGTTCCAGCTGCAACTGGAGGATTGGAGGGAAATTAAGGCAGAAATCCAGTCTGCAGTCTAGGCCAAGGGTGAGGGAAGCAGGGAAGGAATAACAGAGATGAGGTTTAGGTCAGCAGGACCCCTACCTTGCCATTGTGGGCTGAAGACTGGCGCTGACCTTCTGACCAGATCAGGATGACTGTGGAACTCAAGGGACTCTATCCTGCAGATGGAGGTCATTGGCAATGCCAGCAGAAGGGTCTAGAGAAGACAGGATTGAACATGATGGCACGGGTACAGCTAGAATTTGAGCAAGTCTGCCAAGGAAAGCCCAGCCTAACAGGATATACTAGTCATCCATCGGACATACTGCTGAGACATGAGAGCTAATTACAAAATAATGCTTTGACCGGTAAGCTATTCATTAAAAAACTAAAATAATTTTAACCAGACAGCCAACTGGTTTTGATAGTAATTTGTAACTTTAGCAAAAGTTCAGCATATAAAACTTTTTCCAGATACATAGCAGGAAATGTACAATTTTCTAAGCTAGACTCAGGAATGACATAAACAGCAAAATCATTTCTGCTTACTTCTATCATATATAGAAGAAAGTGATCTGTTGGACTGTTGATCTGACCAGCCTTGTCTCATAGAGAACTAGCCAGGTGAGTCCCATGATTTTGATTTCTCTACTAAGACCTTATATCGTATAGTCAATTTTAGTAGGGCTCTAAGAGAAGCATCCAGGAACACCTCTTTTCTTTTTTCTTTTTTCTTTTCTTTTCTTTTCTTTTCTTTTCTTTTCTTTTCTTTTCTT